>NC_136923.1:100358011-100788011 GCF_949752795.1 Hyperoodon ampullatus
CCTTGACAGGTGAATGGATAAAGGAGATGTGGTGTATATACACAATGGACTACTACTCAGCCATAAAAAAGAATGAAATGATGCCATTTGGAGCAACATGGATGGACCTAGAGATGATCATACTAGGTGAAGTAAGTCAGAGCAAGATAAATATCATATGATATCACTTATATGCAGAATCTAAAAAATAATACAGATGAACTTATTTACAAAACAGAAACAGACTCACAGACATAGAAAACAAACATATGGTTACCAAAAGGAAAGGGGGGTAGGGATAAATTAGGAGTGTGGGATTAACAGATACACGCTACTGCATATAAAATAGATAAACAACAAGAACCTACTGTATAGCACAAGAAACTATATTCAGTATCTTGTAATAACCTATAATGGAAATGGATCCGAAAAAAATAAATATATATATATAACTGAATCACTTTGCTGTACACCTGAAACTAATACAACATGGTAAATCAACTATACTTTCAATTTAAAAAAATACATGCAGAAACATAAAGTTGAACTCTGACTCCACACTGTATACAAAAATTAACTCAGAATGGAACATAGATTTAAACATAAGACCATAAACTAGGTGAACTTGACCTGTGATAATAAGACAGACCTGCCTCTTTATTTTCTCTTATATGTAACACTCATTATCCCTGCCCCCCACATGCCTTCTCTCAAGAAACTACAGGAAAGTGTGCTCTCCCTACCCATGGGAGCAAATCCAGGAAGCAAGGGATCTAGCAAAGGAAAGAGTTGAAAGGAAGCTCCACGTGACTTTACAAAGTGGGCCTGCAGAGTGACCAGTTCATTCCGGAGCTGGAGGATAGAGGTATCCAAGAGAGACATCTCCAGGAAAGAAAAAAAATATGGAACCAAACACCTGACATGTTTGGGTATCTTTAGAACATACTGGACTTTCACAACTGCAGTAGGGGGTCGGAGCCACTGGTCCCCAGGAAACCAAGCCAATGAATAGATGACCAGATGAGACAATAACATCTGAGAAACCGAAACACTTCATAAGAAAGAAAATAGACTCTGAGTTCATTCTTTGGCTGGGCTGTGAACAATATTTACCTGGTTCTCATGGTGCAAACACGGAATATTGATTTAACAAAAAAACCGAAGGTGTTGGGAAAATAGGGAAAGACACAAGTCTGGGTGTGGGGAGGGCGATTTAAGAGAGCTAACTCCTCACTTTCTTCAGTAGGAGGCCAAAGGGTGACATCTAAAGTTGGAAAGTCCAAGAGAGAAATAGGATAAACAGATTATTTTGACATATGGAAATAAACACCATGCGAAAGAACTGAAAGTTAGAAGTCACACCCCTCTGGCAAGAGGAAAGCCAAGTAGGGAAGAGCAGAGTAAAGAGCCACTGGTTCTTTCTGGTTGCAAATTGTGTAGAAATGTTTGACTTCTTAAAACTATGTGCATGTGTTACTTTAAAATAATAAATATTATTTTTTTCAAAGTAAGGGAACCCCATAAATCCTTGATTGATTGATTGACAGATTGGTCCAACATAAGCCAATGGATTATTTGATTTTCAATAAAAAGTGCCAGGAATAAGGAGTGGATTCAAGCTATTAAATAAACTCAAAGCTTGTCTCATCCTGAGTTAACCACAATCTCCACTCACCCTCACCCAGCTGAGATGCAGAAATAAGCCAAATTCAGGGCCATGTGTCATTGCTGAGACCCCCAAAGCTGCTGCACCCGAGCACTGGCACTTCGTTTATTTATTTAGAGAAGTCTCGAATTCACCCAAATTCAGAAAAATGTTCTCTTTTTTTTTTTTCAACTTTTATTAGGCAAATGTTCAAACATGCACAGGAGTGGAAAGAACTCATATCTACCCATCTGCCACCTTCAACAATTACCAACATTCTATCTATTTATTTTATTTGCCCCACTCCCACCCTGCCCCATTTATTTTGTCTGGAATATTTTAAAGCAAACCCCAGACTTTATGGTATTTTACTCGTAAACAATCCCGTATGCATCTCCAACTGACAGGACTTTTTATTTCTTTTTCACATAGTCACCATGCCATTATCACACCTAATAAAATTCACAATAATTCCTTGATATCATCTAGTAGGCTGACTATAATTAAAGTTTGCTGATTGCCTAAAGGGTGTGATATTGCAGTTGTTTTGTTTGAATCAGGGTTCAAATAAGGTCCACACATTGCATTTGATTGCCATGCCTCTTAACGCTGTTTTATTCTCTAACAGCTCCTCTCTGTTTGTTTTTGTTTTTTGTTTTTTCTGTCTTGGTCACTGTGTTTTGGTTTTTTTAAATTTTTATTAGAGGATAGTTGATTTACAATGTTGCATTAGTTTCTGCTGTACAGCAAAATGTATCAGTCATACATACACATATATGCACTCTTCTTTAGATTCTTTTCCCATATAGGTCATTACAGAGTACTGAGAAGAGTTCCCTGTGCTATACAGTAGGTCCTTATTAGTTATCCATTCTATACATAGTTGTGTGTATGTGTCAGTCCCAGTCTCCCAATTTATGCCCTTCCTCTGCTTTCCCCCCGGTAACCATAAGTTTGTTTTCTACGTCTGTGACTCTATTTCTGTTTTGTAAATAAGTTCATTTGTACCATTTTTTTAGATTCCACATATAAACAATATCATATGATATTTGTCTTTCTCTGACTTAACTTCACCCCATATGACAATCTCTAGGCCCATCTATGCCGTTGTAAATGGCATTATTTCGTTCTTTTTTATGGCTGAGTAATATTCCATTGTATATATGTGCCACAACTTCTTTATCCATTCCTCTGTCAGTGGACATTTAGGTTTTTTCCATCTCTGCTTATTTTTTTAAATTTTTTTTTAGAAGATGTTGGGGGTAGGAGTTTATTAATTAATTTATTTATTTTTGCTGTGTTGGGTCTTCGTTTCTGTGCAAGGGCTTTCTCTAGTTGTGGCAAGCGGGGGCCACTCTTCATCGCGGTGCACGGGCCTCTCACTATCACGGCCTCTCTTGTTGTGGAGCACAGGCTCCAGACGCGCAGGCTCAGTAGTTGTGGCTCACGGGCCTAGTTGCTCTGCGGCATGTGGGATCCTCCCAGACCAGGGCTCGAACCCGTGTCCCCTGCGTTAGCAGGCAGATTCTCAACCACTGCGCCACCAGGGAAGCCCCATCTCTGTTTATTTTTAATGTCTTTGATTTGATGAGGAAACAAGGTCATTTATCCCAAGAATGTCATGCATTCTAGATCTAGCTAATTGCTCCTTTGTGCTGTTTAACTTGTTCCTCTAGCTGTCATGTTTCCTGTAAGTTAGTTGTCTGATCTAAATGTTTGAAGAGATTCAGGATCAATTTTTGGACAGAAATATTTGCTGAGTGATACCGTGTGCTTATCATACCACATCACAAGGTTCAGAATTCTGGTTGCCCCACTTTGAGAACTGCCCAGACTGGTTATTAGATTCACAGTGTCAGCCCGAACTCTCCAGCATGAAGTTCTTCACCAACTTTTCAGCTAAAGACTTTAGTATCTGTAATATATTGTCTCCAAAGATCACCACCAGTAATTCCTCCCACCTCTGGCCCCAGAATTGTGGGAACAGGTACGTGTGTCTGTCTGGGTTCAGAATTGTCGTGCAAGAGTGACTGCCATGTGGTTCCCATTCTTCCCTCTTTCGACCAGGGGTGCTCACTGCTGACTTGCCGTTGCTTGTTGGGCATATGGAGTGGAGATAACTTATCTTCTTAGTTCATAGTTCCCAGGTCAGTAGGAGTTGCACTTGAGGACTTGGTTTAGATCACAAAATCCTAGACTTTGAGATGATGACAAAATGGAGACATTCGGGGGAGACTGAGAGTATTCTGCACATGGAAGGGATGTAAACTATTGTGGCTAAGAGCAGACAGTGTTAAACTGTTCCCAAGGCTGGCCATGCCTCTCATCAGCGCTGGAGTCTGTTTCCTCTCCCTCTGCACCTGGACTGACTTTGTTTTTTGCTTCAACCAATAGAAGGCAGCAGAGGTGACACTGTGTCCCTTGTGGGTTTAGTCCTTAAGAGACCCGCCAGCTTTGACAGCTTCTGCCCCCACCCTTGTGGAAACCAACCACCACGTGAAGAAGCTTGGGACAGTCTGTGAATGATGAGAATCCCCTGGAGGATACTCAAGGCTCCCTGGTGACAGCCCCCAATGTCAGTGGGGCCATCTTGGACATTCCAGCCCTGGCTGAGTTCCCAGAAGAATGTAGCTACATTAGTGACCCCAGCTGCCCCACACGATGGTGGTTTGTCATGCATCAGCAGATAGTTGAGATCGATGACAATGGATAGATAGATAGATAGATAGATAGGGACATCAATCCATTGATGACTATTGCCTGAACTCATTAGGGGTTGCAAAATGGGATTTTCTAATTTCTTCTTCATTGAGTAACTGGAAATCTGCTGAAAAAGGAGACGTTTTCCCCAACAAAAATTTATTTTCCCCTGACAGGATAAATATAAGAAAGGGAGGGCAAACACTGGATGCTTCCCTTTACTTTTGAATTTTCATTGTGCCCCGTAATTCCAATTGACCATTGAAGTTTGTGGGCTTTTTGCTTTTACTGTTTTCTTTTTTTTTAGTATCATTATGAGCCCTTGGATATTTATAAGTTTAACCTATTTCAATCCTTTGCAGTTATTTGCCTTACTGATACTCAAATTGTCCCATCTTTGGCCCATGGCAGCCTCCTCCAGTTGGATCTGTGTCCTTGTGACCTGACCCCATTTGTCTTGATAGCTTCCTTTCCTTCTGGCATAACAAGATGCCCCAGGTTCACCATATACATTTCCTGCCCCAAACCTGGAGTCGGCCATTTCTCCAAGGAGTTCTAGTTCCTTTAGTGGGAAGTGGAACCTATCTATTCTCAATTTACATTCCAACCCAAGAAACTTAGAAATTAGATTTCCCAGCCCCAGGTGCTTAGAAATATTACATTAGAAATGGGCTGCTAAATCTTGTATTCAACATCTCAAATTTATGTGATCAGGAGAAACATACTTAACCCTCTAATGCTCAGTTTTTCTCATTTGTAAAATTAGGGTAACGATAGTACCTAACTCATTTTTGTGAGCTAATACTTTAAAAATTCTTGGAAATAATACCTGGGAAGTACTGATAAGTACTGGCTGCTATTATTATTGTTGTTGCTGTTATTAATTTATCCTATTTAAGGAGAGCTTATCACTCAGGATTTTCACAGGTATTTGAACATTCTGTGCATTTAACATGTTCTTTTAATTAACTGCCACAACTTTATTTGCATATGCCTTTATTTGCATATAGATATCTGTGGACCGTATGTACAATTCCTCTGTTTGTGGTTTTATATACATCTTTTTTTTTTTTTTTTTTTTTTTTTTTTTTTTTTTTTTTTGCGGTACGCGGGCCTCTCACTGTTGTGGCCTCTCCCGTTGTGGAGCACAGGCTCCGGACACGCAGGCTCAGCGGCCATGGCTCACGGGCCCAGCCGCTCCGCGGCATGTGGGATCTTCCCGGACTGGGGCACGAACCCGTGTCCCCTGCATCGGCAGGCGGACTCTCAACCACTGTGCCACCAGGGAAGCCCTATATACATCTTGTTATACCTTCTGTTCTGCTTACGTTTTTAATTCATCATGTTTCTGAGATTTATTATACATATATAAGTGGACCTAGTTCATTTCTTTCTGAGTTCCAGAAAGATTTATAGGCATGTAGCTTCTTTTTTATGTTCTCCCTTTGATGTCCATTTAGGTTGATTTAGCCTTTTGCCTTTCCCAACAAAGCTATGACGAACAACTTTATATTCCTTTGTGTACCTATGTGAAGGTTTCTCGGAGATGTGTACATAGAAATAGGATGACCTACTTGGAGGATATATGTGGTCTCGATTTCATTTAACCCTGCCAGATTGAGTATCTCTTGGAATGCTCTTTTGCTAGTCTAGGTTAAACAGATAAATTTCTGGTCTTAACAATTTGCCTGTTTTTCCTTTTGGGATGTCTGCCTCTTGCAGATGATAGGAATTCCTTACTTATTCTCAATAGGCATCCTCTGTCAGTTATGTACATTAAGAAGCACTGACGTATGCCATTATTAGCACAGTGTTAAGGCAGACTGCCATGGCTCAAACACTTGGCTCCCCCAAGGTCACTAGCTTTGTGACTTTGCTCAAATTCCTTAACCCTTCTGAGGTTCAGTTTCCTCATCTATAAATTGGGATGGTAACAGTGACCTCCCTCATGGAGAACTATGAGAACTGAATGAGTCAAAGCATGCAAACCACTTAGAATGGAATCTGCACAAAGAAAGAACTCAGTTGTCTTTCGGAAATTTTAATATGCCTACAAACATTTCAGACATGCACGGACATTTTCACTAATTTTTTTTAACTCTGTTCTAATCGTTTGATCCTACCCTTATACTCACTCAACTCCCCTCATGCTCCCTGATGGAATTTTGTGTTCTTTGGGTCAAGAACCATGTCTTGGTAGATTTTTGTTTCCAAGTGCTTAATAAACAGCCTATCCCATAAAAAAAAAGAAAAAAGAAAGAAATGGGCTGCTAGAGACATACACTCATGGCTGTGAGAGGGAAAGCTAGTAGCCTATTAATAGGAGAGAAAACTGGAAAAAAATTATGAAAGGCAGACATAAGAACTCAAAAATTTCAGCAATCTGGCCCAGCTCCAAACTTGCATTCTCCAAAAAGAGATCTTCGGTGTTCCCATTTGAAGCTAATCTCGTCCTCCAGCCTTTCCTTACATTTTATTTATATCTCTATTATACTATTTATCAAGTTGTTCTTGTCTAGGTCTGTTTGTCTAGATTAGTATCCCAGATGCCCATTCAAATCATCCAAGGAGCTGTTTATTTTTAAAAATAAAATGAAAAATAAAAATATTCTAATTGAGATATCATTGACATATAACATTGTATCAGCTTTAGGTGCTCACCATGGTGATTTGATGTATGTACACATTGTGAAAGGACTACCAGAATATGTCTAGTTAACATCCATCACCACACATAATTATAATTTTTTTTCTTGTAAGGAGAACTTTGAAGATCTATTCTCTTAGCAAGTTTCAAATATGCAGGACAGGATTATTAACTGTAGTCACCACGCTGTGCGTTACATCCCCAGGACTTATTTACCTGATCTCTGGAAGTCTGTACCTTTTGACCCCTTCACCCATTTCATGCAGCCCCACGCCTTCTGCCTCTGGCAATTGCCAATCTATTCTCTGTGACTATCAGTTGGGGTTTTTTGTTTGTTTGTTTGTTTTTTAAGATTCCACATACAGGTGAGCTCATACAGTTAAAAAATAATAAAATAAAATAAGAAAATGTTATCTGGGTCCCACTCCCAGAGAGTCATATATAACTGGTCTGGGATGGGGTCATCTATATATCCTTTTTTATTTTAAATATATTTATTTATTTATCTTTGGCTGCGTTGGGTCTTCATTGCCGCGTGCGGGCTTCCTCTAGTTGTGGCGAGCCGGGGCTACTCTTCGTTGCGGTGTGCGTGCTTCTCATTGTGGTGGCTTCTCGTTGCAGAGCATGGGCTCTAGGCGCACTGGCTTCAGTAGTTGTGGCACGAGGGCTCAGTAGTTGCGGTGCACAGGCTTCGTTGCTCCTCGGCATGTGGGACCTTCCTGGACCAGGGCTTGAACCCGTGTCCCCTGCATCGGCAGGCAGATTCTTAACCACTGTGCCACCAGGGAAGTCCCCTCTACAGATTCTTTGTTTGTTTGTTTTTTTTGCTGTACGCGGGCCTCTCACTGTTGTGGCCTCTCTCATTGTGGAGCGCAGGCTCCGGACGCGCAGGCTCAGCGGCCATGGCTCACGGGCCCAGCCGCTCCGCGGCATGTGGGATCTTCCTGGACCGGGGCACGAACCCACGTCCCCTGCATTAGCAGGCGGACTCTCAACCACTGCGCCACCAGGGAGGCCCCCCCCCCTACATATTCTTAAAACTTGCCAGATGATTCTGATAGACAGCCAGGGCTGGGAGTCACGGGTCTATCCTGTAACCCTGGAAGGGTGGAGATCTGCTAAGTCATCCTGTTATCTCCCAGTGCCACCGTTACCCAGAACTGCCATTCAATAAATGCTTGTTGTGAGTAGGAATCTTGAATCAAAAATGGTTAATCAGGGAATTCCCTGGTGGTCCAGTGGTTAGGACTCTGTCTTCCACTGCCAAGGGCCTGGGTTCAGTCCCTGGTTGGGGAACTAAGAATCCTGCAAGCCGCATGGCACAGCCAAAACAAAACTAAAAAACGGTTAATCGTTTTCAAGATAACAAATTAGAGAATGTGTCCCATCCCATCCCCTCAAAGGACTGGACCCAGAGCCATCTGAGAAATTGGCTATTCAGAGCAATGTGTTCAGATGTGTTCAGATAGCTCAGGTTTTCAGTTATTTAGGAAAAAATTACTATACTGTATCGCTGAAGCCTTTATCCCAAAACATTAAATCTCCAGTTAGAAGGGTAGTTTAGAAAGACTCCTACAGGTGCAGTGTTGGGATCCACATGTAGACAGTATAAAGTGGGAGGTATGATAATGTGGCTTGAGGATGAAGCTACCGTGATGTGACTGATGACCAACAGTAGGTTTTCTGAGCCATGGTGATCGTCACGGTGGCAAGTAATCCCAGCTGCCCCTGAATGTGGCTCATTGGAACTCCTGGTGGGAAGGGAATAAATGTAACTTGTGCAACACACATTTTTGTATTCCTTCAGCACCTAGCAGTGTGTTAGACATAGGACATACTCAATAAATAAGTGTTAAATCTTTTAGAAAGGAACTGCTCATGTGCCTTCTTGTATGAGGACTGTATCTAACCTTAGTGAGGGCCACATATTTTGACTGTTCTCATTAACATGATACAGCTACAAAGGCATTGAAAATATGATCCTTTCTATTTTAGGCATAACAAAGAACTACAATTTTCTCTAAAAATAACCTAGATTGGAATTTTCTTCCACCCATGAGAGCGCTATGTTTATGAACACACAGTCCCAAGACCTGTGTCAACAACATTCTAAAACAATGCTTCACTTTGATAATCACATATAATAAGCATTTGGTTCCTTAAACTTTCGTTAGTTTTGGAAATTTTTTTTTATCCTAACAAAGCGAGGATCTTTTTTTTCCCCATAAAACACAAACCATCTGATCAACAGCAGTCCAATCCTGGGTGCCTACAGAGGGACAAAATGTAAATTATGGAGAATAGCACCCCATGCCCTGAAACTGGCCGAGGCCAAGAGGGTCCAAGACTCCAGCATAAGCTCCATACATATCGGACCTGGTCCTGAAAACAGCCCTATTTTCAACGCATATATATATATATTTCCAATCCCTAGATGCAGAATAGCTTATGATAAACTCTAGAGCTAAAGTAAAGTCTTGAAATGAAATTAAGCAGCTGTGGTCTTTTAGAAGAATTTTCTGGAGCTATTCTGTGTATGGATCAAGAACATGACCAATATATGGAGATGTAACTTGGTGCAGCCACTATGGAGAACTGTATGGAGGTTCCTCAAAAAACTAAAAATAGAGTTGCCATGTGATCCAGCAATCCCACTCCTGGGCATATATCCAGACAAAACTATAATTCAAAAAGATACATGCACCCCTATGTTCATAGCAGCAGTATTTACAATAGCCAAGACCGGAAACAACTTAAATGTCCATCAACAAATGAATGGATAAAGAGATGTGGTGCGTATATATGAGGGAGTACTACTCAGCCATAAAAAAGAATGAAATAATGCCATTTGCAGCAACATGGATGCAACTAGGATTATCATACTAAGTCAAGTCAGAAAAAGAAAGGCAAACATTATATGATATCACTTATATGTGGAATCTAAAATATGACACAAATGAACTTATCTGTGAAACAGATAACAGAGACAGACTTACAGACATAGAGAACAGACTTGTGGTTGCCAAGGGGGAGGGAGGGTGGGGGAAGGATGTATTGGGGGTTTGGGATTATCAGATGCAAACTATTATACATAGAATGGTCCTACTGTATAGCACAGGGAACTGTATTCAATATCCTGTGACAAACCATAATGGAAAAGAATGTGAAAAAGAATATATATATATATATATAACTGAGTCACTTTGTTGTACAGCAGAAATTAACACAACATTGTAAGTCAACTACATGTCAATAAAATAAGTTAAAAAACAAAAGAACTTGACCAATCTAGAGTCCAAGTCACATGATGCAGAATGAGCTACTTCTAAGTGGAGAACGAGAGCTTTATTTATCAGTTATCTATCCTTCAGGAATCCTCAGGAAGGTGAGCATAGATTTGCCATGTGACTCCCAGACACTCTCTTAAAAGCAATCCTTATTCCTTTAGTGCCCTTCAACCAGGTGAGGTGTTTGACAGGTGTAGGAGCCGTCACATTACCTGGTAGGGTGGGGCTCAGGATGCTATACATCCTGCAGTGTATAGGGCAACCCCTCGCACCAAAGAACAGTCTAACCTAGTTACTGGCAGCACCTCCTCTGAGCTTAATAATTAAGTTGCTTAATTACTGAGTTGGAAATTAAGACATTAAGACCCCCACTGCTTATTTGCCTCTTCTGCTGTAGGTAGGTTGTGATCATCGATTTACTACATTATTGAACAGACAGCCAAGCCCATCTGGAAAAAGGAGAGAACAATATATTTATCCCCCAAGGAGAGGATCATCCATTGGTGGGACATACTCCTCGGCATCTGTCTTTAGCTGAGGCCACAGTTTAGCATTTAGAGACATTTAGGAGATATAACACTTAATTCCACCTTCTACTCAGCCCATAGTCTGAATTTGAGGATGGTGATAAGAAAATCTAGAAATTAGCTTCAGCAAAACTATGCCAACAAAAAGAAAATCAAACCAAAAGCAAGTCCAGCACTAGGCAAATGTAATGGAGACAGTCTGGAAAATTATCAGATGAATTAAATGACTGAATACAACGACTATTTACATGAAAAATACTTTTGGTAATGAAGGAAATCGGTCTAGGTTCTCTTCTATGGTTGATAGTTATTAAATTGTTCTGCTTATGAGACAGAAGTCCTTGGTTTTTTTGGTGCTTTCAGTTTGTACCTAAAAATAAAAATGAGCGCCTATAAAATCAAATGGAATTGCTGTCAAGAAGATACAACCCGAGGGCTTCCCTGGTGGCACAGTGGTTGAGAGTCAGCCTGCCGATGCAGGGGACACGGGTTCGTGCCCCGGTCTGGGAGGATCCCACATGCTGCGGAGCGGCTAGGCCTGTGAGCCATGGCTGCTGGGCCTGCGCGTCCGGAGCCTGTGCTCCGCAACGGGAGAGGCCGCAACAGTGAGAGGCCCACGTACCGCAAAACAAAAACAACAAAAACAAAAACAAACAAAAAAAGAAGATACAACCCGAAGTGAAAGTCTTGAGATGCAGTGCTTTTGAGAGACTTGCCTCTGTTGGAATCCTACATTGTTTGCACCTGGTTCAGGTACAAATGAGGAATGTCCCCAGGGCAGCCTTTAGGTGAGAAACACAATCCAGAATCCCAGCTAAATTCTGGGTTTTAAGGCAGTGCCCCAAATGTAAAGAGGTGAGGTGCATTTTGACTAAAGTACTAGAAATCTAAGAATGTTATAAAAGTCTGCCCAAAATATGTAAATAAACACACCTTCATGTATTAATCACATATTTGTTGAGCCCTCCTGCATACCTATGCTAGGATGCCAATAGAACTAGAGGTTTTTTCCCAGCATGCATTCTGATTCCATCAAGCTGAACAAAAGGATAAGGAATGGAGGATGGGTAGCGACACAGCAGACTGGCAGAAAACAGGAGAGAATGGACCAAGCAGGATGCAGGTGGATTGACTGTTTCCATAATACAAATCATCATTGGAAACAGTCTTCCAGTTCTCAGCAAAGGCAGGTGGTTTAGGTATGTCCATAGGAAAGCCAGCAACATCTCCTGTTTTCTGGTGCCTATGCTTTGAACAGCTTCTTGGTGCCCTAAAGGGTGTCCTTCAGCTCTTCTTGGTTGGCCTACGAGATTCTGTGTTACAGAGAATCTCTTTCTGACTCTGTGTCTATCATAAATACAGCTGTTGAAATACTCTTCCAGGATATATTTGAGCACATGGTGGAATTTGGATAATACTTTCCAGGACCAGGATATAAACTGCAGGCCATAATAAGATGGCTGGGATGCTCTATGAGGCAGAATCTATTATCTGTGTACAAGAGGCTGTGACTGAAATGAATGGAGACCCAGCACAGGGCATTTCCATCTCTGGAAGTGTCTGATGTTACTGAATACTCTGTGGGTCCAGGAAGCAGCATGGAGTCCATGTGCATGTTTCCCAACAGAATTCAGGAATCAGGAATGAAGCTGACTCTCTGGGTCTTCCATTGTCCTGGGTAAAAATGTCACAGTTATTGTAACAAAAGGCATCATCCTAGACACAGAGCTTCCAGAAATCTCTGCAGACCATGATCACTATTTTGCAGAGTAGGGTCATAGCAGAAATGCAACTCAGAAGTTTGGGCTCTCCTTTTTCTGGATATGTTAACTGGTTATTTTGGCAGAACAAGGCCTTCCTAAATGCTGAATCCTTTGGGGGAAATAGAAGAATATTCTCAGGACTTGAAATAGTTTGGTTAAATGCCTAAAATTGGTGATGGGGGTTCAGGCTGCCTTGGATTAAAGGGGCCTCGGCCCCTTTCTTCTCCCTCTTTAGAAGGGACAGACAAAGACAGAAAGGGAGTGACCTAATGCTACAGGAGATACCATATACTTCCACTTCATGACAAGGTTTGTTTTTTTGTTTTACTAAAGACAAAACATCTCTCATGGCAGGATGTAGTTGCTTTCACTCTTACTGAGGCCATTTAAAAGCAAAAATATTCAAACAATTAAGCAAAGATACAGCCAAGGGGCTGTGTCTACTACTTCAGCAGTGGCATCTGGGAAGGTTTGGCTAGCAGTGAGAGGTCATCTGGGTAGGAGGTAGCCCAGTAGGTCTGCACAAGGGAAGATCTCGCTTTAACACACACACATACACACACACACACACACACTCTCTCTCTCTCTCTCTCTCTCTCTCTCTCTTTCTCTCTCTCGGTCTACTTCCTGTCTGCTGTCCCACTGGCCATTTACCCAAGGCAGTCTCTACAACGCAAAATTAAGTTATCACAGACTTGTAGTTCAGATGCCTCAAGACCCAAAACAATTGGAGGAATGATCCCATCAGTTAACAGATTTCACATCCACTCCCCTCCCACACTTATCTCAAGGAAAACACAGCAACAGATATAGCTGGTTGGCAAGCCAACTGTCAGCCAAGTTAGCCTCCAAAAATTTTTTTTAATTTACTGGTTAATGATTCTACACATAGGCATACACAATTATCTATAGACTCTGAGAAGAGATACCCATTACATGGTTGTTTTCCTGGAGGAAGGAGCCTAAGGAAAAAGTCCTCAGGTTATGTCCCTACATTCTGATGTGGCTCCTCTTGACCCGGTTTCCAGCCTATATTAGCACAGATTCGATTTGGAATTCAGATAGGTCAAGGATTAGACTGACCTCATCCACTGTAATCGTTAGCTGTCCTGGCTTGTCTCAGGTTCTTGAGAAGAGGGTAGTCAGGTTACATGTTCACTGAGTTCTCGATCCATCCAAGTTTGCATCTTGGCTGCTTAAACTTCTTTGATATTTAGAAAGGTCTCACATCCCACTGGCAAGTTCACCTTGGTCAAACCAAAAGTAGGCGTAGGAGCAGACAGAAATTGTTCCGGAGTCCTCTTATGAAGAGGTGCTGCACCACCGTGGTATTGGAGGCATCAATTCGCTGATTTGGAAGAGGCTAATCCCAAGGTAGGGGTAAGCAGGTTCTTCTCTTCCTCCTACTGATTTAAAGAGGTCTGTTATTGGAGGAACTTGAAAGGAAAAAATGGGAAGTGGGTCGCGTAGCAGACACTCGCGGCACACCATGCCACATCCTTTGTCCACCTAGCTTTGGCACATCTGTGATGGACGGGTCTGTGCATACAGCCAACATCCCACATCCAGTGCAATTTCTCAGAGCCCCTCTACTTTGCTGGCTTTGAGTTTTCTCTAAAACTATGGAAATCTGCTCCAAAATAGTTTCAGCTATTCGCAATCCACATGTATGCTGGAGTTAAGACTCCTAGGGTCAGCCTTCAGATAACTGGGAACCAAGGCCAGCGTATAAATGGCGCAGACTCCCCAACTCCTGGTGGGACAGTTTTGAGTTGCATTTCACACAGTTCTTCAGAGGTCCCCAGTGGGATTGACCCTTCCTGTCTCACTTTCCCCACTCCCTCACTTCTGCTTCCAGGAATCCCCTCCCGAATCAACTACGTGCACCCGAGCAAGTCCGTGGCTCTGGTTCTTCTTCAGGGCATCACCTCCAGGGCATCTCCAGGAGTGTGGCATTTGTTCAGGGTATCAGTTGAGACTCCTCCAGTTGAAATTGGCAGGGAATCCAACAGAATGTATATACATAGTTCTTTTTAAATAAAGTTATTTATTTATTTTCGGCTGTGTTGGGTCTTTGTTGCTGCACACAGGCTTTCTCTAATTGCAACGAGCGGGGGCTACTCTTCGTTGCAGTGAGTGGGTTTCTCATTGCGGTGGCTTCTCTTGTTGCAGAGCACGGGCTCTAGGCATGCAGGCTTCAGTAGTTGTGGCACACGGGCTCATAGTTGTGGCTTGAGGGCTCTAGAGCGCAGGCTCAGTAGTTGTGGCGCACGGGCTTAGTTGCTCCGCAGCATGTGAGATCTTCCTGGACCAGGGCTCGAACCCGTGTCGCCTGCATTGGCAGGTGGCTTCTTAACCACTGCCCAACGAGGGAAGTCTCCAAAATGTATATTTTGATAGATTGGAATGTATTGGCTCATTTCCCTGAAAAATCTAAGGCTAGAGTTGATTTCAGGTACCGTGATGTAGAGATTTAAAATATGACATCAAGATACAGAATCGCTATCTTTTTGCTGTGTTCTGCTGTCCTCCGTATGTTGGCTTTATCCTCAAATAAACTCTCCCTCTGTGGTCAGAAGGGGGCTATAGCAGTTCCAGGCTTTCTCTTATTTAAGTTTCAATTCCAGCTAGAAACAGCAGGAATATCTTTCCCAGAGATTCCAGAAGTCTCGCTGTTTCTTTGGCTTTGCCTGGGTCATGTGCAGATGGGGAATTGGATGCCCCAACTCTACATGTGGATATGTAATCAAGGGAATGGGGAAGGGATGACCTCCCAGAGGGAAATCACACATGGCTGTCAGAATAAAGGTAAATGGTTGCTGAGTGGCAAAAAAACAACTGAAATCCATTACAGTCCACTCCTCTGGGCTGACCAGAATGCGCGCGTGTGCATAGCCCCACACACGCACGCACGCACTCACTCACACACACACACACACACACACACACCCTTTCTCCCATACTTTGTAAAGTCGCCACGTCTACTTAAAATACATTCACCACTTCTCCAAAAGAAGATCATCTAAATCTAATCTAGCACCAAGCCTAGAATCTCTGGAAGATATGCAGTCTTATCAGTCAAGGCAAATTGTCATGCCTCGTAATCTGATAGTCTACAGCTAAATGATCATTTTAGCAACCCCTGACACACTCGATACTATACAAAGGTGGGGAGAGAACAAGATAACTGCCGTGAAACCACCCTTTGAGAGAGGCAAGAATTGGAAATAACTCAGTGTTCACCAATCTAAAGCACATGTCATGTCCGGCTGGACAGGGGTAGCAAGGCTCCCTTCCTGGCACTGGACTTTGATCGTCGGTTAGCCAGTCTGGATAGCCCTGGGAGACCCTTCTTCACTTATTTTCTTCCATGGCCCATGCTTTCTCCCTTTTTTTTTTATGGAAGTCTAGTTAATTTACAATGTTGTGTTAGTGTCAAGTGTATATCAAAGTGATTCAGTTATACATATACATATATATATTCTTTTTCACATTCTTTTCCATTATAGGTTATTACAAGATATTGAATATACTTCCCTGTGCTCTACAGTAGGTCCTTGTTGTTTACCTATTTTCTGTATAGTAGTGTGTGTATGTCAATCCTGAACTCCTAATTTGTCTCTCCCCCCACCCCCTACTATCCCCTTGGTAACCATAAGTTTGTTTTCTATGTCTGTGAGTCTATTTCTGTTTTGTAAATAAGTTCATTTGTATCATTTTTTAGATTTCACAAGTAAGCGATATCATATGGTATTTGTCTTTCTCTATCTGACTTCACTTCATATGGTAACCTCTAGGTCTGTCCATGTTGCTGCAAATGGCATTATTTCATTGTTTTTTATGGCTGAGTAATATTCCATTGTGTATATGTACCACACCTTCTTTATCCATTCGTCTCTTGATGGACACTTAGATTGCTTCCATGTCTTGGCTGTTGTGAATAGTGCTGCTGTGAACACTGGGGTGCATATATTTTTTCGAGCTTTGTCTCTCTTGGAAGATCTCCTTGCCTGTTACTGTCCATAGTCTCATCTGAGAAGGTTTTAAGAGGTAAAGCCTGACTCAAAGGCTATACCCTATCAACTCACTTCTTAGTGACATGAATTTAGGTCTGGAGAGTATCTTCAAAATTAAGCAATCACAAATTGTACTTGGACTAAGCTTGCATTTTTATTGTAAGCCCTCACTGTAGACCACAAGAAGGAACCAGCATACTCCGACACCTGGAACTCTTCCTACCAAATCTCCTGGTGTTACCCTTAGTTGTCCGTGGTGTGAGGGTCAGCACACAGCAGGCAAAAACGTGATCAGCATTCACTACCACTTAACAAGTACTGACACCTTTACAACCTGGGATAGAGGATTCCTTATGACTTCCACTCAACATTAACTCAGCCAATTCCCTGTTCAAGGACCTGCTACTTGCTACTTCTTACTCCTGGTACTAATTTATCTATCGCTCATTTATTCAACAAATATTTCTTGAGTACCTATTATGTGCCAACCATTTGTTCTCAGTTCTACGGATACGGTGGTAAATCAGGCAGACAAGATGCCTGCTTACATGGAATATATAGTTAGAATTCAATCAGTTCCAAAAGGCCAAAAATCCAACCCAAATAGGCGTAACGCAAAAAAAAATGTAATTTATTAGCTAAGATAACTGAAAAGTTCAGGGGTAGTACTGGCCTCAAGCGTAGCTTTATGTAAATGCCAGACAGTGTTGCCAGGACCCAGTTTCTCTTCATCACACAGTTACTGGCCGTAGCCTATTCTGTGTTTTGGCCTTATTTTCAGACAGTCGCTCTCTTCCTGATCACAAGATGTCTACAGAAGATCTAGACTGTATATCTTCCAGGCTTTCAGCCCAATAGGATTTCATTTTATTTACTTTGATTGAGTCATATTGGGTCCCTGGCCAGGGAACTGAGACACCCTGATTGGCCAGGCTTGAGTCATATGTTCTGGACCTCAAAGGAGCCAAAACCACCAAAAGTAGATGGAATGAAAGTGGATTACGGGTGGTTCCCCAGAGCAGTACTGGGGTGTGGTTATCAGAGAAGAGTGAATGGATACTGAACGGCAAAACCCATCTACCAGATCCAGAGGAGTGTGGATGTCCTGACTCATGTACACATCCGACCCAGGGTCTCCAGGAGTTGACCAGGAATTGGTGGTGCTCCATCCAGCTGAGAAATATCTGAATCAGTGATTCCTAAGAGGCCAGGAAGTACAGGAAGTTCAAGTCCCAATTCTGGAAGTTGTTGAAAGAAGGTATGGGCACTGCGTATGCCAAAGAGCCTGCCAACTATCCTGAGCTTGTCTGGAGAGCCCTCTCCACTCATCACTCCCTGAGATCTGGGTGAGGTTATGTGTCCCTAAGATTCAGTTTTACAAAGGCTTGGGCTCCTCAAAATTGCTCCAGAAGATTGGAGATTGGAGGGGAGGGGAGAAGGAAGGCTGTAATTCCATATTACCCGACTTCTCAAACTTACTGCCAAGAATTACTCAAAGCTAGAGAATAACAGGATAACAAGATATGAATATGACACATCTTTTCATAAAATATATTTTGCTCAATAAAAAATAATTTAAAACATGACTTATATAATAAACAGATGTATAATGGAATAGAATGCAAAATTTACATTCATTTTTAGATCAACCATACACTTCAAAGACATTTTCAAGCTTGCTGTGAATACTCAAAGGAAAATAACTTGCATAATGGAGAGAGAGAAAAAAACAAACAAAACAAAAAAACCTCTTTTCCCCAGACAGAGATTAGGAAGCATGATCCTTATCTAAGAAGTTAATCCAGCCTCTCTAAGCAGAAAATTCAGCGTACTGGCAAGGTCTTTTTAGTAGCCAAGGGAGCAGCCCCTGAGTACGGCTGAGTAATGGCCCTGTTTATTATCCCCAGCAGACTCCCTGGGAAACAATTTGAAATCCAAAGCGAACTTATTCCTTTGTGAATAAGTAGGCCTTGCAATTACAGAACCATGAGGAAAGTATTAATCTCTTTCTGCTAGGCAATCAGGAAAATAAATATGCACTTTCACAACTCACACCGGTGGCAAGGCAAAAAGAAGAACAGCCTTGGAGAGCCCGCCAGGACTGTCTCATAGAAGACACAGGATATTGTGAAGCAATGGTATCAAAGACTATTGCCTGGGCAAGTCTGGGGGCTTGGAGTAGCAAAGACCCAGAGCCCCTAGGATGCTATTTCTAGACTGACTTACTAAGACTTTGGGAAAGTACTGCTGGGAGGAGAAAGGTGTATTCTGGGGCATAACAATCCCTGTGATTGGGTTTCCCAAACAGCAGGCAGAGAGTCGATGTGGAGCTTGGAGGAAGGAGGCACAGAGCACAGAGGGCTGGGGGCCTGAGGGCAGAAACTGGGGGCCTCAGAACAGAGCCCCCTGCCAGATGCTGACTACCTTGCATGCTTGTCCTTAGACCATGGGCAACATCAGCATACTGTTTGCAGGTCTTTTCACTATATGTTGCCATTCCCTTTCGTTTTCCCCAGTCCTGCAATAAAAGTTGATCTGCCCAGATAGCAACGTGTGAAAGGCTGTAAAGAGAAGCTCCACAGAGCTACAAAGAGGGGTGTGAGGCCTGTCTTACTAGAGTAGAAACAGATGGAGAAATGAGGTGGCTGCCCAGCTCCCAATTCCCACTGTGATCATGTTGGCCCTCCTTTCTTCTTTGGGAATGTTGCTTTGCTCTAACAGGTGGTCCACATGTGAGCTGCAGGGTGCCACTCCCATGTCACATGAGTCCAAGGGGAGCTCTGGCCCAGGGTGCAAGCCAGGTCAATCAGAAATCTCACCCAGTTTTGATCAGCAGAAGCTAGAAGAAGCCCTTTCCTCTCAGAGGGAAAAGAGGGGAAGATGTGTGTGAGAGCGGCAGCCATGATTCAAACCCTAAGGAGAAGACTAATTTAGAAGAATGAAGGGATGCAGGAAGAAGGAGGGGAAAGCGGGAGCCCTCGTTCTGGGCATCCCTGCTCTTTCTACCATTTGCTTATATGAGTCAATGTATTCCACCTTTTCCTAGGCTGGTTGGTATTGGATAATTATCTCTTAAAAGCAAAGATCCTGTTCAATCAGTGTCCTTTACACAACACGCACACATGCATGCTTACATACACATGCACACTGCAGATAATGGGTGTCTGAGACCAATGGTGAAGTAATTAGAGCCTAAAGTAGAAAAGATGGCAATATAGCTTTAAGAAGTCAGATGAACACCTTGGGAACAGACGGGAGACATCCATCCCTCTTTCCCAAATATTATGAAGGGAAGAGATTTTTTAAAGATGGGAAAATTGACAGTTTAGGTCTGTAAGTTCCAGAGCCGGAACTAGAGCACAAGCTTTGGGACATCTAGACTAGAACTCTTTCTACAACATCAAGTGAACTCCACAAGTTAAAAGGAATTTTGAATGGTAATAAAAATGTGTGTTTATAGTAATAATTTCTCCAAAAAATGATAATAATCATTAAAATATACCTCAGGCTAACTTTTACATCTAAGGCTTCAGAATAGATTTGGAGTTTTACAACATGGAATTATCATCTAAGTAAACCCTGACATTCCTGAGAAGTTGCTTAGAAGAATCACCTTTCAAATATTAAAACCAAGATACCGATCTCTTCCTGAATGTTTCCCAGGAAATCAGAGCTCAGATTCTATTACAGAAGAAAGGTAACTAAGGGAGGCTACTATGGATTGAGTTATGCCCCTCCCCAAATTTGTATGTTGAAACCCTGACCCCCAACATGATGCTGTCTGGAAACGGGCCTTTGGGAGGTAATTATGGTTAGAGGAGGTTATGAGGGCGGAGCCCTCATGATGGGATTAGTGCCCTTGTAAGAAGAGGAAGAGATCTCTGTCTCCCTCTCTCTCTCTCTCCCTCTTTCTGCAGTCTAAGCACAACCCAACAAGGCAGCCATCTGCAAGCCAAGAAGGGAGTTCTCGTCAGGAACTGAATTGGCTGGCACTTTGATTTTGGACTTCCAGCCTCCAGAACTGCAAGATATAAATACCTGTTGTTTAAGCCACCCATCTGTGGGACTTCGCTCTGGCAGCCGAACTGATAAACACAGAGGCCGAGATCACAGATACTGCAACCCCATGTCCCAGGTTTCCTAATTTCCAGTCTGGATTTCCAGGAGGCTATCACATTGTCAGGTAAGGCTCCAGTCTACATGCCCCCTCTTCTTTGTTTCAGAAAGGAAACAGATAGAAATGGATTGTCCCGGAGGGTCTGGATGTGGTAACCTCGGAAGGTCCTTATAGAACCCTGAGACACATCTGGTATAGAACCTTGAGTCCTCAGTGGCCTCCTTCCTAATAATTCTTTACCTAGCTAATAACTTGAGCAGTTAGATTTTTTTTTAATATGAAACATTGCTATAGACAAGATCCATTTTCATGGGAAAGGAAAAATCTGTAAAATTAGAGCCACAACTTCCCAGTTCAGAGAGTTCCTGGTCACCGGCCTTTTCAGAACCTGTCAAAATACTACCTTATATACCAAAAGGATGTTTTTTATTCTATTGTGGAGAAGTGGGAGGTTGATTTTTTTTAAAAAAGGATTAAGTACTAAACCATGAACAAATCACTTTAGTCAAAAATCTTTTTTTTAAGACACGAAATAATTAGAATGGTATGGGTAGCCTGCTCTGCTAGCTTACAGCTTGAGTCACTCTCTTGACCTTGGTGCTCGTTTTGAAGTGCAAAAATTATTTCTGAAAATTGATTATAAACACAAGCAACAGAGGGGTAATGAACCATGAAAGTAATTCATTAAAAGAGTTCCCACTTAGTTGCACGTTTCCTACAGTAAAACACTTTTAGAAAATTGCTCACATTATAGACTCAGATGCACTATTAGTTAAATCTTAATTTAAAAAATTACAACAATGTACAGTTACCCTAAGATGCTGGCATCAGTGCAGTGTCCCATCCCCATCCATGAGAGCTAGTTTTCTGAGAGCCTAGGGCGTGATTTAATTTGGAGAAATGTTAAGGCAAAAATAAGATGGGAAGGGAGAAACTGCAAGTAAACATATGAATGCCATTATAATAATATTTTATACTCACAAAATGTAAGCATAACAACAACATAGGAAGTAAATAAATTACCAGTGATATTTTTTATTGTGGCAAAAAAACACATAACATGAGATCTACCCTCTTAACCAATTTTTAAGTGGAGAGTACAGTATTTTTTTTAAGTCTTTATAGAATTTGTTACAATATTGCTTCTGTTTTATGCTTTGGTTTTTTGGCTACGAGGCACGTGGGATCTTCACTCCCCAGCCAGGGATCAAACCTGTACCCCCCAACCCCTTGCCCACATTGGAAGGCGAAGTCTTAGCCACTGGACCGCCAGGGAAGTCCCAGTACAATATTGTTTACTACAGCCAAAATGGTAGTCCAGCAGATCTGTAGAACATTTTGTTTTGCAAATCTGAAACTCTGTACCCATTGAACAGCAACTTCCCATTTCCCTCTCTCCACAGCCCCTGGAAACCACCATTCTACGTTCTGTCTCTGAATTTTATTACTTTAGGAATTCATATAAGTGGAATCACACACTATTTATCCTTTTGTAACTGGCTTATTTAACTTAGCATAATGTTCTCAAGGTTCACGCATGCTGTAGCATGTGTCAGAATTTCCTTCCGTTTCAAGGCTGAATAATATTCCAGTGTGGGTATACACCGGAATTTTTTTTTTCTTTGCGGTACGCGGGCCTCTCACTGTTGTGGCCTCTCCCGTTGTGGAGCACAGGCTCTGGACGCACAGGCTCAGCAGCCATGGCTCACGGGCCTAGCCGCTCCGCAGCATGTGGGATCCTCCCAGACCGGGACACGGACCCGTGTCCCCTGCATCGGCAGGTGGACTCTCAACCACTGTGCCACCAGGGAAGCCCCAGAATTTTTTTTATCCATTCATCTGCAGATGGACATTTATGTTGTTTCCACCTCTTGGCTATTGTAAATAATACTGTAATAAACATGGGAATGAACTATGTTTCCCAGATCCTGATTTCAATTCTTTTGGAGAAATAACCAGAAGTGGGATCACTGGATCATAAGGTAGTTCTGTCTGTAACTTACCAATGATATTGTATACATATGACATCTTCATTTATGCTTTTCTACTCTTAAGTTTCATTTATCATGCTCTTAATCTTTCACAATCTCCCTTCTTCTGGTTTTAGTAAAATACTTGTTTTCTTTATTATGGATAATGAGCATGCAAAGATTTTTTCCTTTTTTGTAACTAATGTTACAACATGGAATTTTTCATTCTTGCTGTGATTCTACAGACAGAGAGTAACTTGGATGTTTGAGAAGCTTTGTATGGCCCTCATTCCCCACCCAGCATGGGTGAGTGGGTGTTTCTTCATATCCTGTCCCGCTGCCTGGAGTTACACAATTTGACCTGCCCAGCAGCCTTTCAAGGCAAATCAGGAGCTGTCAGCAGCTCTGATTAATACCGCAGCTCCCCCCTCCCAAAGGCAGGAGAATTTGTTTCAAGTCCCAATTACATGTTCCTCATCTTCCTTTCTTCCTCCCAAGTTTTAGTGGAAACTTCCTGATCTTTCACTCACTTTATCTTCCTTTTCGACTCCCAGCTTCCCAGTTTTGTCCTTTTCTAACTCATAAACACGAGGAACAAAGTTTTTGCAGCTGAAAACATGGTCCGCAGTAGTAAACCCCTGTGTGATGCAATAGTGCTAAGGAAGGAATTACTCCTCTCCTCTGAAGCCATATTTTAACGAGGTCGATTGAAATGTGGAAGCAGCGGCAGCTAGGGGGCTCCACAAGCACCCGCATAGGCTACTTATTAGGGGTTAACTCTATTGTAAAGATCTCGAGAACCCATTGATAACAGAGGTGCGGAAATTGTGCAGATTGTATTTACCAAAGATGGTCACAACAGTATCTTGCATCCCACACCATTTACTTGCAATTGACTTTGACATTCCTCCCACAGAGAGGTGGTGGTCCATGTTTCCAACCCATAACATGGGCAGGTTCGTCATTCTGGTGAAAGGGATGTTGTGTGACTTCAGAGACTAGGTCATAAGAGGTGGTAAAGACTCCCCCTGGTTCCCTTGGGACACTTGCTTCCAGAGGTCTGAGTGACCATGTCAACCGTCTATCGGCTCTGAGGCCACCATGCTAGAAGGAAGCCCACACTAGCCCATGCAGAGCTACCAGAGACAGCATCTCTGAGAGTGAACAAAGAGAGATGTCTTGCCAGCCCCAGCTGTTCCAGCTTCAGCCCCTGCCTGACCCCAGCCATCTGTGAGCCTGGAGTCAGAATCACCCGGCCATCCCTTCCTGAATTCCTGACCCACAGAACCCACAAAAGATAAGCCACTGAATTTGGGGATGATTTGTCACACTGCAATAGATAACTGATACAGAATTATTTATCTTTTCTCTTTCTCCTTTTAAAATATTCTCTCACCTAGTCTTTTTCAAAATTGAGTATTGAATGGACTTTATGTTCACTCAGGTAATTTTTATTAGAAAGATACTTAGGGGCTTCCCTGGTGGTACAGTGGTTAAGAATCTGCCTTCCAGTGCAGGGGACATGGGTTTGAGCCCTGGTCCCAGAAGAGCCCACATGCTGCGGAGCAACTGGGCCTGCGTGCACCACAACTACTGAGCCTGCACTCTAGAGCCTGAGAGCCACAACTACTGAGCCCTGTGCCACAACTACTGAGCCCGTGTGCCACAACTACGAAACTCGCACACCCAGAGCCTGTGCTCCGCAACAAGAGAAGCCACCGCAGTGAGAAGCCCCTGCACCGCAACGAAGAGTAGCCCCCACTCGCCGCAACTAGAGAAAGCCCACGCGCAGCAACGAAGACCCAACGCAGCCAAAAATAAATAAATAATTTTATTTTTTTTAAAAAAAGGTACTTAGCTATGTATCGTAAGGGTTAAAACAACTGACCCTGGAGACAGTTCTGCTGGACTAGAAATCTAGGTGCCACTAATTAACCACAGGACCTTGGGCAACTTACTAAATAGGGTGACAATTGTGATTACTTCTGCCCTCATCTCCATGTCAGCAGGCGTCCATCGTGTAGCGACCACAGAGTTTGTGCGGAACTACACCTCCCCCAGCTCCATGGGTAGATTTTGGTGGATCTATGGAGCCAATTGTGATCATTGCATCCCCTAGCATGTAACTACCTCAAGCCTAAACCAATCAGTGCAGGATTCGCCTGGCCACAGAGATTAGTTGGAAGCAACCCAATCACAGCTGGAAGCAACCCAATCACAGCAAAGCCAGCAGAAGTGGTGAAAGTGATTCTTTCTCCCCAAATGCAAATGAGGAAACATGTGGCCCTGGCAGAAGACGGCAGCCCTCTTGTGATCCTGACAGAAGCCAACCAGCAAATGAAGCTGACACACAGAAAGGGTTGAGCCAAAGTAATTACAGAGACGCTGAGCCAGAGCCCTAACCAAACCATACCTGAAGCTCACGCTACCTCTGGACTTTTCAATTATGTGAGCTGACAAATCTCTATTGTTATTTAAGAAATTTTGAGTTGAGCCTTCTGTTACTTAAGCTTTACCTTTCTGTGCCTCAGTTTCCTCATATACAATATGGAGATAATAGTAGTAACTTCTTCACTGATTTGTGGGGAGCAAAGGCAATAATTCTTGCAGTTTTTTGATGAGTGCTTGGCCCAAAGAAACGTGCTTAATAAAGTAATATATATGTAAACATAAAGCTAGGACTAAAGTGATGCAAGTTTATAGTGATGCAAGTTTATAATTTATAGTTCTTATGCAACTATAAGTTGAAAACAAGTTTATAAATTAAATTTGAACAAGCAGAGGCACTGAAATTTTGTGTCAGTGCTTGATCTAGGATATGCTAACACATATATGCATATATGCTTATAATGTCATAGAAATTAAAATAGAAAATAGAAAATCTTCATCGAGAACTCATGAGTCTCCTAGAATACACACATGGCTCTAACAGAAACCAAAATGTCAATTCAGTACACATCCAGGACATTCCTACTGAATGAAGGAGCATAACAAATGTGATTTGAAATCGTTTCTAGGGAAATTAAACCAGTTGAGTTTTTAAATTTCTATCCAGAAATCCCTTAAATCAAAATGTCACCATTCAGAACAGAAAAAGCCTCAAAAAATGAACTTCAAAAGACTGATTGATAGAAAATCCAGTTTCATGCTACATCTACCAATGGAAAAAGAGTTGTTATAATCCTTAAATAGAGTTTGTTATATTAATCAATTCAACACCATTTTCCTTAGTGAGAGAGGAAATAATACTGGCCCTTTAGATTTTTTCACAGTTTCATAATAAGCCATTACATTCAGAGGATCACCTGGCAAACACAATCCAGCTAAAGGCAGCTGAAATTCAATGATATGCCCATGGTTCTAGAGCCAGGAGTTATTCATGCTGACTAAATAATGTTGATTTTGTTTATTTTATTGTCTGTGTGCTGTATACTAAGGCTTGAGCAGCTGGTGAATTGTGTAACTTAAGCTATTTTTTATCCTATTTACAAAGCTGCATTCTACTGTGTTCTTTTCTTTCCCCCAACTATAGCTGTACTTGTTATGAGAATTCTCATGGCGAAAACTCCCAGTTAAAGACAATTGTGATATGGATTAGGCTTACATTTGATGGGAGGCCAGCCTCACCCATCACTCTTTTGGCAACACTGTAATGGAGAAGGAGCCATGTGATCGATGGGGAGCACGGGACGGAAAGAGACGGGGCCTGGGGTACAAGTAAGATACTGTTTTGGCAGCAGGTCCTGGCTTGAGCCAAGGCTGCATGACCAGGAAGATTCAGACATGCACAGTTAATGGACTGGTAGCGCCTGTCCCTTGAAAATGTATTTGCAGGGGGACTGAGACTTAGCAAAAGGCACAGAGACTTAGGCAGACAGGTAACCTGGCACTAGTCAAATCTGGGCCTCTCGGAGGTGTCTATGACTCCCTTCTGGAGAGAGGAGAAATGTTTACAGGAATCCTTCTTTCTGGGTTTTTCTTACAGTGCAATCCACAGGAATGGATTTCATCCAGATGCATCAGGACAATGCCTGAATTCTCTGCCTGTTTCCTGGGTGTCAGCCATGCCTGTCCCAGCTATTTGTTGCCATATAAATAAACCATCCAAAATGTAGTGGCTCAAAACCTCAATTATCACTCACAGTTTTGTGAGTCAGGCGTTTGGGCAGAGGATTCAGCTGGACAATTCTTTTGCTCCTTGCGCTGTTGCCTGGGGTCACTAGCGGCTGTTCAGCTGGTGGCTGGTCTGGAGAGTCTAAGAAGGCTTCTCTCATATGCCTGGTGTCTTGATAGAAAAATCTGGAAGCCTGGGCTCAGCTGGATCCCTCTCCCTCTGCATGGAGTCCCAGGGCCTTTCCATGTGGTCCTTCCTACAGGCTGGTGGGACTTCTTCCCTGGCAGCTCAGCCCTCTAAGAGACCAGAGTGGAAGCTGCAATACTCCCAAAGCCTAGACCTGGGAGTTGCCGTGGTTCCCTATCGTACTCGGTTGTGGGAGCAGCCGCAGGGCAGCCCAGATTCAAGGAGAGGGGAAGGAGATTGTGCCTCTCAATAGAGGCCCCAAAGAAATGGCAGCCATCACAATACTCGCCCTCCGCTGAGCAAGACTTGGAGCTGTATGAAGACTGAGGCACCGAGCAAATCTTAGCTCAAGGTTACCCATGATGGAATGAAAACTGAGCTAGATCTCACTCCTGAGAAGCCAGGGTGGTTGGCCTCGGCCAGAGCCCACGTCTGTGGATCTCACTGGGATAGTCTAAACAATTAAAACTACAGTGAGGTACCACCTCGCACCGGTCAGAATGGCCATCATCGAAAAGTCTACAGATGGTAAGTGGAGAGGATGTGGAGAAAAGGGAACCCTCCCACACTGTTGGTGGGAATATAAGTTGGTGCAGCTACTGTGGAGAAGAGTATGGAAGTTCCTTAAAAAACTAAAAATAGAACTACCATAAGACCCAGCAATCCCACTCCTAAACATATATCTGGAAAAGACTAAAACTTTAATTCAAAAAGATACATGCACCCCAATGTTCACTGAGGCACTATTTACAATAGCCAAGACGTGGAAGCAGCCTAAGTGTCCATCTACAGATAAATGGATAAAGAAGATGTGAGATATATATATATATGGCGTACACACACACACACACACACACACTCACAATGGAATAATACTCAGCCATAAGAAAGAATGAAATATGCCATTTGCAGCAACATGGATGGATCTAGAGATTGTCATACAAAGTGAAGTAAGTTAGACAGAGAAAGACAAATATCATATGATATCACTTATATGTGGAATCTAAAAAAATGGTACAAATGAACTTATTTACAAAACAGAAGTAGACTCGCACAGAAAACAAAATTATGGTTACCAAAGGGAAAAGCCGGGGAGGGATAAATTAGGAATTTTAATTTTTTTTTTTTTTTTGCGGTACGCGGGCCTCTCACTGCTGTGGCCTCTCCCGCTGTGGAGCACAGGCTCTGGACGTGCAGGCTCAGCGGCCATGGCTCACGGGCCCAGCCGCTCCGCGGCATGTGGGATCTTCCCAGACTGGGGCACGAACCCGTGTCCCTTGCATCGGCAGGCGGACTCTCAACCACTGCGCCACCAGGGAAGCCCAGGAATTTTGAATTAACAGATACATACTACTATATATAAAATAGATAAACAACAAAGGCCTACTGTATAGCATAAGGAAGTATACTCAATATCTTGTAATAACCTATAGTGGAAAAGAATCTATCTATCTATCTGAATCACTTTGCTGTACACCTGAATCATTGTAAATCAACTATACTTTAATTAAAAATTAAAAATAATAAAAAATAAATGATCAGCCAGATCTTATCCTTGTGCTGCATCTGTCATTTTCCACTGCTCATTCAGATTTTCTCTGAGTTAAATCATGGCTCTCTCCTGGAGTCTTTCATCCTTTAGAGGCTTAACCAGTGGAACAAGTCTCTAGTGTCTTCTAAAAAGCTTCACAAATATTCAAAAAAGATTTAATGAGGTCTCATTAGAAAGGCAGATTTTTCTGACCACAAAAAAAAAAAAAAAGAGAAGAAGGAACTTCATGTTTGAAAAATATTTAAATATTGGGTCAGCTTCTGCAGAGAGCTTCAAAGAAAGAATGTTATGTCTAAGTCAGAATCTGAACATAAAAGTTCGAAAGATGACATGACAATGCTCACTTGGCAACCCCATCTTCCTGACGGAAACGCAAACAGGCAAAGACAGAGCCTTTTTTCAAAATGGACTGTAAACACTAGGCCCTACCGCCATGCTAATTTGAAGATTATTTTATTACTGTTTACTTTTCAAGGCTAAATTGGAAACATCTGTCTTCCTGAGAACTAACAGGAAAAAGATTACAACTGAGGATGAGATGGCAAAGTTCATTTTAATTGCCTCATGCTGAAGGTGGGAGCATCTCCTGGGTGCAGGAAGCATCTCCTTTCATGCACCCCAGTATTTCATGAACTGTAACTAAGAACATACCACAAGTACATAATGCGCCCAGGCTCCTATTTTTGAAACGTAAGTTAATTCTCTAAGTTGCTTTTGAAAGGAAAAAATTTTCCCAAAAGCATCTGGAACCAGATGACCACAGGCCTTCCTGACTTGCATGTTCAAGTTAATCATGTTCTATTCCCTCCATGTCTAGATGCTCTGATTCTGATTTGCTTCCTCATTTCTTGAATCACAGGAAGGTGTGTCTTTTCCCAGGATCACCTTCTCCAGTAGTCCTCAAGGTCCTCATGAGAATTATGCACGTAACCAGATTGTTCCCTAGGCTTGCTCTCTGGGGTCCAGGTGAGCTCACCTAGAGTCAGGGCTGCTGCTCGCGCTCTCCAGACCCTCCCATCCAGGGTCCACTGCCCTCTCCATCCTTCTGCTCCACCACGGGGGCATCCCCCACTGCGATGTCTCTGCCTCCCCAGCCCCGAGTGCCACTGATCTTGGAAGCCCTCACCTCCTACTTTGCAAAAGCCTTCCACACCTCCAGCCTCTGTGGATGTCCTTCTCAGATCTTGGGGAAATGCTTCCTGATCCTCAAGACCAGTCCACCCTCAGACAGACTTCCCACACCAGAACTGCTGAGCTCCTAAATTGGATACAGTTGTTTTCTTTATATTACAGCCCTTTTCTTCCCGGCATGCACAGGCACCGGAAGCTGGGGTGAGGGCTGCTGGAGGGGGAACCACTAGGTGGAGAACTGGTCAAGCACAGCCTCACCCTATAAGGTGAACTGGAACCACTGTACCTTGGTCAGTCGAACTGTGCCACTCAACCTGTCAACTCTTCCAGCCTTCCTTCTCACCCATTGTTGATCTTTTTTTCTCAGTAGCCAAGATATCCTTCCTAGAAATATGGCTTCCTTTAGGGACTCCCCAGTCAAGAATGGCCATTAGACTCATGGAAGAAGACCCCTGCCTTGAGCCCCATGTTTTAGGGGTTCTGCTTTAGCTTTCTAGGTGTGTTTCATCTCATAGGGCGAAGTGTCCCCAGGCCCAAGGGAATATCCTCACCCGGAGACCATGGTCTTCCACGCTCCAGGCACCCAGGATCCTGGAATCCCTGCCCAAATGGCCCCAAGATCACTTCTAGAGTCTGCACACCCTCTTGTCTGGGGTCTGTTCTCCCAAGGGCAGGCTGAACCTCCAGGACATGAAGCCTAGACCTGGGAGGTGGCCCAGGGGCAACTGTTTGGGGGATTCTGAGGAAGAGCTTAGGAATGAGGCCTAGAGTGTCCACACACATAGACTTGAATCTTCTTTTGCTCCATCACAGATGGAGCTGATGTGCAGACAGAAGACAGGCAGATCTCAGGCCGGGGACATTTCCCCTCACTGCATTTCCCTCACTGTAAGCCTAGGGGAAAGGGCTTTAGTGGAACCACGTAGAAAACATCATGTGTGTCCCCTGCTTGGGGTACCCAGAGGACCAATGTCTGACTCATGCCTGATAAGTCTAAACAGGACAGGACTGGGTGGTTCCTGAACTGCGGGCAGAGGCAAGAACAGGCTGCTGCTGGGTTTGGTCTTAGCAACCTCGCAAAGGATGTGTAATGGGCAAAGGATGGGCCATGAGATCAAGCTGGGGAGGGACTGTCTTAGATCCTGCCCTAAAAGGGCTTCCCTAGAGGAGCAAGGGGACCCGAACAGAAAGAGACCAGAATATTACAATTAGAAACAGACCGTGCATAAATGGTGATGTGTATGTGACAGGTGAGAAATAACCCCATTTTCTCTCTCATCCCCATGACCTGGGCTGGGAGAATCCAGTGAAGGGGGAGCTGCCAGCCCACAGCTCTCACCCATCGGGCCTCTCCCCCCACCCCTGAGGCTCCCCTGCCTGCAGGCCACCCTTCACCCCCTGCTAAAACTGGCCAACGATCACTGAGTCTCAGACTCAGCTACTCACACACCAGGTCAGAAGTACCTGCAACCCCTCAGTGTCTGGTTTCTACATTTAAAAATTATCCAAGTCACACATACATTCTCCTACAAAATCAACAATTCAAAGTTTATAGAGTAGAAATGAAAAGTCTCCCTACACCTGCACCCCAGTCACATGTCCCTTAGCAGATGCGACCTCTAAGAAGGGTCTGTGCATTTCTTCCAGTTTGTCCTCATCCATGCATTTACATACACACGACATAAACACACACACACTGCACATAAACACACACCCCACACACACGCACACACACCCCACACATACACAACACAACAACACACGCACAGTTTGTATATTTCATAAGTGGGATTACACTGCCACCTATTCATTTCATCTTACAATATGTCTTGGCGTTCCTTGTAAGGATGTCCTATGATTTACTGATTTTTAATCAGTCCTATTCTGAATGCAGGTTGTAGAGCAAGTGGTATAGAGCACACTCTCGCCAGCCCACCGGGAGTCAGATCACATCACAATTCCACCTTCTGGTAGCTGTGGGACCTCAAATAAACTGCTTCTTCACCCTGTGTGTCTCAGGCCCTTCATCTGTGTAATAGGGATAATAAAAGCACGGACAGGGGTGTCACAGAACATTAAGTGAGTTCATTTATGTAAAGTGCCTAGAAAAGTAACAGCCCACAGAAGGTCTTGTATAAGTATTAGCCATTATTCACAGTAATAGCTATATTTCCAATTTTGCAATGATAATATTTTAGCAAACAACTTGTAGACAGTTCCGTGTGAGTATTTCTATGGGATAGATTTCTCTTCCTAGAAGTGGAATTGCTATATTAAAAAGCATACACATATTAATTTTGCTCAACCCTACTAAACTGTATCTCCAAAAGGGAGAAGATATGTGTGATAGTGTGTATTTATTTGCACCTGCACCAGTACTGGGTGGGTGTCATCTCTGAGACTTTGGCAACCCATGGGTTGAAGTGGTGTTGTGATGATTTAGTTGCACTTTGCTGGTTACCATTAAGGATGAGAATCCTTTCACAGATTTGTTTCACAAATTTGTCCCACCCCGTCCCCTTTTTCTTCTTCTGTGAATCCACGAGCCATGGTTTTTGCCTGTTTCGTCACTGCATTACTTTTCTTTTTCTTATTGATTTGTAGTTGCTTTCTCTATATCATGGCTATTAGCCATTTGTGATTATATATGTTACAAAGGTTTTTCACCCAGTAAGTCATCTGCCTATTATTAGTTTGTCATGCAAAAGTATCAAATTTTTGGCGGTCAATTCTGAAAATCTTTTCCTTTGGCACTTTGTGTCTTGCTTAGAAAGGTTTTTCCCACCCTAACATCATGGAAAACAGTCCTCATTGCTGGAGGATAATTCGTACCAAGGAAATAATGAAAAAAGGTTTGGGTTGAGATTTTATCTGGAAAAAAAATGAAATTAAATAATTGTTTTTATATTATATCTAGCAACATTTCCATTACAATTTCAACTTCAGCTAGTTTTCAAAATGAACTAGAAATAAATCAAGCTTTTACAGAGGGGAATAATTTTTCAGATAAAATTCTATTATTGTGTAACATAGTTTCCATTTTTTACAGAACGGTCATTTTTACAAAACTATTTGCAGGTGTCATCAACTCTCCCAAAGGGTTCTCTGCATCCTTTCATGTCTAAATCATCCCATTTTGAAGAATCTATCCTGATTTTCTTGTAAACTTCCCTGTCTTCTTTCCTTAACTGGTTCCATGCTTCCAGAGTCTTGTTTGCTGACAGCTTTGCACGAGATCTGAGCAGTGAGCTGCCAACATTTTCACCAACTTCATGAAAAATTCTACCTCTTTGGCCAGATTTGCATCGTCATTATGCAGTCTGTTTATTTGGGCACGAAAGTTTTGACTGTTTATAACACCAGACTCTAATCAGAGATCTTTGGTATCTGGGACAGATGTTTGAGCAGAGGAAGATTTTACTGTGGCCAATTCATTACTTACTATTTTCAGCATGTGTATAGTTTTGCTTTCTGGGGAACTCTGTAACTTCAGGAACTCAGATCATGAGTCCTGGGACATTGAGGACTCCTTAGCCAGCCATGCCATTTAATTCACCCAATATTGAGTGTGTGTGCTGAGCACTATTTTAGACACAGTGAATAAGGTACTGTGTTAGGGTTGTCCAAAGAAACTGAACCAATAAGATACATATAATATTTATATTAAATATAAATATATTTATTATGAGAAGTTGGTTCATGTGATTATGGAAGCTGAGAAGTCCCCTGATCTGTTCTATGTAAACTGGAGGCCCAGGAAAGCCAGTGGTGGATTTCCAGTCTGGGTCTGAAAGGTGCGAGCCCCAGTCGGAGGGAAGGAGAAGACACACGTCCCAGCCCTGCAGTCAGGCAGAAAGAGTGAATTCTCCCTTCTTCCGCCTAAGTGTTCTACTCAGGCCCTCACAGGTTGGGTGATGCCCCCGACATGGGGAGGACCACCGGCTTTACTCAGTCCCCTGATTCCAGTGCTAACCTCTCCTGGAAACACCCTCACAGGCACACCCAGACATGATGTTTAACCAGCTATCTGGGCATCCCATGGCCCAGTCAGGTTGACACGGAAAATTACCCATCGCAACATCTTTGGCAGTTGTATTTCCTATAGCTGCAGCATTTATCCCCTTTTCTACTGAAGAATAGGACACACTGAACAACTACTCCCTTAACCTCCCCCCTCCATCCCCTTCACATACACACACACATACACCAATACCACCTGGCCCACTTCCTCCTAATCGTTCCCATGAGAACCTCCAAAGATTGTTTCCAGAAACATCAGGGATAAACCAAAATGAACACCTGTGAGAAAGTTAAACCCTGGTCTGGGCAAGAGGAAAGTTCAGAAGTGAATGATGTAAGGAACACATGGCCTCATCCTCTCACCTGACAAATGGTGGATGGCATCAAGCTGGGAAGAAGACAGACCCTGCTGTCTTCCAGCTCTAGAACTCCATAACTCAGCATCGGGCTGTCTTGAGCCAGGACTGACTTGTGTTAGCCCAAGCTCCCCAGTATATTGTGTGAAACAACTGTTTCAGAGCCTCTGACAATACCAGACACTATGGTGAGGGAGGAAGATGAAAAGACCATGGCCCAGGGCTTCCCTGGTGGCGCTGTGGTTAAGAATCCTCCTGCCAATGCAGGGGACACGGGTTCGAGCCCTGGTCCGGGAAGATCCCACATGCCGCGGAGCAACTAAGCCCGTGTGCCACAACTACTTATGCTGCGCTCTAGAGCCCATGAGCCACACCTACTGAGCCCACACACCACAACTATTGAAGTCCGCGCGCCTAGAGCCTGTGCTCTGCAACAAGAGAAGCCACCGCAATGAGAAGCCCGCGCACCGCAACGAAGAGCAGCCCCCGCTCACTGCAACTAGAGAAAGCCCGCGCGCAGCAACGAAGACCCAACGCAGCCAAAAATAAATAAATAAATAAACAAACAAACAAATAAATAAATCTTTTTTTTTAAAAAAAAGAGCATGGTCCATGCTCTCAACGATATTCCAATACAGTTGGAGAACAGGTAACATTACAGCAAAGGCCGTGAGGGTCGCTCCTGAGTGTGTGAGTTTGGGGTGGTGGATTCACACTGGGTTCCGTGGGGTCCCAGAGGCTCCAGGAAGGTTTCCACGAGGCCACCACAAGAAGAGCCGGGCTCTGGGCTGCCCCCCACCTACCCGGACTTTGATGGGAGCAGCTGCTTTTATCAGGTTTACATTTGGGGTGTGATTCAAGATGTTATTGAAAGAAAAGATTGCTTTTAAAGATTAAAAACCTGTGATCTAGAGCAGGGGTCAGCCTGGGGACCCAATCTGGCCCATCCTCTATTTTTATAAATAAAATTAAATCGGAACCCAGCCGTGTTCGTGCATCCATCGCCCATGACTGCTTCATGCTCCAAGAGCTGAGGGGAGTAGAGACAGAAACCGTGTGGCCCACAAAGCCAAAAATATTTACCCTCTGGCCTTTGACGGAAAAAGGTTGCCAATCCCTGATTTAGAGGAAAGACATCTGGAGCCAGACCAGCTCAGATAACTGTTCATCCACGGAGGCAGTGAGTCATGAGGCAGAGGCGGGACAAGCCCCAGTGGCCAGATCTCCTTCCCACGATCACCCAACATCACCATTAAAGTCTCATTCCCTCAGCCACCAACTGCAGTGCAAATCCGTCTGCCCTCCCCAGGGACGCTGGGCAAGTGGCCTCTGTGCCCTCCTGTCCCACCCGCGCTGTCCTCGAGGTGATTCACTGTGTGGAAAGGAAGCATGGCTTCAGGGCCTCTTCTGCAGCCTGGTACCAGGTTTTGCATTTTTTTCTTAAAGAGGGCTCCAAAAACATGGAATCTGCTGCCAGTTCTCTTTAATACATTCCAGGTAGTACCTGCCCCGTCCGGTAGGGCGCTTGCCTCTCACCCCTTTAGACCTGTTGAGTTCAAAGGACAGTGAGCTCTCCACCCCTTCTCCCCCACAGGGCAGGCCCCTCCCTGCCAACCAGACCCCTTGTTGGGGAAGGGGGGTCGTTCCCCCACTGATGACTGAGGCCAGGTGGGTGTGATGATTCATCTTGTGTGTCAGCTTGGCTGGGCTGTGGTACCCAGACACTTGGTCAGACATTATTCTGGATGTTTCTGTGAGGGTGTTTTGTGGGTCAGTTTACCATTTAAATTCATAGAGTTTCAGGAAAGCAGATTGCCCTTCCTAGTGTGGACGGCCCTCATCTCATTAAAGGCCCACATAGAACAAATGCCTTCCTCCCCTGAGCAAGAAGTAATTCTGCCAGCAGACGCCCTTGAACTTGAACTGCAGCCTCATCTCCTCCCTGGGGGTCCTGCCTGCCAGCCCATCCTGCAGATTCTGGATTTGCCAGCCTCCATCATGGTGTCAGTCAATGCCTTAAAATACAATACGCCTCTCTACATAGATATCTCGATGTGTATCTCTCTACACACATCCTATTGGCTCCGCTCCTCTGGAGAGCCCTGACTGATCCCATGGGTAAACCAGGCCTGGCCTTCCTGTCCATCCACACAGGTTCAATTCGGGGCAGGAAGTGGGAGGTCCAGAACATTATCTGACCTGGCATTTCAGGGCCAGGCACTTTGAGGTCACTGGGTACTTGCTTTGTTACCATTAATAAAATCAATGCTTAGACCCCATTTGGACCCCTTAAGTCTGTTCTCTGTCAAATAGAGAGGGGAAAGGGACCAGCAGTTGGCACCCTTAACCTTCAACATTCATCACAGTCAGTTTAAAAGGGATCTGAAATTCATCCAGTCAAAAGTATAAATGGGGCTTCCCTGGTGGCGCAGTGGTTGAGAGTCCGCCTGCCGATGCAGGAGACACGGGTTCGTGCCCCGGTCCGGGAAGATCCCACATGCTGCAGAGCGGCTGGGCCCGTGAGCCATGGCCGCTGAGCCTGCGCGTCTGGAGCCTGTGCTCCTCAACGGGAGAGGCCACAACAGTGAGAGACCCGCGTACCGCAAAAAAAAAAAAAAAAAAAAAAAAAAGGTGTAAATTATCTTCTGGAAAAACAAAATCTTTTTTTTCCCAGAGATATCTGAATTCCCAAAGGAACAACTTTTACTGGTTTTCCTAGTGGTTTTATTTTCTTCCTCATACTTCTGTGAATTTTCCATATATTCTTCAATTAGTAGATGTCATTTTTGTGTTGGAAAAATAAAATTTAAATATAAACTTAGGACTTTGCTGGAGGCAGGGTGGTTAAGAATCTGCCTGCCAATGCAGGGGACATGGGTTGGAGCCCTGGTCCAGGAAGATCCCACATGCCACAGAGCAACTAAGCCCGTGCACCACAAATACTGAGCCAGCGCTCTAGAGCCCGCGAGCCACAACTACTGAGCCCGTGCACCACAACTACTGAAGCCCGCGCACCTAGAGCCCATGCTCCACAATGAGAAGCCACCACAGTGAAAAGCCCAGGCACCGCAACGAAGAGTAGCCCCTGCTCGCCACAACTAGAGAAAGCCCACATGTAACAATGAAGACCCAACGCAGCCAAAAATAAATACATAAAATAAATAAATTTATTAAAAATAAACAAATAAATAAATATAAACTTACTGGGTTTCACTGCTTTCTGTCCCCCAAATCATTGTCATTTTCTACTTGCGTTTGATATTGAGGTGACCTGCATTGTAAACTCAAGCTGGAGTTCAACGCCCCTGTTTTTGCAGATGCATTTATTCATGTGCTGATTCACTCAACACATTTTCACTCAGCACCCATGTGTCCAGGCACTGTAACAGGTGCTGGGCCTCTGGAGTCAACTGGCCTGAGTTCACATCCCAGGTCTGCCCCTAATTAGCTGTGTGACCTCAGCCAAGTTACTTCATCGTAAAACAAGACAAACACTGGATGAAATGGGTCAGCAAGTGAAGGGGTTAAGGCAGCCTGAGGGGCTATAAGCTCTCAGTACCAATCAGCTGTTTTCCATTTCAGATGCTGATAAGGGAACAACTTTGGTGGCAGGAGTTTCTGTCGGCTGGTTTCTGTTTTCAGAGTGAAAGGGGCAATGGTCAGGCTGTCATTTCGAGGGAAGCAAAGAAGATGTGAAGAAAGAGGGAAGTGAACGGGATGGATGGTAGTGACTGGGGTCCATACACCCCTAGCAGCCCTGGGCTGGGGTCTTGTGATGCTCTCCAGGGCACAGCGTAGGAGCAGAAGGAAGACCTGGGTTAGTCCCAGCTGGGTTCCACCTGGGTGTCATGGAAGGTTGTAGGATCCAGGGACCTGGGTGATAACATGGCCATGTGACAGAAGAAGCAGACACAGGAGTGCGGTGCCCGGCCTGATGCCATAGAGGACACCAGGCTGTTACATAACTAGAAGGGGCCTCCCCATGGCTCAGGGCACAAGGAGGGCAGCATCACTTGTATTTTTCAAACTGAACCCGCCTCAGGCTCTAACACACCAGATTAGTAGAAAGTTAAATATCCCCGGCTTGCGGTTTCCCACCAACCTCCTATCATTGTCCAAAAGCGCATGGGCTTATTAGTGTCTCCAAGGCCAGTCCCATCCAGTCATGAAGCAAAATCCAGACAAATGCCCTTGGGGCTGAAGGAAACCACAGTCACCCCCAGAATGCAGCTGTTCCAGAATTAGCAGCCCGGACAGGCAGCGGGGATCACAAGAGCTACAAGCAAATAACTCATCTTGTCTGATTCACAGAAATCATTGATGCTACTGTGGGTTTCAAGATGCAGCAATTCTTCAAGCGGAATCCCACTTTCCAAGGATAAATCTACCCCAAACCAGCCCAGACCCCCAAGGTCCCACTGCAAACACACACTCTGTAGCTGGCAGTGAGGTGTCCCCACCCAACACTACTTCAGGACCATCTTCTCCCCAGGACACCCTAGATCATCCCATTGAGTCCAGGTCCCCTTCTCCTCGTGGCTGGGGGCTGAGGAAGGCCTTGGAGGGAGCTCTCCGTTGACCTGACTCAGGAACCTTCTCAATCGGTAAAGATCCAAATTACATTCAACCTCAAAAGGGAAAAGACTAGAGTTTCCGTTGCTTTCCGCAAGGGAAGTTGTTTATCTTCCTATAGTTTGGTGAAGAGAGGGATGGGTGGCCTCAACCGAGTCGCCACAAAGGTCTGCCCCACCTCCACAGGGCAGAAAAATAACTGGCAATGGCAGCCTCTCTCCACGGGGAAAAAAAACCCACTAAACTAAAAATTGATTAAAACTCAACAATAATAAACACCACAACTAAAAGATGGGCCAAAGACCTGAACAGACACCTCACCAAAGAAGATATACAGATGGCAAATAAGCACATGAAAAGATGCTCCACATTACACTGTTTACTTTGCAGGGAAATGCAAATTAAAACAACAGTGAGATACCACTGCATACCTTTTAGAACAGCCACAATCCAGAACACTGACGACACCAAACGCTGGTGATGATGTGGAGCAACAGGAACTCTCATCCATTGCTGGTGGGAATGCAAAAGAGTACAGCCGCTTTAGAAGTCAGTTTGGTAATTTCTTACAAACTCACATAGTCTTAATATACAATCCGGCAATCATGCTCCTTGGTGGTTACCTAAAGGACTTGAAAAACCTGCATATGATGTTTATAGCAGCTTTATTCATATTTGCCAAAACCTGGAAGCAACCAAGGTGTCCTTCCATAGGTGAATGGATAAAAAAACTACGGTACATCCAGATAATGGAATATCATTTTGCACTAAAAAGAATCGAGCTATCAAGCTGTGAAAAGATATGGAAGAACCTTAAATGCCTATTCCTAAGTGAAAGAAGCCAATCTGAAATGGCCACATATTATATAATTCCAATTATATAACACATGGAAAAGGCAAAACTATGGAGACAGTAAAAGGATCAGTGGTTGCTAAAGGTTAGAGGAGAGGGATGATTAGGTAGAGCATAGAGGATTTTTAGGGATGTCAAAGTACCGTATATGATAATGATGGATGCATGTCATCATACAGATGCTCCCTGACTTACGATGGTTCGCCACGGTTTTTCAACTTTACGATGGCGCAAAAGCAATACACATTCAGTAGAAACCATACTTCAGATTTTGAATTTTGACTTTTTCTGGGCTAGGGATATGCAGTGCGATCCTCCTTCATGCTGCCAGGCAGCAGCAGCTCCCCATCGGCCATGCGATCACGAGGGTAAACGACCAAACCGGTACATTTAGACCATTCTGAACCCAACCATTCTGTTTTTCACTTTCAGTACAGCACCCAACACATGACTTGAGAAATTCAATGCTTTGTTATAGTATAGGCTTTGTGGTAGATTATTTTGCCCAACTGTAGGCTAATGTAAGTGTTCTGAGCGAATTTAAGGTAGGTGAGGCTAAGCTGTGGTGTTCGGTAGGTTAGGGGTATTAAGTGCATTTTCAACTTTACTATATTTTCAACTTAAAATGGATTTATTGGGACATAACCCCACTGTAAGTCAAGGACCGTTTTCTGTCCATTTGTTCAAGGCCTTAGAATGTACAACATCAAGAGGGAACCCTAATGTGAGCAGTGGCCTTTGGGTGATGATGACGTATCAACATAGGCTCCTCATTATAGGAGACTTACCACTCTGGTGGGCTATGGGGGAGACTGTGCCTGTGTGGGGGGCAGGGGGTCTAGGGGAAATCTCTGCACCTTCTCAATTTTGCTGTGAACCTAAGATTGCTCTAAAAAAATAAAATCTTGAAATGTTTTAAATAAATAAATGACTGATTAGTAAAGATACCATTGCCATTGCTTTATTCAAGCAGAAGTAGATGGGTTAGAGAGAGTATATTTCTTCTTTCAAAATTAGATTTACCTTGGACAATGGTCCTCATTCATGCAACTCACAAGTAGTTACTGCATGACTACTATGTGGCAGGCACTGCTCTAAGCACTGGGGATGCAGCAGCGAGCAAATAAACCAAGACCACTGCGCTTGTGAAACTTACATTCTCATTAGCTCTGTGAGGTCATGAAGCACAACAGAGGAAAATATCAGAGTCTGGGAGGGAGCGAAGAGCCCAGTGGTCCATAGGGTGGTCTGGGAAGGGCTCTCTCATAAGATGACTTTTGAGTAGAGACCTGGAGGATGGAAGGAAAGCTTTTCAGGTGGAAGGAGCAGAGAGGGCAGAGGGCAGGACCCCACAGAGTGAGCTTAAGGAGGCTGGAGCAGGGTGAGGGAGGGCCACAGTGACGGGAGGCGAGATCAGAAGTTTGGGGTGGGCACAGAACATGCAGGGCCTTGATGTGAGAACTTTGTATTTTACTCTGTGTCGTATGGGGAGACACTGGATGGTTTGAGCAGGGAAATGATATGGTCTTGCTTCCATTTTAAAAGGACCATGCTGCGTAGGATAGATAGCTAGTGAGAAGCAGCCGCATAGCACAGGGAGATCAGATCGGTGCTTTGTGACCACCTAGAGGGGTGGGATAGGGAGGGTGGGAGGGAGACACAAGAGGGAAGAGATATGGGAACATATGTATATGTATAACTGATTCACTTTGTTATAAAGCAGAAACTAACACACCATTGTAAAGCAACTATACTCCAATAAAGGTGTAAAACAAATTAAAAAATAAAAGGACCATGCTGGCCCCTGGCTCCTACGTGGAGAAATAAGCCTTAAGGGGGCAAGTTAGAAATATGGAGACCTTAGTGAGAAGTTTTTTTCCAATAGTCTGAGGGTGATGTTGGCTTGGACGAGGCTGATGGTAGTGGTGGTAGTGAGAATTGGTAAAACGCTAGATAAAGTCATGAGGATTTGCCAGTGGGTTGGATGTGAGTACGAGAAAGAGAGTGAAGGATGAGCCTTTGGAAAGATGATGTGGCAATTTACCGAGATGAGGAAAACCAGAGAAGGGCTGGTTGGGATGGGGAGTTGGGAAGAAACCAAAAGTTTGATTTTAACTGTGCTTGATTCGAGATCCCTATTAGACATGCCGGGGTGACGTCAAGTCTGGAATTCAGGGGAAACGGCTGGAGTGGTTTGGAGTGGTCAGCATATAAATGGTACTGAACATGGAGAGACTGATGAGATGGCCGAGGGAGTGGATGTCGACGGGGAAGAGTGAGCCATGGGCATCCTAGTGCTTAGAGCTCAGAGATAAAGGGAAGAACAGGCAGTGCACCCTGGGAAGGGGTGGCCTGTGACATAGAAGGGAGAACCAGGGGAGAGCAGGGTCTTGGAAGTGGGGAACATGTTTCAAGAAGGGACTCAGCAACGATGTCAACCACACTTGGTCAAGATGAAGACTGAGACTTGGCCATTGGATTTGGAGAGTGAAAGTCACTTGTGGCCCCGACCCAGCAGTTTAGATGGAGTGTTAGAGGCAAAAACCTGATTGGAAAGAGACCCAAGAGAGGACAAGAAAAGAGGAGTGAGGACAGCAAGTATAGAAGACTCTTTTGAAGAGGTTCGCCACCAAGGAGGGCAAAGAAATGGGGTGGTAACTAGAGAGAGGTCTAGTGTTAATGTAAGGTATTTGGTTTTTCCTTGGTTTTGTTTTGTTTTAAGATGGATGATAAATGACTTAATAGAGAGAGAAGAAATGACAGGTGGCAGACAGAGGGAACTATTCCCAACACTGTCTCTGGGTGAGTGAGAGAGGAGAGTTTCAGCGCACAGCAAGAGGTAGTGTTCTTATTTTGAGCCCAGAATAATTCCTCTCCTGCAACAGCGGAGATGCCTGGGAGTTTCTTTTCAACTTTTTGCCATCAGGTGGCAGTAGACAGCTTCGTATAAACCCAACGAGCCTTAAAGAACACCTCTGGGAAAATGGCAAAAGCTGAAGTCAACTAAAAAAAAAAATTTAAGACTCGCTCTGAAGGACCACACTGCCCTCCAGCCTTCCAGCTTCGTCTTAAATAGCATCTTCTCGGTCAGTCCTTCCCTGTCCAATCTCGCCCTAAGTAGGTCCACAAGGCTTTCTGGAGGAGGTGATACCCAATCAGACCCAAAGGATGTGTGGTGCTCTCCGGGGAAGAGCATGGGGGAGGGTAACTGCCAGGTGGTTACTCAGGCAACTACAACTGGGACTGATTTGAGAACCAGGCTGAGGGCAGAAAGAGTAGGATGGCGGCAGGAATCCAGCCAAGAGACGCTTGCCCACCCTCCACCCCACCCCTGGGACTGGAGCAGGGTGGTAAATATAGAAAGGACAGGAGGGCTTAACACATACTTAGGAGGTAATAGGAAAGGGACACCTGGAGACTGGCTCTCAGGTCTCTATTGGGGGTGAACCGAATGCAGACGACCAGAACCGGGGAGGGAGAGCCAATTTCGAGGAAAAGTGACGGCCATGGTTTTGGACAGTGGGGTCTGAAACATGTGGAGAGTATTCAGGGAAGATGCAATTTTACACATAAACACGGTGCCTGGAAGAGAGGGCTAGGCAGATCTCAGTAATTATTGTGAACATAGTTAAAATACAAGAGAACTGGTTACTGTCAACATCGTTAAAACCTAAGAATAAGTGACATCTGTTGGGCAGAGCCTCTGTAATGAGAAAGAACATCAACACTGAGAACCATCAATATTTAACGATGAGCAGAGGATGAAAAACTCTCCAGAAGGAGAATGTGGAGGGGGAATCCAGGCCGTAGTGCGTTTCAATAAGGGAGGCTGCATTAGTCTGCTAGGGCTGCCATAACAAAGTACCACACACTGGGTGGCTAAAACAATAGCAATTTATTTTCTCATGTTTCTGGAAGCTAGAAGTCCAAAATCAGTGGATGGCAGAGTTGGTTTCATCTGAGGCCTCTCTCCTTAGCTTGTAGATGGTCTCCTTCTCCCTATGTCTTTACATGGTCTTCCCTCTGTGTCTGCATCCTAATTTCCTTTTCTTATAAAGACACCAGTCATCTTGGGTTAAGGCTCACCTTCATGACCCCCTTTTTTAAAATTTTTTAAAAAATTTCTATTGGAGTATAGTTGATTTACAAGGTTGTGTTATTTTCTGGTGTACAGTGAAGTGAATCAGTTATACATACACATATATCCACTCTTTTTTAAATGCCTCTTAAAAGTTCTTGTGTCCAAAGAAATAATAGTCACAACCTGAAGCACTAAGGGTTAGTACTTCAATATATGAATTCGGGGGGACACAATTCAGACCATCACAGTGGATATGATAGAGTCAAACACAGCACAGAGACCCGGTAATTTAAAGATGCATAGTGTCTTTTGGGTTTGTTGATGCAGAAATCACGGTTGACCTCAGTGGTGCTTGCTAAAACCAGATGACAGTGGGTTATGGGAAGTTCTTCAATGGAAACAAATACTCTTTAGAGAAAAGTGGATAAAGGCATATCCCTAGAGAGTTTGGAAGAGGAACTATTAATATCTCTGCCCACTTCTTTCATTTGGGAAGCAAGGTATTGATATAAGGATATTGGGTACCAAATAATTGAAATATTATGAACACTATGATCTCTAGAGTAGAATAATTTCATTTATTGAGCATTTTTTATGTGCTAGAAAAATTCATTTTAATCCTCACAACAAATCTATGAGGTAGTGTTTGTTAACTTCATTAACAAGTTAAGGAACTAAGGCTTTGGGAGTTTAAGCAATTTGCCCACAAAGACACCACTTCAGATGGCCTGGCTGGGTCTCAAAGCTGTTTGAAAGCTCCAAAACCCTCGTCCTTACCCACTTCATTATATTGACTGTATTTAAAATAGACAGCAGATATGAGACAGTTTATTTACTAAAACTTTGTAAGTCATTTGCTTAGATCTTAGAATACATTTTCCCATGGAAATGTGATTGGTAGTGACTGGGTTCCCACCAGCCCACAAATGTATGTTTAAAGTATAATGTATGAAAAGATGCTTTTTATAAACTACCAAAAAAAGAAATATCTAAGGCTTTCTGCCATACTAATGATTAAATGAAACAGCAAAACAAGAATATCACTAAGAAGTTTTTAAAAATTATCTTAAAGGGTAGGACTTGAAAATGTCAATTAGGAAGTAAGTCGGAGAAGATTCTGGAGCATTTTGGTTTTGAACATTTGAATTTTTTTGTGTGTGTGTGGTGCGCAGGCCTCTCACTGCTGTGGCCTCTCCCGTTGCGGAGCACAGGCTCCAGATGCGCAGGCTCAGCGGCCATGGCTCACAGGCCCAGCCGCTCTGCGGCATGTGGGATCTTCCCGGACCGGGTCCCAAACCCGTGTCCCCTGAATCAGCAGGCGGATTCCCAACCACTGCGCCACCAGGGAAGCCCTGAACATTTGAATTTGAAACCCAATTTATCTTTATCTTGTCCAATTTACTTCAAACATATGGTTTCCCTCCACTTTCCTGAATTCAAGTCATTCATTGGCCATGATTGGGGAGTTTCTTAACCAATAAATGTAATTTTAAGATGGTTAGAAATTTTTCTTGAAAATTAGTTAATATTTGTAAAATTTAGAATAGTGCCTGGCATAAAGTAATTAGGTTATAAGTGCCGAGTACTCTTCTAGGTTCTTTGAATCCACTATATTAACTCATTTCATCCTTATTAACAATTCTACTGTTGCCCCTGGCTTATATTGGGGGAAATGGGGCCCCAGAGAGACAAGGAACTCTCCCAAGGTAACACAGGTAGCAAATGGCAGAGCTAGGGTCCAAACCCAGATTTTTAATGCCTTTAAATGGTAGGAAAGAGGCTAATGAAGATGTGTGTATCCATTTGTGAAGGTTAGTTTTACGTGTCAACTTGGCTAGGCTAAGGTATCCATTTGTTTGGTCAAACACCAGTTGAGATGTTGCCATAAAGGGTTTTTTTTTTTTTTAGATGTGACTTACATTTAAATTAGTAGACTTTGGGGAATTCCCTGGCGGTCCAGTGGTTAGGACTCACACTTTCACTGCAGTGGCCTGGGTTCAATCCCTGGTCAGGGAACTAAAATCCTGCAAGCCATGTGGCACAGCCAAAAAAAAAATTTTACATAAGTAGACTTTGGATAAAGCAGATTACCCTCCATAATGTGGGTGGGCCTCTTCTAATCAGTTGAAGGTCTTAAGAGCAAAGACTAAGGTTCCCTAGAAGCTGCCTCTAGACTGCAACAGAGAAATTCTGAGTTTCTAGCCTTCAGACTCAAGACTGCATCCACTCTTGTGCATTTCCAGCCGGCCTGCCCAGCAGCTTTCAGACTTGCTAGCATCAAAAACTTGTAGAAGCCAATTCCTTAAAATAAATAAATATCTCTCTCTCTCTCATATTATACCTCCCTCCTAGTGGTCTGTTTCTGTTATCTAGCCTGAGCACCCTGACAGCACACAGGTCATAAATATTGCCCAAGGTCAGCAATAAAGCTGTGAGAGTGAGAGGCAGACACGAAAGGGAAAGTTCAGCATGTGCAGCTCCCCTGCCTCAGGGGAGGACTTGCGGGGAAACGGCTCCCGTCGGCTCATGTTGGACTAAGACCCAGACAGCCTAGCTTCTGCAATGATGGCTTCTCTTGTTGCAGAGCACAGGCTTCAGTAGTTGTGGCACGTGGGCTCAGTAGTTGCAGCACATGGGCTCTAGAGAGCAGGCTCGGTAGTTGTGGCACGTGGGCTCTGTAGTTGTGGCTCGCGGGCTCTAAAGCACAGGCTCAGTAGTTGTGGCGCATGGGCTTAGTTGCTTTGCAGCATGTGGGATCTTCCCGGACCAGGGCTCAAACCCGTGTCCTCTGAATTGGCAGGCGGATTCTTAACCACTGCGCCACTGGGCAAGTCCCTACTTTCATCTTTCTTTCTTTCTCCCTCATGATTTTTGTCAGCTTCTTTGAGATATAATTTCTATACAATAAAATTCATCAATTTGAAGTATCCAGTGTGATGAGTTTTGACAAATGTACACACCCATAGTACCAATCACCACACTCATGCCACAGAACGTTTCCAGCTCTCCCAAAAGCTCCCTCGTGCCCCTTTGCAGTCAATCCCCACCCCACTCCTGGCAAGCACTCTGCTTTCTGTTACTGTAGTTTTGCTTTGTAGAGAATTTCATATAGTGGAATCATACAGTACGTACTCTTTTCCACCTAAGCTGCTTTCACTTAGCATTATATGTTTGAGCTTCATCCATATTGTTGCTTGTATCAATTCTTCATTCAGTTTGCTGAGTGGTGTTCCAGTGTATAGATACACTAAATTTGGGCGCCATTTACCAGTGAGTGGCACATTTGGATTGTTTCCAATTTTTGTCTATTGCGTAAAGTTACTCTGAGCAGTCAAGTACAGGCCTTTGCCTGGACATACGTTTTCAGTCTTTGGGGTAAATACCCTAGAAGTGGGATTGCTGGATCATGTGGTAAGTGTATATTTAACTTTGTAAGAAACCGCCAGACTGTGTTTCCAAAGTGGTTGTATATGATTTTTAACTTACAACAAGAGGAAGGGGGAAAAGAAGAGATATATCTTGCTATTGTTTAGTAAAGATCAAGCCCCCCAAAAGGCTTTAAAGGAGGAAAAGCAGTTTGGGATTAACAGTGGGGTCTTCTATGTGCTATTCCTTTCCAGGGATCACAAAATCCAGAGCTGATTGTACCTTGATTTCTGCAAATTAACATAATGCGAGATGGTATGACTACTCTCAGACCTCAAATTCAAGTACACCAGAGAAAATGGATTTTGAAGGCTTTCTTTAGATCAAATTAATTTTGACTTGGTGCCCACATTCCCTGGGCTGGAGGGGAACTTGACCTCTATCCCTAGTACGGCACTCTTCCCATCTACAGGGAAGTGAAAAGGTGGCAGGTCTTCGCTGGACCAAGGCAAAGGGATGGGTCCTATAGTCCTTGGTCACCAGCACCTCTGGGACAGCTAGTGACCAGTCCTCAGGTCACTTGACTGCACTGGAGAGTCACTAGGCTATTTTTGCCAATCTTAGAGGACTGACGACAGGAAGCCCCTGTTGGTCTAAGCAGATTCCAAATGTCAAGCGCCCTAATACGCCTACGAAATTCTTGGGGCACAGGGACATTTGACAAGGCTGGGGATACTGTACCCTGTTCCTCTCTGAGACGTTGCCACCCCTGAGCGCAGGACACAGGTCCCAAAGAGGTTTGTAAATAAAAAGCAGAAAGAAAAATTCTGGGCGATCAGGTCTCCTTTCCACCCAAGTAACCTCTAGCTACTTGGAGAGGAGAAAGAAAGCCACAAGGAAGGAAAACAAATACTACAAAACATCCTGCCAGAGTATCGTTTGTTAACATGGTTCATAGTACTTCCTGCTTTTAAAAGATGACAAAATGAACACACAAAACTACTAGAAGTACTGTTACCAAATGAAAAAGGATTAACGTTTTTCTCACATTCTGCCTTTGAGATGAAGACACGTTTTAGGAGACCCCGTGCCCCCCCGAGTGGCCTTCAGATCGCTCCCCCAGAATCAGCCAGCTTCCTCAACCAGGCCTGGTGGAAGCCGAGGTGGGAGGTGAAGGCAGGCAGCCCCTCCTCAGAGCGGGGTGGGGTCATGTCCACGGCCACAGCAGACTGGGTGGGGCTACGGGGCTTCTCTCAATAGACACGCCCTTTTAATCTCAGATGTTCAGCTTTTTCATGCAACAGAGAGTAGAAGCCAGACTCAGATGGAGACGATGAGGAGACTACAGGTACCAGGATGGTGAGGCTGCGTCGTGCGGTGCAGGAGGCTGATCCAACTCCACGCTCACGGTGATGACTGGGACTCATGCTGGTGAGACTATCTCAACGGATAGTCACTACGTATCTCTGCCAAGCGTTGTGGATGGATGGCAGTGGGACCTCCCCTGGCCAAAGTGCTGGGTGTCATTCGCTGGAGCATCTGACTCCACTCAAACTGCTCGTGGTGAGGGAACCATCACCTCCATTTTGCCACATCCAGTGACAGTGCCCTAAGCTCACCCCCCAGAATCACCCAGGGGCTCACCAGCTCATCCCAGCAGATGCGTCCTTCCTCCTAGCACACCCTCTTCTCCTGGCTTCGTGATATCACCGGTTTTCTGCCTTGTCTCTGGCCACTCTTCTCCCTTGCTGGCTCCCACCCCTACCAGACCTCTCAGTGGTGGTGTCTGTCCAGCTCAGCCCTCCCCCTCCACTGTCCTGACAGTCTCGTGTGTAGGTCACCTGCTGGAGGCACCGTCTCCTCCTGAGCAGCCTCTCTTCCGCAGCTGTACAGTTTGGATATCACCTGTAGGATCTGTCCGGGTCTCATGCGCTCATTCCTCCCAGATACTGTTTCTGGGAGGGCGGAGTTAGGCGTTGCTGGGCGATAGGACAGAGCTGCTCAGCTGGGTCTTGGATACTCATTTCTTACCTCGATTAACAATCAGCTCTTTCCTTTGTTTATTGCAGCTGGGGATTTTTGCGGACTCTTATTATCCTTTGGTTGTTCACACTACTAGGTTTTAGAGGAAGGTTTTAAGATTGATTGATGGCTTCCCTGGTGGCGCAGTGGTTGATAGTCTGCCTGCCGATACAGGGGACACGGGTCCCTGCCCCAGTCCGAGAAAATCCCACATGCCGCGGAGTGGCTGGGCCCGTGAGCCATGGCTGCTGAGCCTGCGCGTCCAGAGCCTGTACTCCGCAACGGGAGAGGCCACAAGAATGAGAGGCCCGCGTACCGCAAAAAAAAAAAAAAAAAAAAAAAAGATTGATTGAAACCGACAGAGGGAAGTCCAAAGGTCAGAAATCCAATGAACGTTCTTTTGTTTTAAAATCTCATTAGAAGAAGTATATGTTTCTGTTGTATCACAACAAGCCTATCTATCATTTTCCTTTCCAGCCCTTATCACAGCTTATATTTATTATATGTATGTATTTGGGAAGTTATGTTTTAATTTCTCCATCAGAAACTCCACAAGGACCTACTGCATAGCACAGGGAACTATACTCAGTATTTTGTAATAGCTTATAAGGGAAAAGAATCTGAAAAAGAATATATATGTATATAACTGAATCGCTGCGCTGTACACCGGGAATTAACACATTGTATATCAACTATACGTCAATTAAAAAAAAAAAAACTCCGTGAAGGCAAGTACTATATCTGCCTTGTGGCCTCAGTCATTATCAAACTGCCTGACATATGACAGGAGCACATAAAGTATCTGCTGGGTGAATGAATTATTTAATCAGCCAATCTGTCAAGCAATTAGTCTATGACTCGGGCCAGGCTATCCCTTCTTACTCACTCACAGTAACAGCCAATCATGGCCCCTACTCTGACTTTGGGGAGTGTGTGTGAAGTTAGCATTGACAGGCCTATTTGAATAATAAGTATTTATGGTAGGCTGGATACTCTGCCACAGGCCAAGGTGAATGGATTTAAAGTATGAATCCTTCATGTCTTTTTGTCCCCATGCAGCTTATAAACTAAGCGACAGCAGCTAATAAGTGCCAGATTAAACATATAGGCCAAAATATATAGTAGTACCCACATATAATGGGGTATGATTTGGCCTTAGAAAGGACAGGAATTCCAACAGATGCCACAACACAGAAGAACCTTGAGGACATTATGCTAAACGAGCCAGACCCAAGGGATAAACACTGTATGTTTCCACTTAAATTAGGGACCCAGAGTAGTCAAATTCAAAGACAGAAAGCAGAATGGTGGTTGTCAGGGAGTGAGAGGAGGGGGCATGGGGAGTTACTGTTAACGCGTATAGAGTCTCAGCCTTGCAAGATGAAAACAGTGAAGATGGATGGCGCTAGGGTTGCCCAGGATTGTGAATACACTTATGCCACTGCACGGTACACTTAAAACTGGTTAAAACAGTAACTTTTATATGTTACCACAATTAATAAAAAACTGTTAAAAGCGTAGCCCAAATGCTGTGGGAGCTCAGAGGAAAGGCTTCCGTGCCTCCCAAGAGGGTTCTGAGGCCAGGTGCTAAACCTAGTAGAGCCTTAACCAAGATCACATGGGGGGGGCTTATGAGCTTAATGAAAGATGGCGTACAACAAGAGAAGGAAAATGTCTTCCAGTGTTTTTCGTGTAAAAGGACGTTTGGAAGCTCTCCCCAAGCAGGCTTCCAGTTTCTGAACAGCAATCTCAAATCTGCTCTTGTGGCTGGGCCACCACCTCCATTTCACTGTGGATCCCAGGACTCCTCACTTGTCAAGAGATTCACCGGCCTGAGCAGAGCTGCTCAATTACATTAGCTGCTTCCAAATCATGGGGTGTGGTTTTTCCCCCCATTTTTAAAAAGCAAATTTCATATAACTGCCAATTCCCATCAGCACTAACCACACAATGACATCAAATATCCCAACTGCTCCAAAAGGATGGAAACATGGACCCTGTACATAGGTAGGCGGCTCTGAGGCCAATGGGAAACACCAAATAAGGGATGCGTCAAGGGGAGTGACGGAGGCCTTGTGGGTCCCTTTACGAGAGCCAGGCTGTGGTGGGAAGCGTTATTTAGAGTCATCTCCGCGGAGCCTGACGAACGCCGCTCTTACCTATCATCTCTGTTTGGCGTCCTCTCTCCCCCACCCGGCATGGGCCTTGGTTAGTTCCACCAAGATGGTCCTGAGTTTCCACAGCCGCAGGAGTTGGAGTGCCCTGGATAAAGGGGCTGCCCCACTGGCGTGAACCACCAACACAGCTCAGTCACTCTGGATGCTTCTCACAGCGAGGGAGCCAAAAGCCATCAGCGCCGATGGTTCCATCTGATTCCATAGCGCTCCAGTGACGGGATTCCCTTTTAGCTCCTTTTAGCGTTCAGTGCCTCAAAAATACAATAAAATTTTCCTTCTAAGGCACTCAATCCTTTTAAGAAGCACAAAAGAAGCCACAGATTTACAACCTGATCAATTTCTTTAGATATAAAATCAACGTTATCATCTTTACTGAACTGGAAGTCTCTTTTTTCTCTGTTTTGAATACATCTAAGATAAAATCTGAGCACTTACCACTTTTCCTAACGGAGCAAAGGCTCCCTGTCCGACTTGCATAAAAGCCAACACTATGGCGCCCGCTCTTGAGAAAAGAGCCTTCTTGTAAGCTCGGCCGACAAAGCTCTCAAACCTGTCTCCGTGGCCCAGGGCTTGGGGCGAAATTTAAGGAGATAGGGGAATTTCAAACTTGGAAGCTGATTGGTTAGTTTTCAATCATTCCATATAAGGTACTCGTGCTGTTGGAAGCCAGGTTTTCCTTATTGAAGGACCTCTTGCTTTGTAACGGGCTCCAGGGGCAACGCTTCTTTCCTTTGAGTTCCAGGGACTGAAGGTTCTTGGTTCCTGAGTTCCCGTCTTCACATGTGCAGTGCTGTCTCTAAAATAACTCAAGGTTTGATTAATCAACCTATTTAAGGAGCCAAAAACAGTTTAAGCTGGGCAATGTTTTACATGTTGTTTCACTTTTACATGGGAAAAAGCTTTTTAAAAAAATTTTATTTTATTGAAGTATAGTTGATTTACAGTGTTGTGTTAATTTCTACTATAAAGCAAAGTGATTCAGTTATACATATATATTCTTTTTTTTTTTTTTTTTTTTTTTTTTTGGCGGTACGCGGGCCTCTCACCATCGTGGCCTCTCTCGTTGCGGAGCACAGGCTCCGGACGCGCAGGCTCAGCGGCCGTGGCTCACGGGCCCAGCCGCTCCGCGGCATGTGGGATCTTCCTGGACCGGGGCACGAACGCGTGTCCCCTGCATCGGCAGGCGGACTCTCAGCCACTGCGCCACCAGGGAAGCCCTATATTCATCTCTTATCAAATGAAAAAAGCTGGAAGGTTTGTTTCCTTCCTGCCTTTCCTTTGCCATTTGTGGCGCAGCAATCTTGGAGGTGCTGGGATCAGGGAGACAAGAAGGCAGCTGGCAGAGAAGAACCAAGCCTTCTAAGACCCTGCTGGTGATTGGCCTGTTTTTAAATAATTAGGAGACAGATTACTCTTCCCACAAACCGATCTCAGTATTGCTGAAAATAGCCAACCATTACCATTCTCGGTTAATGACTATTTCATCAGCCAAATATGCTACATCACTCTAAGTGGGCGAGCAGCCCGCCATGGTTCATTGACAATATGTTTTTAAAATAGGTGATCCCTGTTTCATTTGATGCTGGACCAGTGGATGAGGAATTGAAGTACCACGAGTTACCACACAGCCAATGGGTACCCTAGAAGTTCGCACAACGTGAGCTGCCCCAAAGACTGTTGTGTTCTACAGCTCTCCAGCCAGCCTGGCAGGATGTCTGGGCATTGGAAGAAATGAGTGTACACTAATTTGTCCAAAACCCATTGTTTTTAACAAATGCTTTATATGTGCATATGGGAATTCCGCTGTTCTAATAACCCAGGAACTTCTGAAAGAATACCTGGGTCAGGTGACTGAGCAACTCCAACTCCTGTGAGTTTCAGCTGCTCCTTGGAGATCTTTTGCTTCAAGTATCAATGCCTCCACCACTAGTGTCTGCTGCTCCTAGACCACCCAGATCCTTGCTTACTCTTAGCATAGCTGAGACAGGATGGTAAGAAATTTTTTAAAGATTATATAGTACAACATAGGTTCAAACAAAAGGGAACGTATAATTAGCAGAAAAACAGTTCAGCTTCAGGTAGAAAAACAGAGAGTGGAGTGAAGGTTACCAAGGGCGAGAGGGTGGGGGAAATGGGGAGATAGTGGTCAAAGGGCACAAGCTTCCAGTTATCGGATTAACAGGGTCTGGGGATCTAATGTGCAGCCGTGTGATCATAGCCAATAACACTGAAATACACGTGAAATGCGCTAAAAGAGTACATGTTAAATGCTCTCCCTACAGAAACGAAATGGTAATTATGTGAGGGGATGGCGGTATGAGCCAGCGCTATGGTGGTATCCTTTTGCAATACATAAATGTATCAAATCAACACACTGTACACCTTAAACTTACACAACGTTATATGTCAATTATACCTCAATAGAGCTGGTAAAATATTTTTTTAATTTTTAAATTAAAAAATTTTTAAGTGTCGGGTTGACCAAAAAGTTCATTCGGGTTTTTCCGTAACATCTTATAGAAATAAGGACATTTTATCTCACGTATTAAGAAGTCCAGGTGTGGGGCGCTCCCAGGGTTAGTTTATTCAGTCTCAACAACGTCATCAGGAACCAAAGTTCTCCCCACCCTGCAGTCTTCAGCCTGTTGGTTCCTCTTCTGTTGATTCCACTCGTGATCAGAAATGGTTACCAGAGCCAAGCATCACACTTCACACAGCCATGTGTTGAGGTAAAAAGTGGATTTTTCCCCCCAAGATATCTCTTTTTAGAAGCAAGGAAAGCCTTTCCCAGGAAGCCCCCAGGGGACTGACTCTCATGTACCGTTGGCCAGAACCTGTGTCACATTTTCAGTCCTAAACCAATCACTGGAAAGAGGGATGAGATCACATGACTAGCTTAGACCAATGAGGATTTACCTCTGAGCTCAGGGAGACCCTATCCCTGAGCACATGGGCTCTGTAAGCAAGACAGAAAGGGTAAGGGATGGATTTAGATATGCAACCAATGGGGTCTGCTAAGTGACCTTAATGATCTCTAAGGGTCTTTGCAGCTCCAACACCCAGTCACTATGTGAAAAAGCAACATGAAATCCTGGCTAAGTACTGTTCCTTATTTCTAATGTAAGATGTCAGAGGATTTCTCTCTTTACACAAGGCTTAGATCTTCCACCAAGAATTTCAAAGTCATCAGATTCATTCAGGAGCCCAGCCCAGGACTGGTACTTAGCTCTATACTAAAAAAGGACACAGAGTCACTAAATAGGGTAACCCAGGATGGGCTGTGGTAACAAATTAATCCTGAATTATCAGTAGCTTAACATAATGAAGACTTAGTTCTTCCTCATGGGGCACATCCAATGTGGTTCAGTAGAAGGCTCTGCAGTCACTCAGGAACCCAGGCTGACGGAGACTGTACCATCTTGTGATGCCACCATATTAACATAGCTTCAGCGTTTAATGGGACATGGAATATTCACACCTGCTCATAAGTGCCTCTGATTGGAAGTGACACTTGTTCCTTCTGCTTACAGCCCATTGGCCAGAACTGGTGATATGGCACTAGCAAAACTGTGAGCTATCGGGGGAGTCTTCCCACATGCCCAGGAAGCAGAGGAAAATCCTGTGTGATGAGCATAGACATCATACACACTTTCTATCGTATACACTTTCCTTCTCTCATCATCAGAATCTGGACACTTTACCTGAGCATTTCTAGGTTCTAGTTCTACACTGACAACTGAATTGCCTTTTAGCTTTTTTTTGCCAATCAGCCTTTCAGCTAAGATCAAATGTCTACATTGAGATCTGCCATTTGAATTATCAATGATTTTGTATTTATACCTGATGACTTAATAATTTTTTTTTTTTTTGCGGTACGCGGGCCCCTCACTGTTGTGGCCCCTCCCGTTGCGGAGCACAGGCTCCGGATGCGCAGGCTCAGCGGCCATGGCTCATGGGCCCAGCCGCTCCGCGGCATGTGGGATCTTCTCGGACCGAGGCACGAACTTGCGTCCCCTGCATCGGCAGGCGGACTCTCAACCACTGCGCCACCAGGGAAGCCCGACTTAATAATTTTTAAAGCAAAAAAAGAGAAAAGAAACAAGAATGAATGAATGAATGAAAGAACTCCTTCAGTTTCATTTGCATGTTGTTTTTTTCAAGTCACGAACATACCATGTGAGTAGATGACCAAAAGAAATGAGCAGCAAACTGTGAAGTTGCGGTATCCATGAACAGAGTCTAGGACTGTAGTCAAATAATTGTATATTAAATAAGTTGACATATTCAATCACAAATACAATTAGCATTTGGCTCCATAGTAATAAGGCATAAAGGGTGGGCAGTCCATATAATTATAACTCATATTAATTCTAGGCAAACAGGGTTCTGAAACCAAGTCTCTGACACCATCTGGGTGTCCTGCAGCACAGTTCTGACGCTGACCACCTGGGGTGAGCATCATACTCCACAGGCGTCAGGGCTGAGTCCACAATACAACCCTCACTTCAGACACCAGCCACAAGTGGGGTCCCCAGGCCACCTGCACATCTGATCAACCAGCTATATGCATTTGGGGTGTTCCCACAACCCCCTCAGTTTCAATAATTTGCTAGAATGACTCACAGAGATCATTTAAAACTTTACTTGTGATTACAGTATATTATAATATAAAGGATAAAATTCAGAAAGAACCAGATGAAGAGATGCACAGGGCAGGGTCTGGGGGGTCTGGGGGAAAGCAGAGCTTCCATGGCGCCTCCTTGTGGAATCTGGTCATACCACCCTCCCAGCCACATGAGTGTGTTCACCAACAAGGAAGCTCCACCAAAACCGGTCTCCAGAGCTTTTATTGGAGTCTCATTACTATGCATGATTGATTAAGTCAATGGCCACATGACTGAACTCAATCTCTACCCCATCCCCACTTCCTGGAGGTCAGGGTGGCCCAAAGTTCCAACCTTCTAACCATGTGGTCTTTCTGGTGACCAGACCCCATCCTGAAGCTTTCTAGGGGCCCACCTCAGTCACCTCGTTAGCATAACAAAGAACTCTTGTCTCTCAGGAAATTCCAAGCATTTTTGAGGCTTTGCCAGAAACTGAGGACAAAAACCAGGTATATGCGTTACTACAGCACACAAACAAAACTATATCTTCAATTTTTCTCTTCATGCTCTGTTAATTTTACAGTGTTTCTAATCAGTGGTGACAATGACTGTTTTCCTAATAGGATCAGAGACCCAAGACATATTACTGGGAAGGACCTTAGAAAGTCCCCTTTTTTTAACAGATAAGGAAACTAAGACTCAGAAGTCACATTACTTGCCTAAAGCCACAGCTGGTTGGTGAAAGAGTTGCGATTAAATCCTGAGTCTTCTTTTTTGAAATGTGGACTTCACAGTCAACCATAACATCTCTCTCTGTTTTTTGGCCGAGCCACGCGGCTTGTGGGACCTTAGTTCACCGACCTGCGATCAACTCAGGGCCCACGGCAGTGAAAGCGCCAAGTCCTAACCACTGGACCACCAGGGAAGTCCCAACCATAATATCTCTTAATGCCATGGAGTGAAAGCACATTTTTTGAGGGGTTCAACTCCTCCAATCCAGAGTTCCCTAGAAACCTACCTCCAGAGCCCAAAGTTAAGCTTCTCTTGGTCACATTTGGTTCCAGCCCTCCATCCTCCAGCCCTAACTGGCCTTCAAGCCAAGTAAGGCACTCTCCCCACCCTCAGGCACAGGGTGGGGAAAAGATCCAGGCTCAGCTTCAGGGAGGATAGAAGGTTGGATTCACAGTGGTTTCCTAAAGCTGCGGAATCATGGGGGAGGGAGGGGACCTCCGTGCTCAGGTAGGGCAAGTACCAGGCCCCAGCTGGCTCTGAGAAGACCTCTTTACTTCCTGATGTTCCAGCCCCCAACTTCCATCCCGGTCTTTTCATGGAGGCAGAGAGATGACTGAGAGAAGAAACCTCAGTCCCTGCTCCAACCCTAGAATGACAAAGCAGGCTCAGAGCCAGACTAAACAAGGGTAGTATGATTACTGGGATATCAGAAAATCCCCCTCAAAAAAAAAATCCCTTCCCCATCATCTGCATTCTGAGACTTTCAATTCCTTTAAGGTAAACAAATCCTTTCATTCTATGAGAGATATGTTTCACAATTTCAAAACCCGGCAGAGGGAATATATTTATGCAAACTCTCATTAGAGTGATTGACTGCTATCTGATTTTGGGTTTTGTTTGCATTTCATTTTAAAGTCAGAGAGCATTAACAACCACAAGGGCACTGAGTACATTCAGTGCATCCCCAAATTATACATTGAGCAGATCACAGCAACACTGCATGTGCTTGTATTTCATTTCTAATCCCTTGCTCCTGCTTATGGAGGAGATGTTTAGGAGAGTGAAATGGGCTCTGGGGGGAGAGGCAGGAAATGTATATCAACTGTAAATTGACTAATAAGGTCTTGAATTGCCTAATAACCAAGAATGATTGCCCAACTGCCTAATAATCAAGAATAACCAAGAATCCTCATATATCATTGCCTTCTTCCCTGCAAGACCAATGAATAAAGGAAGATATGAACTTCTAACATAAGAGTAAAACTCAATATCAAAATAATTCAGAAATGAACTCATCTAAACATGTTTTTAAAAGCAGAAACCTACCATTTTATTCACGTAGGTCTTTCATCAAAAGAAATCCTTTCTCCTCATTATATACCCCTTCCCCTCTAAGAAATAAATGAAATAAAATTTCTTCTGGACAATTCCATCCTCATGTTCCCCAAACCACTGATCAAACAATTGCCTCAAAGATCAGAATTTCTTAAGACCCTTGAAGGAGGGTGAAATGTATTAAACCCTGACTGCTTTAAGCCAATGGATGGGGCGGGAGTTCTCCAAGGCCATGAACTAGGACCAGGCCGGCTTCATCAGAATCACCTGGGGGCTCCGTGACAATGAGACTGGGGGGGCCTAGTATCTACATGTATAAATGTGCTGTGCTCCTGTTTGGGGCACTCCCTTTGATCTGTAATATATCAAAATTGTTATTAAAAAACAATTGCCCTTCAAGGGATGCATAGTTTGTCTCAGCAAAACTGACTTTTTAAAAACTTTATGTATTTTTTCCTCAGAATAGTACATTCCTCTAACACTTGGCCATCCTTAAATGGAAAGACCATAAAAAGAAACATTCACTAAGTATCTGTAATATGGCTAAACTCTGCACCAAATGGAAAATTCATAACTTTTGACCATGTTAGCCTTTAATTCCGGAACGAATGCCTGGTTTCCTTGCCAAATAGATATTAAAGAATGTTCGTACATCAAAAGAGTGATTATCTTAAAATGCTAATACTGGGAGTGAAAATAAAAGAGCAAAGACAAGTGCCATCTAGCTCCCTTTTTATGTGCTAACAACACTCTCTAATGCAGACAAATAGGTCCGTAGAGTTATTCAATAAAACCACCAGGCTATGAGTCACAAGAGCAGAGCAGCTACATAATTCACAGGGCCCTGAACAAAATAAAAATGCAGGGCCCCTCACTCAAAAAGCAGGAAAACAAAAAAGGCTTTTCCTTTCTTCCATGATCTCTCCTGACCTGTCATGGTGGGTTTTATTTGTTTTTAATGTCACGCTCCGACAGGCATGAGGAGGGTCACAGATGGAATGTTGGACACCCACCAGACACCCCGTCCCCTGGGGTAAATGTGCCCAAGCTCCCCCCGCCGAGCAGGGATGAGGAGTGGGGACTAACGACCATCCCTGAGAGGTGGGAGGTGGGAGGAGGAGATGCTTCGCCCCATCACGTGCTCCATTATCTCACCTGACTGCACTCCCAAGACACAAATTCAAAGATAAATCATTAAGAATTCCAAGACGGCAAAAGCAGAGCATTGGATCCCAAGCCCAGGATCCCTTCTGAGCACAGACCTGAGTGTGACATATGAGAAGCACCCCATAAGAGCCCCCAGGTTATAGGACTATGCTGCATGGTACTAGGACATCCAAAAATTTGTCAAAATAAAAGCTGCAGGATGCTGTCACTCATCTTAAAATACACACACGACTTATCATTCTTTTAGAAAAGAGAACAAAACCGAGGCTTTTTGATCAGGGGTGGGTAAATTATTTTACGTAAAGTGGCAGATAGTACACGTTTTAGGCTTTGGAGACCATAGCATCTCAGCCACAACTACTCAGCTCTGCCCTTGTAGCTCCAACCTGGTCACAGACAATATGTAAACAAATGGGCATGACTGTGCTCTAAGAAACATTTTTTATAAGTGCTGAAATTTGGATTTGATATGATTTTCATGTGTCATGAAATATTCTTTTTTTTTGCCCAACCATTTAAAAATGTAAAAACGATTAACTCAGCAGCTGAGCAAAAACAGGTGGCCAGCTGGACTTGACCTGTGGACTGTAGCTTGCCAACCCCTGCTTTAGAGTATAGTAGATTCAGTATGGAAAACTAAAGAAGCCTCTGATACTCCCTCAAATCTGTAAGTGTGTCATTTCAATAGCAGGGTCAAGAGGAGCAATATTTATGAGTATTCAGAAAGGGGATTGGGAATAAGAGTTAGGAAGCTTGGATTCTAGACCAGGTTCTGCTATGCACCAGCTAGTGCTATGGATTGAATTGTGTCCTCTCCAAAATGCGTATGTTGAAACCCTAGCCCCCAGTGTGACTGTATTTGGAGATAAGGCCTATAAGGAGGTAATTAAGGATAAATGAGGTCATAAGGGTGGGGCTCTGATCTGATAGGATTAGTGTCCTTATAAGAAGAGGCATACATAGAGGTGGTGTTTTAAGGTTTCCATAAGAAGTGAGAGGTGGAGTAACCAGGAAGATTTCCAGATGGGACTGAAAGGATGAACAGGATTTCCTTTAAAGGAAAGAAGAAATTTAAGTCAGGAGGAAATGAATCGAATGTATTGGTGAAAAAGTCAAGAGGCCAGACTGCTTATAGCAGAAAACTATAAGAAGAAATGACATTTAAAAGATACTTTTCAAATGAAAGCATAAAATAAATTTGGAAGAAGGATTTACTATGTTGTTTTCTCCTCACAAGTATGTTGTACCAGAAACACACAGGATGAGCAAAAATCCAGGTGACCATGTAACCTATGCCAGGTTTCCAGATAAGGAGACAGAGTGGGGAGGGAATGTACCTGGGTTTGCAACCTGCATCCTCACTGAGAAGCTGGTGACCTTGGGCAAGTCACTTGAGTCCCCCAAGTCCCATTTCTTCAGCTGTGAACTGGGACCAGCGATGCCTGCATCTTAGGGTGGCGAGATGATCAAATGTACCAGGGCATCAACTACTGTGCAGGTGCTGACAGAGGAAACCACTTTCGCTCTTTTCAGTAGTCTATTTCCCAGGAAACTTAATCTAAGACATCCATGCAAAGTACTCAATAAAGAGAAGCTCTCATATTTCGAGTCTAAGAGGTATCAATCATATGATGCATGCTATAGACTGAATGTTTGTGTCCCCCCAGAACTCGTACGTTGAGACCCAATCCCCAGGGTGATGGTATTTGGAGGTGGGGCCTTTGGGAGGTCATAAGGGTGGAGGCCCCATGAATGGGATTACAGAGAAAGATCTGAGAGAGCTCCTGCACCCCTTCCACCATGTGAGGGCACAGTGAGAAGATAGCCATCTGTCTATGACCCCTCACCAGACACTGAATCTGCCTGTGCCTTGATCTTGGACTTGCCAGCCTCCAGAACTGTGAGAGATAAATGCTTGTTTTTTAAGCCCCCCACTCTATGATATTCTGTTCTAGCAGCCTGAATGGGCTAAGACAAAGCATGTTTGGGGGTTTTTTAACAAATTTATTTATTTTATTTATTTTTGGCTGCGTTGGGTCTTCGTTGCTGTGCGCGGGCTTTCTCTAGTTGCAGCGAGTGGGGGCTACTCCTCGTTGCGGTGCTGGGCTTCTCATTGCAGTGGCTTCTCTTCTTGTGGAGTGCAGGCTCTAGGTGTGTGGGCTTCAGTAGTTGTGGTGCACGGGCTCAGTAGTTGTGGCTCGCGAGCTCTAGAGCGTAGGCTCAGTAGTTGTGGTGCACAGGCTCAGCAGTTGGGGTGCACGGGCTTGGCTGCTCCGCAGCATGTGGGATCTAGTTCCCTGACCAGGGCTCGAACTCATGTCCCCTGCACTGGCAGGTGGGTTCTTAACCACTACGCCACCAGAGAAGCCCCGACACATGTTATTAACTGAGGGGTCGGGTGCCTACAAAATCACCGAAAGGGCTGCAGGACTGAGCAGGCGCTAAGCTGGGCTTTCAGAAATAACTCCCAAGGCTTCCCTGGTGGTGCAGTGGTTGGGAGTCTGCCTGCCGGTGCAGGGGATGACGGTTTGAGTCGTGGTCCAGGAGGATGCTGCGTGCCATGGAGCATAGAATGAGTGCCAATCCACCACGACCACCCTGGGCAATTATGTAAAAAACCAGCACCATGCCTGTCCCCTGTGACATGCCTGGTGAATTTCCAGCTAAAGCAAACAATATGAAAAATGTTTCACCTTCTCCTGCTCAGCTTAAGAAAAACACAAAAGGGAAAAGCTAGCCTGTTTCTTTTCTCCTGAGTGACTTTTGTCCCCAAGCAGAAATGTCTCCCACGGTTATCTACTCAGCAATAACACAGATGGTTTTTTTGAAGTAGCCATTTGCAAAGTAGTTGAGAAAGTGAAATTCCTCAATAAAGCAGTAAAAGAATGCTCTCTTCACCTAAGACAGCTGCCTCTCTTGCCCCCATAGCATATTCATTGCAAAACTTTTTCCCTGCAAGTTCCTTCTTAATGATTAAGCTAGTAAAGCCCTAGACGTTTCAGAAATGTTCTGAAATGTTTTACTTCTTGCTTCCCATGAAAAATCCTAAAACTCATGAAATTTGTTTCTTCAGAAGAGCGAGAACTCAAGGGACTCGTGTAACCAACATCTCCAAGTTAAAGGGGAACGGCGGCCTGTCCTTCTGGTACGTGTCCTATGGGAAGCGTGTCGGGAGCACGGGGTGACATCAGGTCCGTGCCCTGGTCCTTAAGTCACCCCTTTCCAGGGGTGACAGGGATGCCAGGCTGAGAAGGGCAAGGTGAGTGCCCCTGGGGAGCAATGATTTCCTTTAGCAGAGAATCCAACTCACCAACTTTTCCCAATTCTGAAGGCCTAAGGCTCTGAGATTTAGACTTGTTTCTCCATTTTGACTTTTAACGTGATTTCATCCAAAGAAGCCAGAAAAACATGACAAATTGTTTCATTTGTGTTTACATATTATCCTGAAACCTCTGACCTTCTAGAATTTTTTGAAAATTCCAAATCTTAATTCTTCTCCTGTCAAACAAAGCCACTTTTGTTAATATTTTAAAAATAGACTTTATTTGGAGGGGAACAGTTTTAGGTTCACAGCAAAATCGAGAGGAAGTACAGAGAGTTCCCAGACAGCCCCTCCACACTCCAGTCTACAGCCTGCCTAGTCCTTTTTAATGATCACCTCTAATAAAATGAAGAGGCAGAACCTTTTTTCATAAACCCCATGGAATAACTGCCTTGGCTAAATAGTCACATTCGAACCTGGCAAAAAAGTTATGGGAAATGTATCTATTCTTGATAAAAATCATAATTCAACAAAGCTATCATTTTGCCTCCTTGCCTCCAAATTGTACCTTTTCTCCAAAGAAATCAAATAAACTCTATACCCACAGCAATGTTTTATGGGAGGGGGGTTGGCGTTGTGGTTGTTTTTCAAATTGGACGTCCCCGTACAATTTGAGTCCCCACGACTCAACCTCCATCTCCAGTGCTACCCCGTTCCTGTTGCCCTCAGAGTTCTTCTCTTTCTGCTTCTTTGGGATTATTACCAGAACTACTAGGTTTGGTACTTCACCTCCAGCAGACTCAAAACCCAGGATCTGCAGGAATATGCCCACAAACAACTCTTCACATGCAATAACCAAATTTTCCATATTTAGTCTATTTATCCCCAATTACTATCAACTTTACAGTGTTTCTCAAGTGTAGGTTTTTATTCCCTCAGTGATTGCTCTAAACTGTGTTTCTTTTCAATCCCCCAAACCAGGCTGGGCACACTGTGTATTCCAGTTAAAACACAGGTGCTTTAGGGGCTTCCCAGGCTTCCCCCATGGCGCAGTGGTTAGGAATCCGCCTGCCAATGCAGGGGACACGGGTTCGATCCCTGGTCTCGGAAGAACCCACATGCCGCGGAGCAACTAAGCCCGTGCGCCACAACTACTGAACCTGCACTCTAGAGCCCATGAGCCACAGCTACTGAGCCCGCGTGCCACAACTACTGAAGCCCACGTGCCTAGAGCCCGTGCTCTGCAATGAGAAGCCACCGCAACGAGAAGCCCACGCACCACAACGAAGAGTAGCCCCCGCTCACCGCAACTAGAGAGAAAGCCCACGTGCAGCAACCAAGACCCAACACAGCCAAAAATAAAAATAAAAATAAATTTAAAAACAAACAAACAAAAAAACCCACACAGGTGCTTTAAACTGCCTTACAGAGTCAAAGAAGAACCCAGAGTCCTTCCAGATGGAAAAAAGTGAGACAGGAAAGCCTGCCATGACTTGTTAATAGGAAAGCCTCAGTGTTAAGTTCCTTCCCTAAAGGAAACTGGAATTGCTGTTCATTTTCTTAACAGTGTCTTTTGAGGAGCAAAAGTTTAATTTGATAAAATCCAACCGAGGGATTTTCTCTTTTATGGTTTACGCTTTCTGTGTCCTATTTAAGAAATCTTTGCCTAACCCAAGGTCACAGAGAATTTCTGCTATGTTCTCTCTTAGAAATGTTATACTTTAGCTCTTACATGTAAGTTTAGGGTTCACTTCAGGCTGTTTGTATATCGCTGTAGGAGGAATCCAAGGCTCACTGTGCTCCACGTGGATGTCCTGTTGTCCCAGCATCGTTTGCTGGTAGAACTACCCTTTCCTCGTTCAATTACCTCAGTGGCTTGTCGAAAACCAACTGATCACGTATCTGTGTATCTATTTCTAGATTTTTTTTTTCTGTTCTAGTCATCGACATGGCTACCCTGGTGCCAGTACCACTCGGTCTTAGTTACTGTAACTTTGTAATAAATCTTGAAATCAAGTAGTATAAGTGTTCCAGCTTTGTTCTTTTTCCTCCCTAAACTGTTCTCTTTCAGATCCACTGCATGTCCGTATAAATTTTTAAGTCAATTTCTATTAAAAAAAAATCCTGCTGACATACTACAACATTGGGTGAACTTTGAGGTGAAGCATGCCAGCTAAAAATCGGCACTTGCCGTCTGCCTCTACAAGGATTAGGTCACAAGCAACTGCAGCCACTGACCTTCAACACACCCCGAAAGGAGTTCAGGGTGGAGATCAGGAATGAAGCCCTCTGTGCTCTGGGGAAACTGGCAAACAGGCCTTCAGATAGTTAGATATTTTCAGGAGATTATATGAGCCCAATTCTTGCATGTCCTTATATTTGGAAAAGCACTGAAGTCATTCATGGTGACATCTGCTCCTTGTGGCCAGCAGCCAGCATCTGCCAACACGTGTGACTGCACAGCGTCCCCTTCACTGAAATCACAGATAACGCTGACCTCTCCCCCTGCCTCTTTGGAGCAGTTTCTCAGAGCTCTCTGAGATGCTCTCAGGCTATGTCTTCATTTTGCCCCAAATAAAACAACGCACAACTCTCACGAGATTTTTTTGTTGACAAGTGAAATAAGCCAAACACAAAGGGACACACATTGTATGATTCCACTTATGTGAGGTCCCTGGAATAGTCAGATTCATAGCGAGGGAAAGGAGAATGACAGTTGCCAGGGGCTGGGGAGGGGAGGGATGGGGAGGGAGTGTTTAATGGAGACAGAGTCTCAGTTTGGGAAGCTGGAAAAGTTCTAGCGATGGATGGAGGTGACGGGTGCACAACAATGTGAATGTACTTACTGTCACTGAACTGTGCACTCAACACTGTTTAAAATGATATATTTTATGTTATGTATATTTTATCACAGTTTTAAAAATGCATTATGCTTTAAAGAAAAAAAAAAGCCTGTTGGGAATGTACCGCAATTGCATTGAAACTTGTTCAATCTAGAGAGAACGGGTACCTTAAACATGTTATCTTCTCACCTGTGAGCATGGTGCTGTTACCAAACCAGGTTTGTTTGCCCGACTCGCAGCCAGCCAAACGGTGAGATGCTGAGGTCTGCAGTGGAGAAGGGGTTTATTCACGAGGGGCCGGGAGAACAATTCAAATCCACCTCCCCGAAGGCCAGGGCTTGGGATACTCACGGGATAAAGCTGAGGCATGGGGAGCGTGGGAAAGGTGACTGGCAAGAAGAAAAAGGTGAGGTCATCATGGCTCTGCGCAGGTGCCACGAAGCTACAGGCTTCTCCATGGGACTCACACTCAGAAAACTGCGGCATCTACACGCTCTGAGGATGGAGTTTTCAGCTCTCTGACGTCAAAAGGTCACCGATTGGACATTCACCCAAGTCCAGCTGGAGGGTCTCAAGGGTCCCAACCCATCTTAACCAGCTCAAACTTGAACTGGATGCAGCTGACACCAAGTTCCTGAAAACCAACTCGGGCAAACATCTTACTGTTCAGGCTACTTGATGCTTGGAAGGCAGGGAGTTTTTCTTAAAAAGTTAAAGCCAGCTTGATCAGTGAAGGCAGTTACAGTTCATTATTTTTTAAGCAAGCTACAGTTTAATGGGTCTAACTGATGACTACCCTCAGTTTCAGCACCTCTTCATTTATGTCTTTCAGGAAGATTTGTGGTTTTCAGCATGCAGGTCTCACACATACTTTATTAAATTTCTTCCTATGTATTTTATGCTTATTGATGCTATTTCCAATTTTCATTACTAGCATATAAAAGTTATAATAGATTTTTATGAATTGACCTTGCTAAATTTATGAGTTCTAGTAGGGTTTTTTTGGGTAAATCTCTACATAGGTGATTATGTCATCTGTGAATTAAGACAATTATTACTTCATCCTTTCCAACCTATATACATTCTTTCTTTCTATTGCATTATTATACCAGTTAGGACCTCAGTACAATGTTGAACACAAGTGGCAAGGGCAGACATCTTTGCCTTTTGCTCCCAGTCATAGGAAAAATTATTCAATCCTTCACTATAAAACATCCACAATGTTTTGTAGATGTCGCTTTGCAAGGTGAGGCGGTTCCCTTCCATTTCTAGTCTGCCGAGAGTGTTTTGTCTTTTTTAAGCCCTAAATAGGTATTGAACTTTTATCATGCTTTCTCTGCATCTATGGAGGATCATATGGTTTCTCTTTAGCACATCAATATGGTAAATTACATTGACTGAGGTATGTTTCTTCTTGAGTAAACTTAGGTAATTTGTGTATTTCAAGGAATTTACCCATTTCATCTAAATTGTTGAATGTACTGGCATAATATTCCCTTTCTGTCATTTTAAAGTCTGTAGAATCTTTAGCAACACCTCCACATTCATTCTTGATACTAATTACTTTCTTTTTTTCCTCCTGGCTAGAGTCATCTGCCTAGAGGCTTATCAAGTTTATTCACCTTTCTGCAAAACTAGTTTTTGCTTTCTTTTACTCTATTGCTTTCCAGTTTTCTATTTCACTGATTTATGTTCTTTATTGTTTTCTTCCTTCTGCTTAATGTGGGCTTAATTCAATCTTCTTCTATCTAAGTTTACTCAAGAAGAAACAGACACCTTGAAATAGATTCACTGTATTAAATTCATAGATAAAAACCTTCCCACAGAGAACACTCCAGTCCCAGATGGCTTCACTGGTAAATTCTACCAAAAACCTAAAAAGGAATAGTATCAATTATTCACAATTCCAGATAATAAAAGAGGAAGGAAACTTTCCCAGCCATCATTATCTTGATACCAAAAACCAGACAGACAAGTAAACTACAGACCAATATACCTCATGAATGGAGACACCTTAACAAAAATTTGGCAAATTTTTGCAAACAAGTGAATCTAGCAAGACATTAAAGAAACACTATCCTATTTTTCCCCAATCCCACCATCCTATTCCTTTCCCCTTCTCTCTCTCCTACTAAAAGCCCAAGTACATCTTCTAGTTAGTAAAGTCATTGAAATCATAATGAAAAACAATATTATAAATTAAGTTATACTATATGAAACTGCTGATCATTCAAATGGATTTGACCTACAAAAGCAGCAATTTCATATGGCTCAACATTATGGTAACTCCAAGGTCCTTGTTTTTAAGACTTTTCAATATGAATTTTATATACTTAGAAATTAAGTACCACGGCACTAATAGGGCTTTATACTGGCAAGTGACCTGTTGATTCTCACCTTATAAATTGGAGAGCTTCTTCCACACCTGAACCTAGCAGCCAATCTGATCTAAAACCAGTCAACCTTTCTGGCACTGTCAGTTCCTTACTCACATAATCAAGGTTTCCTTTCTATTTGGAACCCACCTTGGAATCCTTAACCTGGGTTTCGCAGATACTGCTCTTCAGACATGAGATGTTTAACATTTAATGCCAAAGCTTCAACTGAACAATCTGGCATACAATAGAATAGACTATACTACCAGCAGCGAGAAGGAAAACCAATGGATCAGTCTGTGAAGAGGCAAGTACTGTGTTGTAGCATTCCACTTACATGAATTCTAGAAAAGATGTATCTAATCAACAGTAACAAAAAGAAGATCTGTGGTTGTTTAGGGCTGGTGGTAGAGAAACTGATTGGGAAAAGAGGTATAAGGGAACTTCTGAGGGAGACGGAAATGTTCTCTATCTTGACTGAGATGAAGGATACATGGTAGGGGGGTGTAAGTTTGTCAAAACTCAATGAAATGTACACTTAAAATGAATGTATTTTACTGTATGTAAACAGTACCTCAATCAACTTTATTTACAAAAAACAAAACAGTATATTTTTAATTAACAAGTGAAACACAAACACTACCTTATTTTTAAAAAATTAATGCATAATGGATAAAGCTTAAGTTCCCTTTGACCACCCTCCCAATCCTGGTTTCCGTCCTTTCTCTCTCCCATTTATACCTCCTCCCTCAAATAATCACTGCTGGGAGTTTGGGATGAGTTCTTCTGAACCTTTAAAAATATATTTACATACATATACAGCCCAAGAAGATGTACAGTATTGTTTTGTACATAGATATAACTTGTACACATTTCTGAAACTTATTTTCATTTAGCATGTCTCTGAGATCTATTCATGATAATATAGTTTATTTCTTTAAATCCAATATAGTAATCTATCATGTGACTATACCACATTTTATTTCGCCAGGCCTTTCCCCTTCTGATAAATACTTGGGTTGTTTTTCCCTTTTACAGTTCACCCGTGGTTACCCCCTGAGGTGGCCACAGGGATCACAGATGGTGCTCCAAGCGTTCTTTAGCCTTATCTGTAATGTTTAATTTTGTTTTTTTCTGCGGTATGTGGGCCTCTCACTATTGTGGCCTCTCCCGTTGCGGAGCACAGGCTCCAGACACGTAGGCTCAGCGGCCATGGCTCACGGGTCCAGCCGCTCTGCAGCATGTGGGATCTTCCCGGACTGGGGCACGAACCCGTGTCCCCTGCATCAGCAGGCGGACTCTCAACCACTGCGCCACCAGGGAAGCCCAAGGTTTAATTTTTTACAGTAAGAATGCATTTATGTATTAGTTATATAGTTTAAATATTCACTTTAATTAAAGAATTTTCTGATACATAAATTATCAAAAAAAGAATGAAACAAAATCAGTAATAGGAGGCAATCATCCATTAAAATATAAGGAAAACAAAGTTCTAGGGCATAATCAATGTATTCATGGTTTGACATGTAAGTATTGGTTGAAAAATAATGATCTGAGCACTAAACAGTCCATATAAGCACATTCTCCTACTCAAAGCAATTATGATAAAAATATCAGCATATTGGTTACCATGGCATAAGCATGATTAACACATGCACAAATACTTCGTTTATGTTTTTTGCTTTCTTCTTTTATGACTATGATGTCTTTCCCCATCCCTGAAATGAAAGGGGTGAAAAAAAAATTATAAATGACAGGCACTTTAATATCAAAGCTTTAAAATAATAATTCGCAGTAATATACTGACATCAGATACAAACCAGAACAAGTTAAAACATGCCCTTAAAACTGAACAGTGACATTTTTTAGGAGTAGATATAAAAAATCCATCATTAAAACTACAGGACAAAATTGAGATGGGGATAAGGAAAACGGATTTTTTACCTGCGCTTTGGAGTTACACTTTAAAATGAACTCTGACTATATGTACCCGGTTGATGACCTGAGAGTTCATTGCAAACAGGATGCTGGAGTCATAGGAGGAGATCAGATGTCTGATCTCTTCACCCTGGCCCCCATCTCAGCTCCCACAATTCATTCCCTCTCAGGGGTGGCCCTCAAAGACTATCCTACTGAGAAGTGTTTCCTGCTAATACTCAGTTTATCCTCTCTAAAGGAAGATTACTCATGTTTAGATTGTGAGGTTATCTAACATATGTAAGTCAATAGGGACTGACTGGACATGGCAAAAATTACTTAAGTGGAAGAAGCACTGACAACCAGAAGAAGTGAGACAGCACAATTTCTGATAGCTAATCAAGAGTTAACATGTGCAGGGGCTTCCCTGGGGGCACAGTGGTCAAGAATCCGCCTGCCAATGCAGGGCACACGGGTTCGAGCCCTGGTCTGGGAAGATCCCACATGCCGCGGAGCAGCTACACCTGTGTGCTGCAACTACTGAGCCTGTGCTCTAGAGCCCGCGAGCCACAACTACTGAGCCCGCACAACTACTGAAGCCCGTGCGCCTGGAGCCCGTGCTCTGCAACAAGAGAAGCCACCACAGTGAGAAGCCTGCGCACCGCAATGAAGAGTAGCCCCCGCTCGCAGCAACGAAGACCCAATGCAGCCAAAAATAAATAAATATAATAAATTTATTTTAAAAAAGTTAATGTGTGCATAATTATCACACATTATCATGCATTAAATGAATCAAAAGGGTTTACTAAGCAAATATTTCATTGTTATAAGAGAAGGACTAAATCATAGCTAGCTTTAACTCTATGAACTGAATGATAAGATGAGCAAAATTATTAAACCAGTAAGTCTTACTAATTCCTGATTGCCACCAGCCCTGGAGAGGTATCATTTAAAAGCCTATGCTAGGGCTTCCCTGGTGGCGCAGTGGTTGAGAGTCCGCCTGCCGATGCAGGGGACGTGGGTTCGTGCCCCGGTCCGGGAAGATCCCACATGCCGCGGAGCGGCTGGGCCCGTGAGCCATGGCCGCTGAGCCTGCGCGTCCAGAGCCTGTGCTCTGCAACGGGAGAGGCCACAACAGTGAGAGGCCACAACAGTGAGAGGCCCATGTACCACAAAAAAAAAAAAAAAAAAAGCCTATTGCTAGACAAGCACTGTGCAAATAATACTAAATAAGACATGGACCCGCTTTCAACGAGCTCAGTCTAGTAGAGAAAGAAATAACTTACGTTCAGTAAAAAGTAGGTGGCGGGTAGAGTGGTAACAAAATGGGAAAGATCAGCTCTGTCTGAATGAGTGAAAAAGGCTTCGTGGAAATGACTAAGCTGGGTCCTAAAGGATGAGGAGGAGTTTACCGAAGGCTTAAAGGACTCCCCAGTGGCGCAGTGGTTAAGACTCCGTGCTCCCAATGCAGGGGGCCCAGGTTCAGTCCCTGGTCAGGGAACTAGATCCCACATGCATGCTGCCACTAAGAGTTCAAATGGCAGTGAGCTGCAACTAAGGAGCCCACGTGCCGAAACTAAGACTCAGCGCTACCAAACAAATAAATAAATAAATATTTTTTTAAAAAACCAAAAAAACCAGGCAGCAGAACATGAGGTGGAAAGGCGTGGATGAGGCACAGTGCGGATGAGGAACTGTGAGTAACCCGGGCTGGCTAGAGCAGAAGTTATGTATTTCACGGGGGAGGGGCAAACTACAAAGTAGGTAGGCAGGTGCCCTGCTCCTGGAGGTCTTGAGAGCTGTTCTGAAGAATGTGGACTCTACCACCGAGGAGTTTTAAGAGGTGGAAGTTCACTCTGGCAGCAGGGCAGGGATGGATCCATATGGGACAAGCCTACAGGGGGAACAATGAGGAGAACAGCCATCGTTTTCCAGATGACAGCCTTAAGGACAGAGAGGAGGAGGAGCGTGTGAGGTATCTTCACACACAACTGGCGATTAGGACCAGATGGTAAGGAGTAAAAAGGAGCTTCTAACGTGAGTCCTTGACTGCTGGCTTACGTGAACACATGATGGCCGTCCATTAACCAGGACAGCAGTACTGGCGGAAGAGGAGCAGACCAAGAAAAAGTCAAGTTCAGGCGTAGACCTGACAAATTTGAGATCCACGTAGATGCCCAGTAAGCAGCTGGATACAGGAACAGACCTCGGTCCATCTGAATTCATTATTTCAGTATTACTTTATATCTCCCCAGCTTTCACAATTTTATCAGGAATACCAACAAGGGCAAAACTGCCTGCCGTTAAAGCTTAGACCTTCTCTCTGACTTTATAACATCCTTTATCTGATGAATTAGCAAGAGAAAGAAAGGATGAGAAAGAGAAACAAGAAAGGGAGGGAGGGACACAGAAAGGACTGAAGAAAGATCTAGGCAAACACCTTTTTAACCTGGTTAACTTTCTACCTAGACATTACTTTCCCATCTCCTGGTGAGGAAACAAGTAATAAAAAAGGGAAACCGCACCAAGCAGGCAGATAGAGCTGTGGATATTTGAACTGAAACAGGATGAATGTTAAGAATCTTCATCAATTGTTTCTCTCCTCACCTTAATTTACTTACAAGCCATTTTCTCAGCATGGCCTATGACAGAAGGACCTTTTGCTTCTCAAACATCAACAATTCGACAGCGAATGACGCAGTGTTGGGCTTACCTCTCTTTCCTTCTTCTTGAGTCCCAGTGTTTGTCCTTATCTTTGCTCCTTTTGTGTTTATGGGGGCTCCTACTCCGGTCCCTTCTATGTCGTGAACACTCTGCATCCAGATAGCTTCCCCCAGACTGCCGTGAGTCTACTGAAGCCGACCGCCTTTCTTCATTCCTGAAACAGAAAGAACATTAAACAGTTAGTTTTAACTATGGTCTCCAGTACAGACCAGCCTAAAGCTCAATATTCTGTATCAGACCAGTGACAGATAGAGACTAAACACGTATAACCTTGCACTCCAGATAAGAGGGCAGGCAAAGAAACTTAGCTCTTAATGGTATGTTTCACAACTGTGGTAAAATAAAGAACAGTAAGCGTTCTGATGAATTACAGCGTGCTACTAATGGTCTTGGAGGTGCTAAAATTCAGTTGAACAATTACAGGTGACGGAATAAAAAGAGAACTCTTTTCACCAACTGACGCACTGACATACTTCTCCGCATCGTCCTCTGCTTTCTCCTGCTCCTCCTGCCACTGGCTGCTGAGTTCCTCCATGTGCACATTGATCACATCCCGAATCACCTACGGAGAATTAAGTACCGAATTTCAGATAAGAGAGCTGCTCAGGGACTTCCCTGGTGGCGTGGTGGTTAAGAATCCGCCTGCCAATGCAGGGGACACGGGTTCGAGCCCTGGTCCGGGAAGATCCCACATGCAGAGGAGCAACTAAGCCCGTGTGCCACAACTACTGAGCCCACGTGCCACAATTACTGAAGCCCGTGCACCTAGAGCCCGTGCTCTGCAACAAGAGAAGCCGCCGCAATGAGGAGCCCATGCACTGCAATGAAGAGTAGCCCCTGCTCGCCGCAACTAGAGAAAGCCCGTGCGCAGCTACGAAGACCCAACGCAGCCAAAAATTAAATAAATAAAATTTTAAAAAAAGGTTAACCATAAAATTGTAAAGAACACTTAGCAACGACACTTACACTTGAGTTCAAGATTATGAGACCAGAGAAGAAACAAGTGTTGAACCACCAAGGATTTGAGGGACTGTAAGACTCACTAGGGCAATGCCCGAATAAGGTAAGTCTAAAACATGTACTTTAATTGTAAAAAGCACAGCATAAAACTAAGTGCTAAGCCGTCGGTACAGAGCATGAGTGCAGTAAGCCGGCAGATGGCTCAGGGCCATCGACACCTCATGGAAACAGTGAGTGGGCATCAAGTTTCTAAACAGCAAAACAAAAGGCACCGCAGATGAGACATGTATTAGGATACCAAGGTAAGAATAAATACGTGTGATCAGATACAGTTTAACAGACATGCTTGACTAAAGCAAAAGAAAACGCTTGGTAAAATGAGGCCAGATTATGGAAGGTCTCTGAAATCATAAAAGGAAAGAAGAAATAACATGGGAACAATTAGAGATTCAATGAGGAAATTATTTACAGCATTTAGGCAAGGTGATTCGTGTACCAAAAATTCATCAACTCTACCCACTAAATGACATCTGAAAATAAGTCTAGATATACATCAAGAGGTTAATGTACTTAAATTTTATAATATACATAAAATTATTTTATAATATAAATTATAAATAATTTATACCAAGACATTTCTTAAGCCCAAATGTTTAGTAAAGTACATAAACGTGCACTAAAATTTCTGCCAAGAAAGATAACTATTTTACTGAACAATTTCTTTGTCCATAAGCATTATTTCAATTACTTCTCGCAATAACCCTGCAGTCTGTATTACTATAAAATGAAAAAATCTGAATCTTAAAAAGCCCAAATAATTTGCCCAAGTCAAACAGCCAATGATAAACTGCAGAATCAAAACTCAAGCCCAGGTCTGTCTAAAACCAAAATCTATGTTCTCATCATGATGTAATACCACTTTCTCAAAAGCAGTGTTTTTTGTAAGACTGCACAACCTTTTTTTTTTTTTTTTTTTTTTTTTTTTTTTTTGCGGTATGCAGGCCTCTCACTGTTGTGGCCTCTCCCGTTGCGGAGCACAGGCTCCGGACGCGCAGGCTCAGTGGCCATGGCTCACGGGCCCAGCCGCTCCGCGGCATGTGGGATCCTCCCAGACCTGGACACGAACCTGTGTCCCCTGCATCGGCAGGCGGACTCTCAACCACTGTGCCACCAGGGAAGCCCTGCACAACCTCTTTATAGAAGGGCTTTGTACCCTGAAAAGGCTTTGTCTGGTAAAGGGTGGGTCTGAGAGTGATGGAGCAAATACAAAGCAGGTGTGGCCACCGTGGAGCCACTTCCTCTCACAAAACCTCTAAGGAACCGTGGAAATCCACGGGACAGAGGACAACTATCTAAGGGAAATCTCTGTGTTCACCAAAGCTCTATACAATTATGTAAAACATACCTCAGTATATGATTTCTTGGTTATGTGAACATTCTTAGCTCTATAGGACTGGCGTCTTCTTTTATAATCTCTCACTTCTGCCAGGATTTCAAGGTAAGATTTTGGACTTTTTCGACTATTATCTAATAAAAGAACAAAATAAAATTATTACATCCTCAGAAGCTATAAATTCTTATGAATTAGTGGGAAGGAACACCATAATCATCTGATATTTCAACATGCTTTAATGTATTGTAATAATATAGCACTCAAAAATATTCTAAAAATTCTGTTATACAAATGGACTAAGTTTTATATCACTCCTTTTCTCTAACCATTAATTGAACATAAGAGTGCTTAGGTACAGAGATTAAAGTAACATCCCAGCTCAAGGAACATTCTTACAGAAGTAAGGTATGCTTAATGTAACAATCAGAGAGCAAAATTTCAAGTACTAAGTAAACATCTTAATGTATATGTAAATAACAGATGATACAAAACCATCCAACTCCAAGCGGCCTGACAAGTCATCTTAGTAACACTCAAAGGATGGAATGACAATTAAGAAATAGAAAACTATGACATTCGTCTCAAACCTTGATTGACTTTGGCAGCCAAGTCTACAAAGAGATCGCTGTCATTTTCAATAATTTGAGAATCTGAGCGCTTTTTCTTTGTCTCCTCGATTACAAAATCATAGAGGGCAAGACGATCGGCTTGGGTTAGATCACAAACAAACCGTTTGTGATTCAGAGGAACTTCAACAGGCAATGAAGAATACATCCCTAGAGTAAAAATAAAATCACAAGAATAAACAATACATGAAGCTTTGTGGATTTATGATCTACTATACTTATCTTTAAACACGCACTGTAATAATGCAACATTAAATTAACACAACCAATCTGTTTTCATAGTAATCCCTAAACATACAAAACATCAATCTGTGTGATAACGGTCAACACTGACTCTATCCTGAATGCTACATCCACAGAACGTTTGCTGTTGTGGATGTTTGCTATTCTTTCCAACAATGTTAAGACAGATCCCATGAAGGCAGGCAATAATAACCATGAGACAATTTGCTAAGAAAAAAATCTTTTAAAAGGCTACCCATACTGTAAAAGTAGATATTAACTTTCTTTCTATGTGCTTTTCCCCATAAAAGCTGGGAAAAAAAATGTTTTTAATAGGTTATACACATTACAGTCCCTTTGAAGATAAATTATAGAAATATGAAAAATGTGTAAAAAATATAATTTTTTATGAGAGACATGATTCAAGCTAGATGTTCCATAGTCAAAATACAACCCATTTGTGCAATGACTTAGAGCTAGGGACCAAGAAACAGTTAACTAGCAGAAATCCCAAGAAAGACCAGAGAAAGACAGACTGAGACTAACCCTGATTTAATTTTCGGAAGCAGCAGCATATTGACTTCACCAAATTAACTGAAAAACGTTAACAATACCACCACCCCCAAAGTCACAGAACTTTCTAAAATCTGCTCATTAATGAAAAAAAGTAAATACAATACCTGGATATGATGTATTAAACATTGAAGAAAATTTGTTTTGAGATTCAAATTTTCTCAAAGAAACAAAAAAATTACTGTAACTGTAAATAAAGCAATTTAAAACGATTCTTTCTAGACTTCATTATTCACGAATGCAAACAAAGAACATGAGCTACTAAAGGAATCCTTTTAATGTTTGCTAGTTACCCTAAAGTAATAACTTAGGTTCACAGAACAATGTAAAATCAGTAGCTCTTCTCAAATACTTATATTTGCTAAAGTTTAATCTCACTGACTTCCTAGGTAAAGAGGCAAAACAAAAATTCAAATGAGAGCACCCTATGAACTAAGCATTACAACACAAGAAAAGAGATGACTTTACATTTGTCTACAAATTAAGAGGAGAGCTACACTGAATCTGAGTCCGTGGTGTAACAGCTATAGATAACCATCTGTACTAGCAGAAGGCTTCTGAATTAGTGCGGAAGGAGGGTTCCCTCCTTTTCAATCTTACTCTAGTTCTGGTATAAGCTAGGGAAAGCCAGATGTTAAAACATTTAATTTTATAATATAAAAATGAGATGGCTTTGATAAACCTAATTTATCTGAATATAGGTTATATATTCTGGGAGAAAAATACAAAAGATTAGAAAACACTGATGTATTATAAACAAGCTCCATATAAACCTCTCTCTGTTCTTTTTAAACAAAGAAGTATAATTTCCTCCTTAAAATATTTTGGAGTTTTCTTTATTCACCTTAAATTTCTGTATGGTCAAGACTGATAGTTAAATTCTTTCAAATTCAACTAAAATTCCAAATCAAGACTATAATGTTGTGACAATGATTAAGATAAAGTTTAGAAATTTGAGTGATACTTTTAAAAGGATATCATTTGCAAAAAGGATACTGCATATCTTTAAATAAGGAGTACATTCAGGTTCCTAATTCCTCTTTATACTCACCCCAATTACTGAAAAAGAAAAAGTACAGGAAAAGTTAAACAACAAACTGCATTCAAATCATTCAGAACATAGATATTTCTGACAAAAAAAAAAAAATAAACACACTTAAATAAGCTTACATTTCCACAAAATGTGAAAGTTCAAACGCAAGTTTCTATACAATTTAGAGGTATATCTGAATGAGCTATAATCATACTAATTCTGTGACCCTCTATCTACTTTTTTTTATAGTAGTTTTTAAAAACTGTGGTAAAATATACACATGAAATTTACCATTTTAACCATTTTCAGGTGTACAGTTCAGTGGCACTTAGTACATTCATACTGTTGTGCGACCATCACTTCTATCCATCTCCAGAACTTTTTCATCATCCCAAACTGAAACTCTAATCTACTTTTTCAATAACTTGAACTCTCATTCTTCTGTGTTAGTCCTTTCTGCCAACACAGGGCATCTCAAACGTGTGAGATACAATATTAAATATTAATAATATTAATATTAAATAATAATATATTTAACAATATTAAACATTAACTCATGTTAAAGGTACAAATTCAGAATTTTGCGAAGAATTCATAGAGTCAATTTCCTAACACTGGAGATGAAGAAATGAGGCCCTTGGAAGTAAAACGATTTGCCAACATCTCACAAGTGGTAGGAACAGATCAGGTCTAGAACCATAATCTCCTGTCTCTTTGGGGTTCTTTAGCGTAGTACACTGATGTTCAAATCATGGCCACCACCCAAACAGATGCCATGAAACTGAAGTACAGCAATTTGAATTTTTAATATTGAAGGAAAAAGATAAACCACGAATTATAAATGATTGTTTATGACTGAAATTAGTATCTTGGTTATAAAATTAACCAAAGTAACTATATCTGAAAATAAATAAGTAGGTCTAATGGCTGTTTAAGCTTTGACAAAGATTAACGAATTGAGAACCCTATACCTTGAGTTTAGACCTGATGTGACTGATGAAATGAAAACATAAAAAACTTACAATTTAGTACATAACAAAATATTAATGAAATGGAAAATGTAAAACTATTCATGTTAGACACTCTTCCTTCAAAGTAAACATCAATAAGAAAGTATTAAAGAGATTTTTGTCCTGGGGTAAAAAATTTTAGATGTGTAAGAGATGTGCGCCACAAAAATTAATCTCTATTGAGAAATTGCAGAACTCTACACAGGTGAAAAAAGTTTTAAAAAGAGGATTACAGATCATATAACATGTTATTCTTAACAAATAAGTCTTAATTTAAGACAATACAAAAATTCAAAATCAAATAGAAGTTCCTCTTAACTATCTATTGAAAGAACTATTCATTCAAAGTAATTATTTGCTTTTGTAAAGAATTAAACTCAATGTGCAAATCTGCAAAATTCAGAACTTGGCTCTCAATCCAGCTTTCCTATATTATAGCAAAGGGGTGCTAATTCACTTCTGTGTGCCTCTTTTTCTTCATCTAAAATGAAAGGGCAAATACTTGTTCAACCTATCACAAGTTTGTTGTCAAAGGGAAATGAAATGCATAAGAGAGCTTTGAAAAAAAATAAAAATCTCTTCTAAAATATAAAAGCACTGAGGACCTTTAGAACAAGCACCCCAGAACTTTATCTCTATCAGACAGGATTTGTTTCCTGATCTGTAAAAAGCAGAAGCTGGATTAGATGATCTCCAAGTTCTCTTTCAACTCTAAAATAAATTCAGTAAATCTATCTAACTAGCTAAGGTCAAAAAAATTCCTTTAACTAGTAACCCCTCCAAAAAACAAAACCAAAATCCTTTACTTTTTTAATTGGTTCACTAACTGAACAGGGGTCAAAAAAGGCTTGACTGACTATAGCTCAGTAATCTCTTCAAATAAGATGAGAGTCAAATGTCTCCCTCAAAGAATAAAACCTGCAATTTAGCACAAAAAGTACTAAATGGGATCTTCAAAACAGGAAATACAAGAAATATGCTTCTGGCTGTTACAAGGAACCAATGTAATGCAGACTAAGAAGACTTCTTCCTTCTGCAGCCATAGGGCAACTGAGGGAGAAATGAAGCCCAGATACTGGCTTAGAACAATGGGATTAAGACCCTGAACATCAACACAGGAGAAAAGAAATCGTAACTATGGGCTGGTGAGTATCATTCAGCTAAAAAGAAGAGTGAGGGAGAAAAAGGTAAGATGTCCAGAAAAAGCTACCTTCAGGAGGCTTAAAGAAGTCAACTGAGAATTCTTATCAGAGCCAGTAAGCTTTGGCTGGATGGTCTACCTAGAGCCAGAAATCTGTTAACTCCATTTACTTGTTTTCTTCTATCATTTTGAAGGATTAAGGTTTCTTTCAATTTCCTAGAAGCTCAAACTTAAAAATTCTAACCTAGTCTCTGCTGAAGTTAAGTCCCAGGCAGAAACTCTTAAGCCAGCCTTCCAAAGCTGGGCATGCAGGGATCCACAAACCCTCTGAAATTGTATATAAAACTGTTGTTTGTGCTTCACTGAGGAGTAGCTGTGGAGAGAGATTAGCCCGAGCCTTTCCTCTTACATTGCATTTCGACATTCCTACATTTAACACTGGGCTAATTCTCAAGAGAGAGGGGAAATGTCAGGGTGAGACAGTCTACTCAATGGGATTTATTTACTAAATAATCATAATTAAAAAAAAATTATCTACGAGGCAATCTCACCTATTAGGTAATTCCAAAGCATGAATCCCTAGCTAAAACAGTGTCCTGGTGAGACTGGTGTATCTCAGTGGAATATATCTAACAAATGAAGCTGACACCAAGCACTGAGTCTAATGTCAAATATAAAACTTAGCCTTTCTCATAACTGTTCTCGTAAGATTTCTCTTGAAAATTAGTAACATGTGCTATAGAAGAAAAACAGTTTTACTAATTAGTTCAAACTTTGATGCCACTTACTTTGATTATAATAATCACCATCGTTTCCAACTGCATCTCTAGCTTGTTTAATTATGTGGAATTGTGAGTCCTTATCTGTCAAAAAAATCCATAAATACAATATGAATCATCAGTGTCCACAATGAAATTAACTGGGTTCCAATCCAAGCTCCTTGGGCACATTGAGAAACCTTCCAGAATCTTAACACCCACAGTGTTGCCAAGGTACTCTGAATGCAGAATTCTTTCAGATCTACCTAGAATCCAGTAAGTAACCAGACTTCAAGCAATTCAGAAAACACTATAGTCAAGCATGCAGCAGTAGCTGCTACAAATTTTATCAACCAATATAATATCTAACATTTCTTGAACCCCAGCTAAGTGTCAGGCAGTATTCTAACCATATTACATATATCATTACATCATTTAATCCTCACAAGGGTGCTATTATCATCATCCGCATTTTATAAAGAAATTTAGGCAACAAACAGGTTAATTACCTTACTGAAAGTCACACAACTATTAGTGACAAAATTAGTTGTCTCAGGGCATTCTGATTCCAAAGTCCAAGACTTTAACCTCTATGTATGCTGTGAACACTTGGAACACATTTCCATCCTCAGTTCTATCGTCAAGTTATGTGTGTGGCCAGATTTTTGTTATAATCAAGAAGGAAGGCATCTGTCCTATTGTACAAAGCTTTGGAGGATTTTCATTGCCTATTATAAGCCTGGTCTCTACATTTCAGATTGAGCAAACTAGTGTCACTATAGGAAATATCCTTCTTGGGACTTCCCTGGCAGTCCAGTGGTTAAGACTTCGCCTTCCAATACAGGGGGTGCAGGTTTGATTCCTGGTTGGGGAGCTAAGATCCCACATGCCTCGCAGCCAAAAAACCAAAAAAACATAAAACAGAAGCAATATTTTAACAAATTCAATAAAGACTTTAAAAAACGTTCCACATCAAAAAAAAATTCTTTAAAAAAAAAAAGAAATATCCTTCTTAATCAACCATAAGCATACTTATAAAGTCCATTCTTTTGATAATTCAAAAATGAAACATCAGGACTTCCCTGGTGGCGCAGTGTTAAGAATCCGCCTACCAATGCAGGGCACACGGGTTCAGTCCCTAGACTGGGAAGATCCCACATGACAAGGAGCAACTAAGCCAGTGCACCACAACTACGGAGCACTCTAGAGCCCACGAGCTGCAACTACTGAAGCCCACACGCCTAGAGCCCGTGCTCCACAACTAGGTAAGCCACTGTGACGAGAAGCCCATGCACCGCAATGAAGAGTAGTCCCCGCTTGCCACAGCTAGAGAAAGCCCGTGTGCAGCAACGAAGACCCAACGCAGCCAAAAATAAATAAAAATACCAATACCTATACAGGTACAGCTACACTAAAATATTTTAAAATTATATTAATACTTACTCAAGGTAACTGAAGGTATCTTCGCATTCTCATAGAAAAAGTCAGAATTATACATTTTATCCTAAACAATAAAAAAAAACAAAATCTTAGTGTTTTTCAGTATCATATGACTATTTTAAGATTTGAGATAAACCAACAATAGATTAATATCATTTAAACATTTCTTGCAATAATTTGCAAAATGAGGCAAGTACCATTGCACCCCTCAAATGACTATTATTTTGTCAGAAAACATCACACTGTACCTTCCAAATACTGTGAACTTACTAAGGCATGAATTACACAACATACACATAATAGATATATGGTACCTCTTCTTCTTTGGTATAGCCCAGTTTCCTCAATCTACAAGATACCATGTGCTTTGCTAAAGACGACTTAGGCATGTGATGATTGGAATCATAAGGGCATATGGCAACTTCATCCTATAAAGATCAAACAGAAGCAAAGAAAAACGGTACATAATTTTTAAGGAAATATTTATACCATTGAATGTTTTTATATCCTCTTCTGTAGGCCTCTCCCAACGCCCCTGTGTGAGTGTATATACACAGGAAAAAAAAAAAAAAAAACCTCCCTCATTCTCTCTCCCCCTTACAGCCTCTGCCCCCCTTCAACCCATCAAAGCCCAACTCTTGAAAGATGTGTTTACACTCGCTGCCTGGACAACCTCACCTACCAATCAGCTAGTCTTTTCTCCTCCTAACGAACTCTGAAATCCTTCCACATAATCCATGCCCACTGCCATGTCCCCATGCAGGAGATCATCACCTCCCTCCTAGGTTACAAGGGCCACTGCCTAACTGCTCTCTCTACTTCCGGTCTGGCTGTTCTCCATTCTCCACACTGCAGCTAGCTTGAATCCCAGGCCTGCCACTTCCTGACTGTATGAACTTAGTCAAGGTACTGAACCTTAATTTGCCTCAGTTTCCTCATCTATTAAAGGGGTGTAACAGCAGGACCTCTCTCACAAAGCTATGAGTTTATACACATAAAGCAATTTGGACAGGGCCTGGTAAATAGTAAGCATTCAATAAATATAAGCAATTATTATTTTATTAAAAGGCAAGTATAATCATGATATGTCTTGGCTTAAAATACTTCCATGCGGGGGCTTCCCTGGTGGCGCAGTGGTTAAGAATCCTCCTGCCAATGCAGGGGATGCGGGTTCGAGCCCTGGTCTGGGAAGATCCCACATGCCGCGGAGCAACTAAGCCCGTGCGCCACAACTACTGAGCCTGTGCTCTAGAGCCCACATGCAGCAACTACTGAGCCCGCGAGCCACAACTACTGAAGCCCATGTGCCTAGAGCCTGTGCTCCACAACAAGAGAAGCCACCGCAATGAGAAGCCTGCGCACAGCAACGAAGAGTAGCCCCTGCTCGCCGCAACTAGAGAAAATCCATGTGGAGCAACAGAGACCCGACGCAGCCAAAAATAAATAAATTAAAGAAAAAAACAAAACTTCCATGCCTCCCCCACTGTTCTCATTAAGAAAAAAAATAAATAAATCCAGATTCTTTAACACAGCTGACACAAGGACCTTTAAGCTCTGGCCCCTACTGACCATCATTCCCCTCCTTCCCCATAGCCTATGCTCTTAGCTACCCTTAACTACCGGAGGTTTCCTGATCTGCTCACACCCTTGTCTCTGGATTTCTACACATGCTGTTGATGCTTTCTCTACGCTTCACTAGCTAATTCAGCTCACTTTCATTTATCAGCTTAGAATTCACTTTACCCAGGAAGTCCTGGCCATCCCCTCACGGCCTACAATAACTGGCACTACAGCAATTCCAACCCAGCCTTCATGGACTTTATCACATTCCAATGTAGGGGCTGATCTCTCTGTATTCCCCCTCATCACCACCGCCAGCCGTTGAGCTCTGTGAGGATGGGAACTGCGACGCTGTTCACTCAACTTCAGTATGAAAACACTCCAGCAGAAAAGTGAAGATTCACTGCCTATCTGGACTGCACCTGGTCTAGGAAGTATGAATGTCACTTACCAGGATGTTAAAGCCAGTCCCTCTCCTGAATATCAGACACTGGTCTTGAAAAGGTCAGATACACACCCACAGCCGATTGCCCGAATTTTGGAATTTCAGAGAGGAGTTTTAGAGCGGCTGCATACCAATTAGGCCCAAGGACTCTCAGAGCAGAATGCCTGGGGGTTCAAATCCTAACCACCACCTCTCAGCGATGTGTCCTGGAACAAAGTATCACCTCTTCTGGTTTGTTTCCTCATCTGTAAAAAATGGCTAACGGTACCTACCTCATAGGGTAACTATAAATATTAAAGGAGCTAATTATAGTAAGTGGCATATACAAAGCTCTATTTAACTGTAAATAAAAGAAATCTAAATTTACTAAATCGCTGGGTAAACAGTGGTGTGGAAAGGCTTGGCAGGCCCCACTCAATGGAATTCGCAGCTTCAAATATACTTCTAAACAAATAATTAAAGTGTTGCTGCTGTTTTCTCCTCTGGCCGGGCAGCACGCGGGATCTTAGTTCCCAGGCCTGGGATTGAATTGAACCCGGGCCCCCTGCAGCGGAAGCGCGGAATCCTAACCCCTGGACCGCCAGGGAATTCCCAAAAGTGTTTTTTTTTAAATGGTAAACCCAGAAAGAATAGTCGGCCGCATGAATAATGATGCCACACTGGAGCACTTCCCTTCCTCCCATCCCATTAAAAAAAAAAATCAGGATTGTTCACCCCAATACTCTTGCCTGCCTCTCTTCCTAACGTCCAGGAGAGCTGCTAGTGCCGACTCTAGGTTGACATCCTTTAATAATCCTGGAATCGGTGCACAGTCTGGAGGCAGAGAAAGGTGACCTGCACTCCCAAGCCCTCCCGACACCGAGTCTGGTGCAACTGCGGAATCCACGCGACAGATGACAGGGCAAACCGCCGCCGCCTCCGCGAGCAGCACCCCAAGACCCGCCCGCTTATCTCCCAGTCACACCCCAGCCCGGCTATCCGCTCCGCTCTGCACCCGCCGCGATCCCTCGGCTCCTTAGGGCGAGGTTCCGCAGGGGTGCGCAGCCCGGGGGTGGGTGAGAGCATCCCGGGGGCGTCAGGCGCTGCAGGCCGGATCCCGCGCCTCCCACGGCCACGGCCCTGCAGACGCGGGGCCGCGCCCGCCGCCCGGGGCTCCGCAGGCTGACGGCCCCTGGGAGGACCCCGCGCCCCTCACCTCGGCCGCCTCCTCCTCCCCGGGCTCCAGCCGGTCCAGGCTCCAGCCCAGCGACGCCGTCACCTCCTCCAGCGTCCGGCAGCAGCTCTCCACAAACTCGCTCAGCTCCTGCCGCAGCCGCCGCCGCTCCTCCACCGGCGGAGGATCGCCCTCCATGGCCGCCACACGGCCGCTAACCCGCCTGCCGGCCCGGAAGGAACGGCCCAACTGCCGGCGGCGCGCGCGGGCCTCTGGGAGCGGTGGGCGGGGCCACACTGCCACGTGACTGGATCCGCCAACAGGGAAGGGCCCCGGGAAGGGCGGAAGCTGTTCTGTTGAGAAGCCTCTTCTGTCCCTTCCCGACGTCGCTGCCTTTGTAAGGCTCGTCGACGCCTTTGCACTTGGCCTTCCCTGAACGGCGTTCCCCGCTCCGCCCCAATTTAAAAAAAAAAAAAAAAGGCTTATATCTATAGAAAAGTTTAAAGAGTAGTACAATGAGCATTCGCATAGCCGTCCTCCAGTTCATTAACTGCTTAACATTTGGCCTCTCTCCCACCGTCTCCATACACACAGCCCCGCACACTGATTTTTGACGAATTATTTGAAAGTTGCGGATACTTCACCCCCACAGACGTCTGTATGCATCTCCTAAGAATAAGGACATAGCCCGACATAAGCACAATATATGATCAAACCTAGAAAATTAATGATTTCATAGTATCATCTAACATAATTCGTATTCAAATTTCCCGAGCTGCCCCCGAAATTCCTTTGATAGCCGTTTTATTATTTTTTTCAACCCATGAGCTATAATCGGCTCTTTTAATGCAGAACAGTCTCCTCCACTCTCCTCTGTAACTTGTCATTGAATTTTGTCCCGACTCCCCGCCCGTTGTCTGGTAGAATGTTCCTCCTTCTGGACTTGTTAGATCTTCCCCTTACGACTAGATTCAGTGTAAGCATTTTTTGCAAGACGTGTGTACCTCTTTATCACACCTCATAGAGGACACATATCTTAGATTATCCTGCTGTCAGTAATGCTAAATTTGATCACTCGGTAAAGACGGTGACTGCATGGCTCCATTGTAACTGTACATTTTCCTCTTGGTATTTGGTAAGTAATCTGAGGGATGCTACTTTGAGGCCATGTGAACATCCTGCTCCCAGCAAACTCACACAATCCTTCACTGAATCTGTGATTACATTACTGATTATGTACCCGATGATTCTGTAACTCTGTCATGCTCCCACGTTTATTAGCTGCCATTCTTACCATGCCTTCATTTTTTCTATTGTTTGTTTCACTATGGAATCACAGTTTGGTTTTTTAAATCATTATTAAAGATTTTTTAATTCGTTATTACATACTCCATTACCATCATAATTCTTGCTTTTTTATGAGCAGAAAATGTGTTTGCAGAAATTATAAAGTGAATACAAAATACTGATATTTTTGAGAAAATTGAATTGGATCAAATCAATAATAAAAATTTTTCCATGGTTCCATGGACTTCTTCTGAATAGTAAGATCATTGGTATTTGACATAGCCATAATGATGCTGTCAACACAAAGTGAACAATGCAAGAGGCATTTACTAAAGACTATGAGTATTTGTTATATGGATTCAGCCCATTAATAATCAATGTCCATTTCCATCCTGTATCCTGGACTTAATTTTTTTTTTTAACCATCGTAATTCTTGTTGATGCTCAAATGGTCCCAAGTTTGACCACTGGAAACCACTATAACCACCTGTGTCTCTTTGACACATTCCTGTTAGTCCTCAAGTACTTCCCTGCTTTGATTAACCCAAGTTTACTCTGTACATTTCCTACCCAAGACCCGGAACTAGCCCTTTTGGTTCCCCAAATGGTTTTAACTACCAGAATCTAATCCCTCTTTTTTTTTTTTTTTCAAGCCTGATGCCAAATCTTTGCTTTCCTTTGCACTTGCTTCCATCAGGCAGTATACAGTGGAGTATACTTTTGTGAACAACTATTCTCAAAGGCAAATAGCAGTTCTCACACACACACACAAATAAAGGTGATAATATGGAAACAGGCCAGTAGCTACAAGTGAATGTGTGGCGAGAAGCAGTCTATTCATACTCTGCCCACAGCATCCTTACTTTTTGTTTGCAATTACATAGTTTGTTAAGCCTCCTGGAAAATGTGAGTCTATTTTTGGGCGTGAAGTGATGACTGTTTTTGAAAATTTCCATATACAGTTCCCTTTTCTGTGGATGTACAGTATACGTGAACCAGATCAAAACTCAGCCCAGGTCAAGTATGCCCTCTCTCCAGGATCCAGCCCTCTCATTTCACAGCTTAATGACCACTCTGGCAGCAGCTTGGAGGGGGTGTACCAGATCAACCTGAAGAACTCCTTTCCATCGATTCATGTTAATCTGTCCAATCACCATTTTCCTAAAGAGGTCTCCTGACCCCCGTTCTAGGTTAGACCTCTATTCTGGGCTGAATTCTGTCCCCTCCAAAATTCAAAGTCCAAACCCCCAATGTGACTGTATTTGGAGAGGTAATTAAGGTTAAATGAGGTCATAAGGGTGGGGCCCTCACGTGACAGAACTAGTGTCCTTCTAAGTTGAGGAAGAGATGCCAGAGCTCCTTCACTGCCTGTTAGCCCGGAAGAGAGCTTTCACCAGAAACCAACCCTGGTGGCATCTACCTTGACCTTGGACTTCCGACCTCCAGAACTATAAGAAAATCAATGTTTGTTTAAGCCACCGGCTCTGTGGTATCTCATCACAGCAGCCCGAGCTAATGCAGCCCCCCAGCTATGGCGTAAGGACCCTCCTTCATTTCCTTCAACATAGCATTTCCCATGCACTTTCCTTCCTTTTAAACTACAAGGGCTATTTTTGTACCAGGTACTTCTCCCATTAGATCCACAGCTTCTGGACCATGTGTGGCACACAGAACTCAATATTCAGTGAATGAAATTAATAACAAATCCTCCAAATTGGGAGGGGGCCAAGAGGAAGAAAAAGAGAGACGAGGTAAGGAAGAAACGAGTGCTGTTTTCACCCTAAGTACCAAAAGCCCCCCCAATAAGTTAAGGATTATCTAGAGCATGATCGTTTTTGTTCTACACAATTAGCATTTCATTTGTCTTCCTAGTTTCTATTGTACCATCAAATGTGTCTGATTGTATTAATATATGCTTCTGATATATGAAAGTTGTCCCACTCATTGTTTTACATGTGTCTTCTGTACCCATCCAGACTGTACGTGCCTTGAAGTCAGGGTCTTATAAACTCTACTGAATCCTCATTGTACCCAGCCCACTACTAGACATACCAGGCATTCAGTAAAGTATTATTAATTTAATAACAAATGGCTGAATTTCAAAAGTTTTCTTTGATCCAACGAATAGGCTTATATTTCGTTGTCCTTCAGCAGAGAACCAAGAACTCTTCAGGAATCAGTTTCATAGATTCAAGGTCAATTCCCTCCTCTTTGGGGACAAAAATGCAACCATGTAGTTTAAGGCTACCCAAAATGGGATCTTAGCCACTTCATGTTTTTTAAAGGGTATGACAGTGACTTCTCCCCATGCTATTCACTGTCCAGAATACGCCAGAAGTGGGTATTGACCTCTTGCCTGGCCTCCTTACACAGGCTTCTTTCAAGGACTCTACCTGGTACATAAATGTTGAAAAAACTACCTTCAGAAGATCAACTTCTAAAAAGAATTCAGAACTAGAACAGTTTTTAAATGGTCTTTCTTAATAGATATTTAGTAAACAGTTTCAGACACATTTTACAATAAACAAAAAGCTTCTGCTAAATGTCCTTGTGTGTATGAACATATTATTAAATCAAAACGCAAAAACTTCAAATGTCTAAAACTTTATTGCCAGAATAGCAAACTTCATAAAGACACCTTTGAAAGTACATAGAAAATAACAAGCAAAATAAACAGAAAACTTTGACCAAAGTACAGCAAAGATTGCTACTATCATGCACATACAGTCAAATTAATACCAAACCAAACAGGTACACTTAAGAGTATATGGGTCATGCAATCCAAGGAGACTCATTCCAAAATGCTTGGCTTTGAGGGGGATTCTTTTTGTGGGGGGGGAGCGGGGTGGGGGGGGTAGGGTAATTTTCTCCTCAAACAGAAAATGGAAATATTTAGATGAGACACAGACTGATGACTACAAGGTCAATTTAATTTTTATCTCCAAGAACAGAAATCTGGATTATAGGCCATAAGAAGTTCAAGAAGCATCACTCAAAACTCTAAAGACAGAAGAGAAGAAACAAACTCTAGATTCAATTTGTGTTTTCCTTACAGCTGATTACTACTTCCTATACACTACATCCAGTGTATGACATTAGTTCAGGTAAGCTAAGAAGATAAAAAGCCAGAACAGCCTTTACCATTTGATTCCCCCCATGGCTACGTTTTCTTAAGCCTAGAAAGTTCTATCACTATCCTACAAGCACAAGGTTTTCTTTTTCTATTATTTAGTAAAGTGAAAATTCATATAAATGAAAGCCAAGGTCTAGCAACCATTTCCAACCGACTACTAGTGCCCAATAGAGCTGTTGCTAAAGGAGCAGGTGTAGGTGTAGGAAGTATTCCCCGTTGCATCGAAGCTTCCTCTCCGGGACCCACTGCAGGAACCGGATCGGGAGCCGGATCGGGAGCCAGAGCGGGAGCCTGGGGCAGAAGACATGTTATAAGGGCTGGGCAGGCCCTTGGAGGAGACCGAGGCAGCCTCCAGAAGGTGCAGGCCGGTGATGTCTTCCACCATGGAGCGATTCATGGCATCCTTATAGGATATTTTCAACTTGGTTTTGGGGCAGGTCAGGATCTTGCCGAAGCTGCTGGGGTCTTGCAGCCTCTGCGCTGCCCGGCCGTCGATGTACCCCTTTCTGATGGCTTCTTCCATGCTTATCCTCCCTTGCACCTCGGGGTCTATCAGGCCCCCCGTGAGGTACTGGAACTCCAGGAAGCGCTGGCCAGCCTCATAGGGGAGCCACTTTTCTTTCACTGCCTCTGCTGCCGACATCTTCTTCTTTCCCTTCACTCCTTCAAAGCCGAGGAAGGCTTTCTGAGCAGGTTTCAGCCTGGTGGCCATATCCTGGTCGATCACGCCCTGGGAGACGGCATCCTGGAGGGGCAGCTTCTGCCCAGTGGTTGGGTGGATGATGCCGCCCGTGCAGGCCTGAGCCTCCAGAAGCCTCTGCCCAGTGATGCTGTCAACAATACCCCGCTCTATCCCTTCTGTAATGGAGATCTTCTCCAGGTTTTCCGTGTCGAAGATGGCCGCGATGGGGCTTGATTCTTCCAGGGGTTCGGACAGAGACCTGCTCTTTATGGTTAAATTCCTGACGCTGGAAATCTTGCTTAAGGACTCATGTCGCGAGCTGCTGAAGACATCATCGCTGACGCCACACCCGGTGCCACTGCTGTTGCCGACACCATTCTTCAAGGAGATCATATCAGCAAACTGAGTGAGGCTGAGGCTGCCGGACTGGTACTGGTCAAAGAACTTCCTGTCAATGAGGCCCCTGTCAATTGCATCTTGAACATCATACTGACTGCCCATCTTCCTGTCTACCAGGACCACCCGGGTGGAGCCATCCGATCCAGTGATGGTTATTTCTTCCCACTCGCACTCCTGCTCACACAGTTCTTTGAAGGTTTCATAATCTATGAGGCCCTTCTTGTAGGCCTCCTGGACAGACATCTCCTTGTTGGTTTCCGGGTCAACTATGACCACTCTGCGCTTCCTGAGGGTATTCTTTTGTGACGTCTGCACCTGTTTCTTCTTGTCTTTCAGGGGCAGAAGACACAGCCCCGTTTCCTCATCCTTAATGCACCTTTCTTTCAGTTGCAGATACGTAAGGTTTTCTTCGGTGTTTGGGTCAAAGAATCCTTTCGTATCATCGCTTGGATCCGAGAGAATCTCATTGAGCTCCTGATTGAAGTAGCCCCTCTTGTACGCGATGTCCACGGGCAGGCGGTGGCTTTCCTTCGGGTCGATGATCCCACCGGTCGCAATCTGTGCTTCCAACAAGCGAATGCCGTGGCCCTTTTCGATGAGTTCCTTGTTCATGGCTTGGAACAAGGAGATGGTGTTTCCTGTTTCAGGGTCGTTGTAGCCGGTGACAGCTCGTTCCGCAGACAGGAGCTTCTCCTTGAACTCGATGCCCACCAGACCTCTTTTGTAGGCTTCCTCCACCGGTAACCTCAAGTTTTTAACAGGATCCACCATGAAGCCAGTAGCTGCTTGCGCTTCCAGGAGCTCCAGAGCAGTACCGGGTCGGACCAAGCCAATTTTCATGGCCTCGTAAATGCCAAGCTTCTGTTTTGTGGTCTCACTGTAGATGCCTGCGATGCAGCTTGAACCCTGAAGGAATTCCTTAATTCTCTCACCAACCTCATCATAAGAAATCTGACCTGATTCCAGTTCATTGACAGTGGATGGTCTCAATATACCGGAATCAACCAGCTCGGAGATGGGCACGGGTTGTCTGATTCCCTGGAAGGACATACTTCTCTTCTGTACTGACAGCAGCAGCAGACCGGTGTGCGGTTCGATTCTGCACCTTTCCTTCAGCTGCATGTAACCGACCTTCTTTTTCGTGACCGGATCCACGAAGTTCTTCTGACTGTCTCGGGGATCGTTCAGGGCCCGATACAGATCTCTGTCAATCAGCCCACGAGCCAAGGCTACATCTTTCGGCAAAAAGACGCTGTTCACAGGGTCCACCACACCCCCTGAAGCAATCTGGGCTTCCAGCAGACGCATTCCCATTTCCCGATCGATCAAATTTTTCTTGATGGCTTCGTACACAGATACCGTCTTGCCTGAAAATGGGTCATCAAACCCAGTGACAGCTTTCTCTGCTGTGTATATCTGCTGGCGGTCATCGAAGTCGATGAGGTCCCGAGCTATGGCACTGTCCACAGTCAGCTTCTCGTTCCTGTGGGGATCAATTATACCACCAGTGGCTGCCTGGGCCTCCAGAAGCATGACTGTGGATTCTGGGGTGATCAATTTCTTTCTCTTGGCCTCTACCAAAGAGTATTTCTCCTTAGGGGAAATGGAAGCTCCAGCGATAGCTCCTGCTGCCCGAAGGAAAGGCTGGATCTCAGAAGAAACTTCTTCCACTGACTTTTTCCCCTGCAGCAGTTTGTCCAGGGTGGTTTTGTCAATCAGCTGGCACTCGTACAGCTGCAACGCCGTCACCTTCTTCCTCAGTCCGTCAAACACCAGCTTCGAGGAGTCAACGGACCACTCGTACTCAGTCTGGGTCTCGCGGTGGGACCCATACGGGCGCTGCTTGAGTTTGTCGATTTCCCTCTGAAGCCGGGAGCGCTCTGTCTCCAGCTGGGACTGGGTCTCCCTGCTGGAATCCTCCAGCTTCCGCTGGCACCTCTCCTCGATCCTCTTGATCTCCGCCTGGAGTCTTTCAATCTCACTCCTAAGGCTGTTCTTCTCTCTCTCGCTCTTTTCTCTTTCGGACTCTACCTTCCTAACGGTCTCCTCTTTGCGGGAACACTGCGTTTTCCACTGGTTCAGGTCATTCTGGATCTGCTGTTTTTCACACTCCAGGCGCTGTTTCACCCTGCTTTCTGCCTCGAGGGTCACTTTGGCGTGATTCAGCTCATCCTCCAGCCTCTGCAGCCTGACCTTGTCTTGCTCCAGAACTTTGATTTTCACCAGGAGGCTCTCTCTCTCCTGCACCACCTGCGAGCACTGATTCTTGGATTCCTGAATCCTATTAGATGCCTAGAATGCAAAAAAAGAACGAAATGGGAAAAAATAATGATGTGATCATATCACAGGACCATTATCATTTAACTTCTTTTCCTATATTTTTTAAAAAAGTATATTTACTTATCCGCCCTTTTCTTTCCCTTGAGTATACTGTTAATTTTGTTATCTTACAAGTTCCTGAAAAAAATTCTGTAGATACATGTTGCCACTTTGATAAATGGCTTCTGTACTTTCTATATTTTTCCACAGAAGGAAATAGGAGCAGTTGTACACCTGGCTTACTCTTAATAGTAATTATGGTTTGAACAGATATGGGGAGTTTTATTCCAGGTTATCCCACCTGCTGTACCTACATTTCACCTGTTACAGCTATACTCACATGTTTAATAAAGCAATACAAATCTACGGACATACACACACCCCTCACCCAGCCCCACACAAATATTGTCTACAGAAGTCAAACGTATTAGAAGTCAAAGAGGTTAAGTGTTTTAATTAGGGGTTTAAAGAAGAAAAGTCAAACAAAAAGAAGCATATTAGGGCCACGATGAAAAGAGCAGAGAATAATGCATGCAGAAAAGTCACATAAGCAAGCAAGAAAGTGATTTTAAAACTGCACAGAAAACCCATTTAATGTGGCTTTTATTTAGGAAAACTTTAATTACAAATGTTATGTCACAGCTCACAAAGAGCCACCTTCTAGAAAAGAGAGTGGAACACTGAGAGGAAGTGACCTCAGATGTTACACCCCAGCCAAAGCTGGAAAAGCAGAGCCAAGTGCGGGTTACACAGGGACAGGGATGGGCACTGGACGTGGGAGTAGAAGGGAAGGGCAAACGGCACTGAAATTACCCTGAAGCCGCGTGCGGATTAGGGCAGACAGCAGCACAGCATCAAAAAGAAAAGCGAGACGTGTGCAAGCATCCAGCCCAGCAGCAAGAGCACAGCTCAGCTGGGAGGACCGTGGAGGGAATTAGTTGAGAGGAAGTGAAGCAGCGATCAAATATTTGTGAATACCTCTAACGCCTGCTTTTGGAATTTCTCAATTTCCTGTCTCAAATTTTCCCTCTCTCTCTGTAAATCATTAATCAGGCCCTGCAGCTCCAGGGTCCGGGTGTTGCTGATCTGCAGCTGGCTCTGGAGCTCCGAGATGGTGGCGTCTTTGTCGTGCTCAGCCTCGCTGCGCCTCTGCCGGAGGTCATCATACTCCAGCCGGAGGTTCCGCAGTTCCCCCTCAAGCAGCAGGTGCTCCTTGGTGAGGTTCTCGGTCAGCGACTGCAGCCTCTCGATTTCGAGCCTGCTCTCGTTCAGGCTCCTGCTCTTGTCCTCAATGGCCTTCTGGAAGTGCTCGCTCCGCAGCTGTGCCTGCCTGGCGTTCTCCTGCTCCTGCGGCAGCTGCCGCTGCAGGGCCTCGACCTGGGAGGCCAGCCTGCGCAGCTCGTCCTGGGTCCGCTGCTTCTCCCGCAGGTGGCCGTCCAGCGCGTCCCGCTGCTGCCGCAGCTCGTCCTCGCTCCTCTGTTTGACGACGGACGCCTGCTCCAGCTGCTGGGTCAGGCTGGTGACCTGGATTGCCTGCTCCTTCAGGGACCCCCGCAGGGCCTCCAGCTCGTCCTCTAGCTTCTTCCTCCTGCAGGAGTCCTCGGAGGCCGCCTGCTTCAGCCACACTAGCTCCTCCTCTGCCTTCTGCTTCTGCAGCTGCAGCTCCTTCAGGGAGCTCTGGAAGCGGGCGATGTCCTGGTCCCTGACGGTCCTCTCCTGGGACACCCGCTCGTAGTCCGTCCTCAGGCACATCAGCTCCTGTTCCTGCACCTTCAGTTTGCTGATCGTCTCCGTGGCGCTGCTGTAGGCCTTCTGCAGCTCACACTGCGCCCTCTGCCACTTGGCATTCTCGTCCTCCAGACACTTGCGTTGCTTTGCTTCCGTCTCTGTCAGCTGCTTTAGCCTCTCTATCTCCTTGTTTTTATCCTGGATCGTCTTGGCGGCATCATCCAAAGACTGCCTGTACCGTGTGCTCTCTTCCACCCGCACCTGTGTGACCTGCTTCAGCTCCACCTCCAGCTGCTGTTTCCGCTGCGACATCTCCAAGCCCGCAGCCTTTTGCTGCTGGACGTTCTCTTCGACCCTTCTGAGTTTCTCCATGGTCTGGGCTAGAGCGTTCTTCAGCTTTGTTACTTCTTCCAAGAGGCTCTGGTTTTCCCTGGTGAGGGTGTCTATCTGGGCTCGGTAGCCACTGGTGTCCTCCTCCTTCTGCAGGGTGAGCTGGTGGACGGTCGTCTTGGTGATGTTGATCTCCGTCTCGAACTGGTTCTTTAAGCTAATGATTTCCTCATCGTAATTGTTCCTTACCTTAGCCAGTTCATTCTCATATTCCCGGCGGCGCTTGGCCTCCCCCTGAAACTCAGCTTTGAGTCTTTCGATCTCCTTGTTTTTGTCCTGGATGGTCTTGGCAGCCTCCTCCAGGGACTGCTTGTGCCTGGTGCTGTCCTCGGAGCGCTGCTGGATGACCTGCTTCAGCTCCATTTCCAGATGCTGCTTCTTCTGCAGCATCTCGGAGCCACAGGCCTTCTGCTGCAGGGCATCCTCTTCTGCCCGCCTCCGCTGCTCTGTGGTCTGCAGGATGCTTTCGGTGAGCCGGACAATCTCATCCTTCAGATCTCGATTCTCCTTCGAGAACCTGTCGAGCTTGTTTTGGAAGTTTTTGGAATCATCCTCTTTTTGCATGGATATCTCCTTGATGGTAGTCTTTGTGATGTTAATCTCTGTTTCGTACTTGTTCCTTAAATTACTCATTTCCTCATTATAGTGGTTTCTTACCTTTGCCAGCTCACTTTCATATTCTCTCTTCCGGGTACCCTCCTCCTGCAGAAGAGCCCTCAACCTCTCTATCTCGAACTCCTTCTCCTTGATGGCTTTCTCAGACTCTATCTTCTGCCAGCCAAGGCTCTCCTTCTCACTCTGCCTCGCTTTCTGCAGCTGGTCATAGTCGTTCTTCTGTTGATCAAACCTGTCTTCCACGGTTTTTCTGCTTCGCTTTTCATGCTCAATCTCGTAAGTCAGCCGGGTGATCTTCTCATTGAGCTCTTTGATTTGGCTGTAGCACTTGTCTAGATTTTGCTTGGCTGACTTGCCATCCAGCTCAGCCTGTCTCTTCAGCTCCTCCAGGCTCACGAGCTTTGCTTTGAACTGGGAACACTCCGCCTGGTATTTCTGCAGGTTCTGATCCAGGAATTTGTTCTTATTGCAGTTTTCAGAGTTGGCGTCTCGGGCCAGCCTGAGCTCCTCTTCCAAAACTTCGATCTTGGTATTTTTCAGCTGTGGAAGGGAAATCAGAAAGCGTGTTGAAAGAAAGACGCCTCACATCATAAGAAAGAAGTGGTACTTCCTCCCCCCCAGACTAGCGTGCTTTCTCACTTCCTGTTACACACCTGCACACACACAGACAAGCAGGCACACACAAGCACACACGTAGACCCTGATACAAGGCAAACGCTACTAGACAAAAAATTCAAGACATCTGTATTCTTGTCATAATTCTTCCGTCAACTGCTTGCATGATCTTAGTAAGGGATCTACCCTCTCTGAGTTTCAGCTTCCTCATCTGTGAATGAGGGAACTTCTTCCAAGACCAAAAGCTTATGATTTCCTAAATTATGTTTCCTTTATTTCCAGGTATCAAGTAAGTTTCCATATAAACTCAATTCGAATATTAGAAATGAGGAGTAAATTAAACAATCACTCGACATGGAAAATTCAATTCCAGCTAGTCCTGGGTGTTCTTCTTAATTTAACACAAAGAAAGAAAGAAAGCAAATTCCTTGACCAAACATGAAATGAAATTACTGGGGGTTACGGCAAGGTAAAATAGCTATCATTTTGAAAATATTACCTGAGTGCATTCCGAGCAGTGTACTGGAGAAAAGGACTGACACCTGATTTATGAATAAACTATATTATACTAACTGTTTAGAGGAAAGACAGTTTTACCAATGAGTATGTCCAAATTCATGTTATAACGAGGCAGTAATAATTACGTTCCATTCTATTTTCTTTTTTGATCCTCCAAGGAAATAAAGTAAATTACCTTCAGATCTTCCAAACTCTTCAGCATCTCACTTAAGAATCTGTAATAGTCTCCAGACCTTGTAAGAAGTTCTATGTACCGAGCATGCATATCTGCAGCCTTGGAGAAAAGAAGTGCAAGGAAACATCAAAGGTACTGCATTCAAAAGAAGTCCTATGCAAGCTGACCAATTCTGTTTTCTAAAACAATCCAATAGTGCAATTATATCTTAAAGAGTGAATTCCCTTCTTTCACCTGTGCTAATTCCAAAACCCAATAAAAGAATAAAGTACAAGAAAACAAAGGGCCAAAAACCTTACACTGCATCCTCATCACTCCAGGGTGCTCCCCCTAAACCATCTGATGGGTGATGTTCTCTGACACCTTTGAAAGAAGTTGTCTTTTAGAAATCGACGGGATATTCTCCACTCTTTAAATGTCCCCCTCACGAAACCCAGAATTTAAGCCCAGTTTCTGCAAAGATTCTAATATATGAGCAACAGACCCAGACTTCTCACTGATCATTTCCTAAAATGCATTATGCCGATGACTTACACTAGAGAGAGGATAACCTATTAAACGTTTTTGAATGGATACCCTATAGCAAGAGATGAATTCAGGGAGGGTAGGGAAGACTGGAAGGGGACAGGGAAAAGAGCAGATGCAGAGGGAGGGGCGAGCTCTAAGAGGTGGGTCATGACATATCTACCTCTTGCAGAATCATCCCAGAAGGAGACTGAACGATGGTTCTCTTGATAGGTATGTTCAGTAGAGTTTCCAGTCCTGAGGTGTAGGACGCCAGCTGCAGTTCATAATCCTGCAGAATAATGACGTTTCAGAAAAACATACTTAATTGACTTAAAAGGAGTCACTGATGGCTACACTTCCCAAGCTTTAAATCACCAAGCTGTACTTCTAATGTACAACCCCAAAGGCCGTCACGTGCTGCTAGTGTCCAAGCATCATATGACATTATTCAACCAAGCAGCACCACTTTATATGCAAAATGGAGATCTCTGCACACACCACCAGTCTAAAGGATGAAGACCGGCCCAACCCCGTAGATATTGCCAATGTATAATCAATTCAAGCTAATGGATAACAGCATTTACAGTTTGTTCACGAGAGATTATATAAAAACCATAATCGTTGTCCTCATGAAGTTTGTAATCTTTAAAGTGAATCAGAAAATAATGTAGTTAATAATATTCTTTTATAAAAAAAGTATGGAACCCTTCATGAATTTGCGCGTCATCCTTGCACAAGGGCAGCCTGATAATCTCTGTATCATTCGTTTTAATATACGTGCTGCCGAAGCAAACACGGTTAATAATATTCTTGATGAAACACCAACATTCTTTGTGAAACGAACATACCTTAATTGAATTTGCACAAAGTTGGGCAATTTTTTGTACTTCTTCTGATTTGTCTCGTTTGCCACTTATATCACTGTGCAAGTTCTATACAGAAAAGGAAATATTTACAAACGTTAAAATGTACACATATTTAAAATAAATGTTTTTTTCACTCTTTAACCACTGTTACTTGTTTTTTTTTCCCTCAGTTTATGACTACATGTTCAGACCCCATAGTCTCACAGTTAAACCTTAGGAGATGAGCATGTTTTCTATTCAGAAAATAGAAGAAAGATCTTCAACTTCTTATGATCTAAGAGGTTACTATCTGGCCGGCACTCTTTTCTGGTCCTATCACCTCAATTTATAAAGATACTTTACTATGATGGTCGTTACATTATTTCCATGTTCACAACTGCATTTCTTTGTAAATATCTCAATTGCTTTTCCTTTGGACACTATTTAAGCATTCACAAAATGGACTAGTAATAGTAATTATTTATCATTTCATGAAAAGATACATGCATCCCCATGTTCACAGTGGCAGTATTTACAATAGCCAAGAAATGGAAACAACCTAAATGTCCATTGACAGATGAACGGATAAAGAAGATGTGGTATATAGACACAGCTGGAATACTACTCAGCCATAAAAAAGAATGAAATAATGCCACTCGCAGCAACATAGATGGACCTAGAGAATATCATACTAAGGGCAGTAAGTCAGAAAGACAAAGACAAATACCATATAATATCATTTATCTGTGGAATCTAAAATATGACACAAATGAACTTACCTATGAAGCAGAAACAGACTCACAGACAGCAAGAACAGACTTGTGGTTGCCAAGGGTGGCAGGGGGAAAGGATGGACTGGGGGTTTGGGGTTAGCAGACGTAAACTATTATACACAGAATGGACAAACAACAAGGTCCTAGTGTGTAGCACAGGGAACTATATTCAATATCCTGTGATAAACCATAATGGAAAAGAATATGAGAAAGAATGTATATATATGTATAACTGAATCACTTTGCTGTACACCTGAAACTAACACAACACTGTAAATCAACTATACTTCAATAAAGTTTTTTAAAACTTTATCATTTTAAACCTGAGTACTGCTACAAAAACCAGAGGAAGACACAGCTTACACCCAGTGACATCTATGCAATGACAAATTGCCTTATACCTTCTGCTCATTCAAAAATCGTATGACCACGGTGGAATCTCCAAACTTCATGGATTCTAAGTTATCCTGGCAGCGTTTGGCCTCACAGAGCCATTTGCAGAAAGTCTGATAGTTATCACGGTAATTCCTCAGTTGCTTGATTTGTTTCTCCAGGTCCCATAATCTGGGGCAAACAGAGATAATAAAATTATTAAATATTACTATTGCTCTGCAAAAGTATTTAACACAGCGTTACCCAATGACCCAGCAATTCCACCTGGCACGTACTCAAGAGAACTGAAAACATATATCCACACAAAAAATTATACATGAATGTTGGTAGCAACATTTTTCACGATAGCCAAAAACTGGGAACAACCCAAATATCCATCAGTTGACGAAAGAATAAACAAAAGGTGGTATAGCCATACAATGGAATATTATACAGTCATAAAAAGAAATGAAGTACTGACACGTGCTACACCATGGATAAACCTGGAAAACATTATGTTAAGTGAAAAAAAACATTCACAAAGGACCACATATTGTATCTTTCTATTTATAGGAAATGTCCAGAATAAATGGCAAATCTATAGAGACAGCAAGTAGAATGGTGGCTGTTTGGGGTTGGAGGGTTGGGAGGAAATGGGGAGGGCCTGCCAGTGGATATGGGGTTTCTTTTTTTAGGGTGATGAAAGTGTTCTAAACTTAGATTGTGGTGATGGTTACACATTCTGAATATACTAAAAACCAGTGACTTGGACACTTTTGGCGGGTGAGTTACAGAGCATGTGAATTATATATCAATAGAGATGTTTTTAAGAAGCACTGCTAGTAAAATAAACTATAAGCAAGATTCAGGAGATGTTTTTAAACCCTCATTTGCAGTAAGGCATTTCTTCGGTGTAAGATTTAATTTTCACAAACTTTTGGAAAATGCTCCCTCAAAGGAGCTACTCCTTCCAACAGTCATAATAGGAGTTTACAGGGCACGAAAGAACTTGATCAATGGCTTCCATTATTTCCCTAAGAACCTGAAGTGCCTCTGACACAGGTTGGTTCAAGCTCGGCTACTGGATGTACTCTCTTCCTGTCGTCAACAAAGCTGCCAGTGCGTGAAGAGAGTTCCCAGGATGCTGAACTTACACACAAAACAAAACCACTGTTTTTTACAGTGATAGACTTCAAGTGACATTATCTTGAGAACAACCAAATGGGAAGAAAGTGTGGAAGGAGGTTGGCACACCTGTAGTCTATCTGCTTATCGATTCTTTGCCAGCGATCTGTCAGCTGTGTGACTTTTTCACTGAACTTGCCCAGGTCCAGGTCGTACAGTGGATACTGCTGTGAGGTCTGGGAGTAGATGTGCTGGGCTTTCTGCAGTTCTGTCTTCATGGTGGCCAACAAGGACTTCTTCAAGTTCAAGTCGTTTTTAATTTTCTGTCACAGGAGGAAAAAAAAAAAGAAAAAGTACAAATTAACCTCATTCCCACTTGATGCTACACCGCAAGGAAAATGTATCTACTGATTGCATCTCCCTGTGTCTGTGCCAGTGACCTAGTTCCTTGCGTCAACTAGGTTAAAAAAATTTTTTTTAAAAAAGGATTCGATGTGTACATTAGTTTAAGAAATGCTACATATCATACTCCATTCCGTTCCTGAAAAATTATAAAATCTATTAACCTATTAAAGGTTCTGAGAAGTACTACAGTACCAGCTTAACTGTGTTCAACTCGCGTTCCCCAGACTAATCTCACCACAAACGACTTTCTCACGTACGTCCTGCCAACACGCCCTGGACAACAGTGCTCTAGAGATAACGGCTGATGTCAACCACGTGTGGCCAACGAAATCCAGTAATCCTCCAAACTCATGAAGATTTAGTGAAGCTCCACCACCGGGGACTGGGTAGTCCTGTATTCTTTCCCATCAACCGGGCGGCTCGCTGTTCAACCCTTCTCCTTACCTTCAGTCCACAGCGGTAAGCTTCCACTTTATCCAGATCCAGGCAAACAGTCTCCTCTTCAGTAAGCTTGGCTTCGTAAACCTTCAGCATGTCTTCTGCCTGGAGAATGGCCTGCAGGAGTGCTCTCAACACACACAAGCTGTCAGGGGCCAAAGAGGCAAATAAAATTGTCGGCGACATAATTAGACTTGGAAACTCTCTCAGGCTCTTGCCTCTCTTCATAAAAGGGAACGATATGAAAGCAGATAAAAATTTACTCTGCTTATTTTATAAGTTACGGAGCAATACATTTTTTCCCTCTTTCATGACTCAGAACACCATCTTGCATCAATGGAAGAATTCTAAGTTCTGGCCTTTAGGGGCTGCCTTGGCTGGAAGAGACAGTGGAGTTCAGAACAATGGGATTGGCGCCCTAGGCTGGAGGACCCTCTCTCAAAAGCACAGAAGAACGTGAGTGAGGCTCCAATGAAAAGAGGAACCATAAGGCAAGAGCTCCAGCAACCAGCACGTAAAGCAAATGAAGTCTCACAAAACGAAGCTTGAGAAAAGCCAAATATCTGAGGTCAGTGTCAGTCGCATTTACCTATTTAAGTAGCCGTCTGTAACGCCATTGATATTTTCCAGTTTCTGAAACAATCCAAATACCTCATTCTGCAAATAGCAATATTTTTCCGAACCTCTGAAGTTAGCTAGCATGTCCTTCACCTGGTTGAGAACTTGAGCGATTGCTTGAGAATCATTCTCTAAGCCCTGTCCAAAAAGAAGGGAAACGCTTTTGATTTAGCTGTATGCTCCTCACCGTCATTCATGTCCTCAAAAGGCCCACAAAATGTGAACGACTCCAGTGAGAGTTGACCTTTCATGTCCTTCATCAGGGAGGCCTTACCAGCACTGGGTAAATGTGACCCTCCTCCTTAGAATATATATCTCGGAGATTCCAGTGCAGTGCCCAGGCCTGGCTGAGCGGAAGAGATCACTGAGCTTGACACTGAAACACCTGGGCTGCAGTCCCAGCTTGGCAGATGGCTTGCAGCTCTTAGCCCACCCCTTACTGTCTACAAGTAAGATCATTCTACCTGTCTAGCCCACATCATAGGTTGTTTCAGGAAGAAGCCAAATTAATGTTTGTGAAAACTTTTGAAATCTACAAAGCACTACATTGCAGAAAAGGAAAAACACTACAGCCAGACTGAGTGGCCCACAAACTAACAGCAAAGGTGGTTTAATCCCCAGCCTGGTATCTTTCCACAGATTCGGCAGCATGGGAAAGAAAAAAGGTAATTGTGCCATAAGCCTCTTTTCTTGAAAATGAAGGTTTCTTGCCTATAAATATTTAAACCAGGAAGTCTTTTTTTACTACTGCACAGTTCAATATAAATATACCTAGAATCAAGCAAAACATTAACAGATACCTACCTTTAGCTCGTTTATTTTCACTGTGATGTGGTGCGCAGACCCTTGATCTGCCAGAAGGACGTTTTTAAGGGTCATTTTGCTCTCACAGAGCTCCATCTGCCTGCGAATCTTCTGGAGCTCCATCAGCAACAACGTTTCCTGCTTGTCATTTTCTCTGTTGGTTTCAATTACTTTATTATGGTTGGCAGCTTGGCAGGGACCAAGATGCGTGATTTCAGTTGTGGTTACTGCAAAAATGTTAGGACCACAAAAATCAGAGACTTCTTGGCTACAAGGGCGCAAGGCCTCAAAAACACATCCATGCTGCATGGAAGTGTCGCTACTTCCTTTGAATTTGGTTCTGAAACCTAGCATCTCAATGACTTTTGATGTACGATCTTTCAAAGAAGTGATTCTGCAACTAGTTTTTGGCAAACGACATACTTTCTTTTGAAAACGGCATGTATGGTGGCTGCAAACCTACAGGTGGCTCTAAACCTACCTGTCTGGTGCTGGGAGCAGCCGGGGAGCTGTATGACCAGCGTCTGGTAGTGTTTCTGGGCGTCCGTGAACTGGGTCTGTATTGTCCTCTTGTCTTCATCTCCAAACATCTCCGAGCCTTGGCTGTCTCTGATGAAGTCTTGGTAACGTAACTCAAGGTCAGAGATTGTCTTCACGTAATCTTCCGGCCGCATGGTCTTCAGCTGGAAATAAACCAGGCGGGGAGTGTTTTCTTGGCCCCAGAGCGTGGCCAAGAAAGCTTCCCGGGAAATGCACTACTCTGGTGGCGCTTGAGGCAACGCCCCTCAGAGACCCATTAAGACAGAAAAGGTCTTTGATGATTTAGAGCTTGCGCCTAAGAACCATAGCAGTGGGTTGTCAATTTTCTTCTTCCTATGGAATTTTCTTCCTCAAAGGAAATAGGACTCAGAAGCCCCAAATGTCAAGCAGATCACAGCAAAGCTGCTCTGACTGAAAAGAGTTAAAGGGGTAAAGGGAAGCCCCAAACGTACCCATTCCCTGCCCCTCTCCTCCCTGCTGTCCCTGTCATCCCAAAGGACTCCCTCACCTGGATTCTTGGGCCACTACCTGAAAACCACTGATCGAGGGTAACTAATGCTTCCAAGAATTCAACCCCACCTTTTACTTCTGTGCTATCCACTCAATAACTATGCCCTCACTTCCCTGAGCATCACAGGACCTCATGCCTTTTCCACAGGGACTTCTGGCTTGTCCGGTAACTTTAATTAGTACTTTTGTTTGTCTCTTAACCGGCCGGGTGCGAATCTCTCCCATCCTGTGTTGGACGGACTAGAACCTCTAGGGAAGGCTCAGCCGACTCTCTTGTTGACACACAAAAGCATCAGCTGCACAGCTAGGCTTGCCTGGTAGAAACTACACTTCAGGGAGCAGCCGGGGGGCCCCTCCAGGCAGCGGGGGTTCCTGAGGACGTACCTTGGCGACGGTCATGGTCTTGATCTTCTCGATGTCGATCATGCAGTAGTGCCAGGACACCAGGCTCTTCATGTTGATGTAGAGCTGGTTCCACAGGGCCAGGATGGCTTCATAGTACTGCTCGATCCTAGGAGGCGCAGAGGGAAAGCATGCTAGCCCGGCTCTGCAAGTTCATCGCAAACGGGAAAGCTGGCCACGCTCCCCCAGTGGCACAGAAAACTCAAAGGAGAACTAACAGAGCAATGGGTGAATGGAGCATTTGCAAAACATTCAACATTTCAGTGGATTTAGACTAATACCCAAAAGTACATCCTCAACGACCGACATGGGTTTCGATACATTGGAATCATTTTGGTCAAAACAGGCAGTACAATTTGTGGTTGTTGGGTTGTTTGTCAACAACGTTTTAATTGACGGAGGTCTGGCGCCGTGCAGGCAACAGTGAGAAATGGGTCTCGGGTCACAGAACGCCTGCTGGAGCTTGGACACGGGCTCATTGGGCTACTCTCACCCCCACCCCGAGCGGGCTGAAGACTTCCATCATAAAAGATTTGGAAGAATGTGCCCTGGACAATCTGTCAAATGAATGTGCCACCTACTGATGGTCAAATACTGATGCTAAGTGCATTTTCTATTTGTGGCTACAGGCCAAACTACTGATGGTCTAAAAGGCAGAAGAATTTCAAAACAACGTCTTTAAAGTGCATGGCCAGAAGGAGCTCCTCTACTGTCAGACACTCTTTTTCATTTTCCCATGATAACCACAGTATCTGCAACAGAAAACCTCAAGACAATGCAAAGGGACCTTCACTGGGTCCCCCTCTGGGGGGCGGTGACAGCAGTAGGCAGCGGTGTGTCTAAGTGTCTTGTATCAGCGTCTGCCCTATTTTCTCCCCACCCGTGTTCATGTCATGGCCAGAAGGAAGTTCAAGACGTACTTGCTTGAGAGGTCCACGGCCAGAGGGTTGGGCGGAGGAATGATGAGGCCCACGGAGGGCACGATCATGTCCACGCCCCCTGGGCCAGTCACGTGCCACTTGCTCCGTTCGTTATTGTCCTTCAGGATACACTCGTCCCCTTTGTGGACGATTTTCTGCAAGGCAAACAGCACTGTGTTTTGGCTTTATCCACAAGCCCACATTTTTATCTTTTTTGCTCAAGAACAGAAGCAGCAGCAGTGATGATGTGCTGTTTCAGCTTTGCTCTTAGTATTTTCTGCCTCAGTTGAAGCTGACCTTGACACAACCCAACATGACTGATGCTTTAAATAAGACAGGTGAGCCTACAAGGTGTGTCTGAAGGAAATTAGGTAGAGTGACTTTCCAGGGGACAGCCAAGGGAGTCCCCCGGTGAAGTGAGCAATCCTTCAGTAAAGCAAAAACTCACCCCCTGGCTTTTCTATTTTTGTGAATTTGTGTTTTATATCGTAGATTTCAGTGCGTGGGAGTCACTTGTCTCATTCATTTGCTCTTAAAATTGTTAAATAAAAACAAAAAAATTTTGGTATCAGGCCCCCAGAAAAATAACTTCCTAAATTAACTCCAGCATCTAAATAGCTTCTTTTCTAAATTAACTCTATATAGCTTCTTAAAATGGGTATTTAGGGCTTCCTTGGTGGCGCAGTGGTTGAGAGTCTGCCTGGCGATGCAGGGGACACGGGTTCGTGCCCCGGTCTGGGAAGATCCCACATGCCGCGGAGCGGCTGGGCCCGTGAGCCATGGCCGCTGAGCCTGCGCGTCCAGAGCCTGTGCTCCGCAACGGGAGAGGCCACAACAGTGAGAGGCCCGTGTACCGCAAAAAAAAAAAAAAAAAAAAAAAGGGTATTTAAAATATGCCAACTATCTTAACTACTAAAATGTAACAAGTTCGACATGGAGGTATTTCAATCTCCCTTTAGATTTCTTACTTCTCTCCACCCAAGTTCTAAAACCATTTCTGCATGGTAGAATAAACTCCATTGTTTTATAACATCCATCTTACCAACTCATCACATTTTTTATTTCTTAAGTCCTCCATAATTTTTATAAGAAAATAGAGCTGTGGGAATTACATGAATAATGACTAAAAACAAGTCATCTTTCTACATAAATGTTTGTATTTACCACTGAACCTACAGATCTGATGTGGCTCATTTAATGCATAAAATCTGCAATGACATTTCCTTTACATAATGGCCACGTTTCTCTTTTTTTTTTTAGTTTCAGAAATTTAAAGAGGGATCACAGATGCTAATTGCATATTGGAAGAAAAGAAGGCTTAAGTCTTAAAATAGAATTAGAATAGTTTAAAAATAACTATTGTCCTACTTATTTGCAACTATGAAACAACTCAGAACAAAAATCACTGCATTTTTTCAACAGCTTGCCACTTTGTATACAAAAGAAAGACATTTACTAGGGTGCTCACTGAAACCTAAATGAAATTCTGCCCTGGACAAAAATCCATCGGTAAAGAAAGGGAAAACTTTGGCAGCATTCTGACGAGCCGAGTACACACCTGGTCCTGTTTGTAGTCACAGAGGGCCCTGACAATAATGGGTTTATTGCTTCTGTAGTCCGGGTTCCGAGGCTTCAGCTGCACAATCCTCTTGGACTTGTTTACCAAGTTCTGCACCTGGCGCTTGTTTTCAAGGATTTTCTCCCAATCTTTCTGCAATTGCAAATAAAATCATACTCGAACACAGATACTCTCTGAAAGTGAGATAAGACCTTCAGATGGCATTACTATAGCTATCATGACATTACAAATTAGATACCGCTGTAGCTGCATTAGCTGTAAAAAGCCACCAATTCATCTGTCTGCAGGGACCACAGGTACCTTTCATAAGAAGCCACTACAGAGGCAACACAGCCATGAATTAGGTGGGCGGGAAAGAATATCACTTTGCAAAAAGGCTATGCTGACAACATGTGAAGTACGCTTTTCTGAAGGGATTTTCACGTTAAGTCATCAGTGTTCTCTCTGGTTTTGTTCTGAGCACCCATAACTACTGAAGCAGAAGTAATGTGCCACAGCAGCTGATCGTGCAAAGAGATGTATTTTGAGAAAAGCCACTGAAAATGAAGACAATGCTTGCTTGAGCTTTGGGCACTCGTTGCTCTATAGAGCAATGCAAATGCAGATAATCTGAATTGAGTCGGTGGGCGCATTTGTTTTATTCCCGGGTAAGGGCCTGGGTCTGAGACAGTACCTCCAACACCTTGATCTGCTCCAGCAGACCCTGCAGGGGCATGGTCTTGTCACACAGGTACTTCTTCCTGACGCTGTCTTGGAGGCCCTTCAGGTAGGCTTCCGTCGACTGGGCCTCTTCAAAAAACTGTTAAGGATGCGGGTAACCCCGTGTCAATTAAAAGCAACTCAATACGCAGCATCACCTAGTATTTCAACTTCAAGGATTATCTTCCCTACGCGTCTATCTGATAGGTGGTTAAAGGAAAGAATTTGGGCAGAAAGTATATTAACTTATGTGAGAGCAAGAGGCTACTTGAATGATCGGTGACCAATCTGTGCTCCTCTAAACTAAAAACCAATAAATAGTATTCACGCCATAGCGTGAAGATTGTTTTCAGTGCTTTTTCAAACACATTTGGAAGAGAAGCTGTGAAGACCCAAAAGACAATTAAATGATTACTAGGTATAAAAACCTGAAAGTAGGCAGCATTTTCTTTGAGATGAACATCAATGCATTTGGTGATCTGAAGAATCCAGCTCCACTGTGTCTGGAGAGTATCCATATATGCCTGAAACAAGAAAACAGCAGCTGTCTCTCTACCATTCAGCCATAGAGAGGCATCCATTATTTCATAGATAGGTGAACCTGAATGAAAACCATAAAGCATTTTTTATCTAATTCCAAATCAAGCAAACTTTTTTCTAAAAATTGAAACCAGAATTTCCCCACAGGGAACTCTTGGTATGGTAGAAATTAAATTTTAAAACCAATTTTGGGAATTCCCTGGTGGTCCAGTGGTTAGGACTCAGCGCTTTCACTGCCGTGGCCCCGGGTTCAATCCCTGGTCGGGGAACTAAGATCCTGCAAGCTGGGTGGCCAAAAAAACAGAAAAAACCCCCCAAAACAACTTTAACAAATGGATATAATTAGGAGTATTAGTCAAAATATTCATCCAAATGGCATGGCTACTGACCAATCAAAACAGACCAATCAGAACAGGGACAGCCCTGGGGCATGAAGCCCTGTTCCTGTACCACTGCTAGACCATGCGGAGGTCCAAGGTGAAACAGAGCAGGACACAATGGTCCTTGCCCCCCATGTCCTCAACCTGCCTTTTGTCTGTGGAAAAACTTTAGCCAAAGCATAAGTTTAATCAGAGAAGTGAGAAAATGCAGACACAAAGGAACACTCCAACAAGACTAAATAACAATAGTTTATTCATTAAGCAAAGTCAAGGACCTTTAGTTCCTCCTCAAGGGCTATAGATAATATTCTGAACAATATCCTGTGAGCTGTCTAATAGATACTGAAACCCACACCAGGTGGAAGAAGTGAACTACATGATGACCAGACTGTAGCCATGACATAAGCTGCCACAGTTCTAAGAACTGGCCTCAAAGAAATGGGGACAAACCGACCCTGGAACTAAAGACTAACTGCACTTAAAACAATCAAGATGACGCTGATCAGACCACGGCATGACTAATTTCAAGATGACTGTCAGAGCTGACTGTGCTGTTTCTACAGGTAGCCCCCTACCCCCATCGATAAAAGCTCTTGGGAGGTGGCCTTTGGACAGGTTGCCGGCATCCAAAATAAAGGACACTTTCCTTTCCACCGACCTTGCCTCTTTGTCAGCTTTTTTTTTTTTTTTTAGGGTACGCGGGCTTCTCACTGTTGTGGCCTCTCCCGTTGCGGAGCACAAGCTCCGGACGCACAGGCTCAGCGGCCATGGCTCACGGGCCCAGCCGCTCCGCGGCATGTGGGATCTTCCCGGACCGGGGCACGAACTCCTGTCCCCTGCATCGGCAGGCGGACTCTCAACCACTGCGCCACCAGGGAAGCCCCTTTGTTAGCTTTTGAGCAGCAAACAGCTGGACCGCCCCTACTTTCAGTTACAAAGTTACCTGCCATGAAGAGGGCCTGTGGGGGACGAAGGCAGTGAATGCTTACCAACTGATACGGAAAAAGCTGGATTTCTTTCAACAATCAAAATGGTCATATCAGTGCTACCAGCTAATGTCAGCCTTGAGCACAGTCCACAGATGGCAGTCTAGGGCAGAGGTCAGCAAACTACAGCCCAAGGGCCACCACCTCCATTTATAAAGTTTCACTGGTGCATGGCCACAACCGTTCATCTACATGTTGCTATGGTTGCTTTCACACTACAATGGCAGCGTTAATTTCAACAGAGACCAAATGGCCTGCCAGTCTAAAATATTTATTATTTGGTCCTTTCCAGAAAAAGCTTGCCAACCCCTGGTCTAGGGTATTGATAAAATAAACTTGTCATGGCTTTATGGTGGATAAGAACCACTCATCTGTATAATCTTATTTTTTGAAAAGTGTCCCCTTTTTTCCCCTGATAAGAATATAAATCTCATGAAGCCCACCTCAATTTTGTCTGAAGCTGGATGCTGACTGAGGACAAGTTGGTCACTTTCTTGTTTCAGCTTATTGAGCTCTTTTTCCTTAACTTCCAGCTGACTCATGCGTATCTGCAAATAAAAGAAAAACAAGTCCCGTAAAACAAGTCACCGGCAGCCTTCCATCCCTCCCACCGTTGTTAAAGGAAGTCAAACACAAAACTGCATTTTGGAAATGAACAATGTCAAAGAATTGTATTATGTGTTCCTCAAGAATTCTAGCATTTTTAAGACCAGAAAGGACGTCTGAGATCATCCAGTAAGCAGCTGAGGCCGGACTGGTGACACGGCTTGTCTGAATTCACCCAGGTGGAGGGACGAGCTACAACACATAGTGAGATTTTCGAATTCTCGGTTCTAAGCCACCACACTCTGCGGTACACACACTCAAGGATGTCTTACCGAACCCATCTCACCCTGTCTGCTGTCTTCTGAGATGCTAAGCCCTGCACTGCTTCTCTTAAGTCACGGAAAAGCTTTCAGAAAGGAATGGTTTTTCATGACCACCCCACTGAGGCTGCATCACAGATGGCCAATTAAATGATCACAAATGCTTTCATCAGCACCGCACGACTCCCAGGGGCTTACAGAGAAGGTCTCCTGCTTCTGAGCGATGTTGGTGTTCCTGTCGCTCCAATCGTACAGCAGCTCCTCCTCTTCACAATCATTGATCCACATGATCTCTTGGGATGTGGCCTGAATGATGTTCTGCAGCTGTCGCAGGTGGTCCATCCTCTCAAAGGATGTTTTCTGCACAGGAAGGTCAAAGCAGCGTTAGGACAACAATATGCAAATGAATGGTGCTCCCAGCAGATTTCACAGATAAACCCTCGGTGATCCCTTTTACCAACAAAAATCCCAAGAATCAGTCAAATGTTAATCTTTTGCATTCACTGATCAGCTGGTAGGTGAAAAGGACCCACCCAAACTTAGGATGAATAAGGGGTCAACTTTAGATTCAAAGAAATAGCCTAATCCAGAAGGGTCTTGATTCAGACACTGGTGTTTGGCTTCAATAATTAGTTTTAGACTATATAGAGAAAATAGATTATTAAAAAAGATAAATCAAGCTTTTTCTGCCCTCTCCCACATCCCCAAAATTCAAGGTGCCATCACCTTGGAAAATAGTTGTGTCACCACTGGCCATGTTATTTAAATAGTATCACTGCCAACAAGGAAATACTGAGAAAGTGAAGACAGGGTGACACAAATAGTCAGAAGAATGGAAATATCTCTTCTTATGAGTCAAGTAATTGATTCAGTTTGTCATAAAATGGTGATGATGGTCTGATAAACCTCTCTCTAAGGAAAACAAGTCTTATTTTTGCTTATACTTCCTAAAAAGGCTACAGTTCACAAGTGGAAAAGCTTTATGGCTTTAACTGCAAGTATTTAACAAGTGCTAATTATGTGACACTTAAACTTGCAAAAACTAAGTACTGTCTTCAGAAAAAATTCTTTTCAAATTTCCTTCTAAAGGGAACACAGCAGTAGAAATAAAATTAGCATCTATAAGCCCCTTGGTATACTTCCAGGCACTTCCTGGGTCCTTAGGGATAACGCCAAGCAGGTGCTTTATCCCCGGGTCCACATTTATACAACCAAATTGCACTGAGCACGGAGCCTTCAGAAATAAGTCGTCTTACCAGCAGGTTTTCATACTCCTCCTCCAACTGGTAGATTGCAGATTTCTCACGCTAGAAGAAGACCAACAGTGAGTAATTATTTAATTCCCCTTGAGGGTTTATATAGAAAGAACAGCCCTTCTAAATCTCCTTCTGTCAAATACATACTAACTTCAGATTCCCTGGTGGAAAGAAGAATTTGCTCTATGAAATCTTTCACCCACAGGGACCTTTCTCAGTTGATTTGGAGGCAAACCTCACTGGCCTGGTGGTGGCATCTCTAAAAGGAAAGGGCTCATCACTGTCACTTAAAGAATCACTGTTAAACAAACTTTTAAAAGTTTGAAAATATCATTTAGGACTCCTCAGATCTTAGAGAAAAGAGGGAGAGATCTGATCAGATACTCAGGTATACAAAAGTAGGCAAAAAAAAAAAAAGGTGGAAAAAGTGAGGATGAGCATCTCCGGGCCATGTACAAAAGTCAGTGATTTAAATGGCACAAATGAACTTATCAACGAAACTGAAACAGACTCAGACATAGAGAACAGATTTGTGGTTGCCAAGAGGGAGAGGGGTGGAGGAGGGCTGGAGGGGGAGTTGGGATTAGCAGATGCAAACTAGTATATACAGCATGGATAAACAAGGTCCTACTATAGAGCACAGGGAACTATATTCAACATCTTGTGATAAACTGTAATGGAAAAGAATGTATATATATGTGTAACTGAGTCACTTTGCTGTACAGCAGAAATTAACCCAACATTGTAAATCAACTATACTTCAATTTTTTAAAAGTCAGTGATTTAAACTGTAGAGATCGGGTGGAAACCAGGTACTTAAAATCAGATGAATATTTTAGGCTGTAATCTTGGACCCAGCTTCAAGTCTGTCCTTTCAGCAAAGGAAAAATGTCAGGACGAGACACGATTTCCTTATTAGAAATACAGTTTAATTACCACATAGGAAAGGCTTCACCAAGGACTTCACCAAGGATTCACCAAAATAAAACTATAGGACTGTCACATTTTCTCTATTTGAAGAGATGGTCTGCTTCCTGCAGAAAAGAACTACCACCCCTCAAAACATGCATTTACCAGTGGCATAAACGAGTGTGTGTGTGTGTGTGCCCTTAGTCCTGGAGGGTTAGCACGATCCCTAGTAGGTCTTTCTGATTCCACATCCCCATTTATGAAATGGGATTTTAAAAAATTTCCAGGGAAGGATAAATTAGCAGTTTGGGATTAACAGATACACACTACTAGATATAAAAGAGATAACCAACAAGGACCTACAGTATAGCACAGGGAACTATGCTGAATATTTTGTAACCTATAAGGGAAAAGAATCTGAAAAAGAACAGATATATATGTATGTATAACTGAATCATTTTGCTGTACACCTGAAACTAAGACAACACTGTAAATCAACTACACTTCAATTAAAAAAAAATGCCAAGATTAAAAAAAAAATTTTCCAGTCTGTTGGGGAAGAAATCACAGACTCATGTTTCAGCCCACACTGCCTGGGATCAACTAACTACAGCATCCTTCAGTACACTCTTGGAAGACTCTACAATGAAATGTTCCAAAATACCAGGTCGGCTTTAATCTTGTCCAGCTGCCAGCGGTAGTCCCCGATGGCATTGTGGATGCTCCTGTGACTGCTGATGTGCTGCTCCACCGAGGCCAGGTCCACGCCCCAGGTTATCATGTCCATCTCCGCCTGCCAAGGGAGAGAGAGTGGGCCCTTCATTTCTGACGCCCCTCACCTACAGCATCATCAGGGGTCAGGTACGTACACAGGGACATACACAGCTTCCACTCAGATACAACTGAAGCTGTAAACAGTCAATATTTTTGAAATGAAAAAAAAACTTGTAAAGGCTTGGAATTCCCAAAAAGCTAGTGAGGGCTGCCCAACACAGTAAGTTGGGGGTCCCCTCAACTTATTTGTCCCTAGCTCAAGATGGGCCGAGGAGAGATGATGCCAAAATGAGATCCTTAAAACCTAGATCATGTCCTCTAAAGAAAAAATACCTACCTGTGCACATGGCCTGTGTGTATATACAGCTGTGGGTGCACACCTACGTATGATACAATGTTATAAGATACGGATAGAAGTTTCAATATTCAGTTATTTTTAAATGTGCATTAATAATAGTTCATTAAGCTCAGTCAGGTACTACTTCCCAAGCTAAACAGTTGACCCAAGAAAATTTTTCATTGTTTATTTCTTTACATTGTTTTGAGCAATGTAATTTTTGACTCTTTAAATCCAGAATTTAGCATTGCCTTTCGGGATGCAAAACTCCCTATGACCCATTTCAAAGAGAAGTTACAATATATACCCAATGCCTTCATTTCAATGAAGTTTGAAAGTATCAATATGGCAATATGAAGATTGTGGATTTATGTTAGCTTTTTAAAAATTAAATCTAACTTTCTAATTTGAGTCTCCACTACTTCAATTTAAGAATGCCACATAGTAAGAATCAAACATATTATTTCACAAGATTCATACTGCGGCGAGTCTATTGTCTTTCTTTTGCATGAGCTCATGTAAATTTCCAGATCACCTGTGTCATCTCTCGGACATGCTGAGGGCAAACATTCCAGAGACTGGTATTGCAGCAAGAACATAACACACATTGTTCCCAGCCACATCCATGTTCTCATGTACTTGGCGAGCCTTCAGAAAGGGCAGCCATCAGACAACTGTAAGTTACCCAGGACTCTGACCTTTCTCTCCTGTGGCTCATTGCAACTTTAAAGCAGAAACAAGCGAGTGCGCTGGGAAATTAATGAGATGACCAGGCTCCCGATCCCACCCCTCATTACCAGCCAGGTGTACAGTATCTGCCCCATCCATCAGCAGAAACACAAATCAGGGAAACACAACCCTGGCCCAGGAGCTGTGTGACTGCGTACGATTGTGCCTCTGGGGACACTTCTCCCTTATCAGCTGGCCCTACAGCTCAGTCCCCTGGGAGTGAGAGGAAGAATGCAGGCTATGCTTAGGGGAAGAAGGGATAAGAGGAAAGGATAAGAGAACCCCAGAGCAAACCAGCAGCCAGTGATAAAACTGCTTTTAATCCCTTTGAAGCCCTGGGGGCTGCCTGATCTGAAAAGCAACGCTCATCAGTTGCATCTATAAGAGGGGTGCACCCCACTCCCTCTCCCCGACCACCTGCCATGACAGAAAACTGAGTCCACGTGATAATGCCGTTTTCCAAAATTTTAAAATGCTGAGCTACAAAAGATTCTTACAAAGCTACACCCGACATGAATACAGAAAATGACAAATTATGAGCTGTCACGTTATAGAACTGTCAGAGTGACTAAGAAGAAATGAGGGAATTTGCCATTTCGTAAGTAATCTGGTTCAAAGGCTGTTTCACCTAACGTCTGTCACTGGTCACTGACCCTTCCCCACGCAGTTCAAGCCTCATGAGCCTGGCCCAGCCTTGTCTGCTGGCTCCATTCCACAGGGATGGGAGTGCCAGCCCTCCCCCACTCCCATCTGAGCAGGGTTTTAGTACAGTTCATGCAGAAAAATTTGGCATTTGGCTGTACGTATCTTGTTTTCTTCAATAATATTCCTTTTCAGGGCTATGGGACATAAGCTTTGAACCTCATTTTCTGGCATGGTGCCAAAACATAGTAACTGTTCCAGGAATGTGTGTTCAAAGATTAGAAGGGACTTGGGAAACATGCAAATCGGTTTGTATTTAGGTTTCTGGGATTACAACGGACTCTCCTCCTCTATAAGCCCCACCTTCTTGTAAGTGTTATAAAGTCTTTATAATACGTGGGAGAAAAGGTTAACTGAATGAATGAATGCACACCTGTATGTTCAGTTGCATACGCCCTCACACTTGCCAAAGAACACCTACAAAAATCTGTAAGTGGCTGAGAAACTTCAGAACCGCTGCTAAATTGGTCCAACAACAAGTAATAAAACCACTATCTCCAACAACGACAACTGCATCTCTGCACAACTGATCATTCTACCACGCCCACCTCCTCACGAGAAGGACAGCTCATCAGGATCGAGTTTTCATTACAAAATTCCCCTCTACATTCATTACAGCACATAATTACTACACAAAACAACAAAACAATAATTAGCACTGAAACATCCTTTGTAGAAACTCCAGTTCTAGGGAAAGGCTCAGCACCTCTGGTGCCAGTATTTCACTTCACTCCCACATCAGTGATGTCATGATTGCACAAGACAACTGACACTTCAAAAATATAACGTTAGGCAACCAACGAGCCCAAACCAGAAGATCCGGTTTTACTGCGTGTCCAGCTCCTCCAATTTGTTAAAATTTTAAATGAACCCCCACAATGGTCCCTTTTTTTCTCTTAAGTACCTCTCAGTAACACCTGAGGAGCTCAGCGATGAATTTTTTTTTTTTTTTTTTTTTTACGCGGGCCTCTCACTGCTGTGGCCTCTCCCGTTGCGGAGCACAGGCTCCGGATGAGCAGGCCCAGCGGCCGTGGCTCACGGGCCCAGCCGCTCCGCGGCATGTGGGATCTTCCCGGACTAGGGCACGAACCCGTGTCCCCTGCATCAGCAGGCGGACTCTCAACCACTGCACCACCAGGGAAGCCCCAGTGATGAAGTTTTTTAGCGCATAAACTCCCATAACAGATCTTCCAGCTGTGAACGGTAAGAACTAGATTTTCACAGTCTACCAATTCAGTGATACGTGTTAAATATTACCTGTGTGATAAAGTATGACTACAAAGCAATGAGGCTGGTTCCCTAAGCCACACGGGGAAGAAAAAAATCCCTGACTTTTCACTTATTTCAAAGTAAAAGAATATGAGGAAATGCCGAAAACAGCAAGTGGTTGCTGCCAGCTGACGTCCCGACCCCCATCCTGCCAGGTCTGCACACCTGGCCAGGATCTCTGAGAACCAACCTCCTCCCACCAGAAGCTGCTTACCCTCTGCTGCCGCATCCACCCCAGACATTCGCTGGTGAGGTGCTTGGTGAATTCATCCCACCCGGAGCCACTCTGGCAGGAGTACCCTCCACCTCCCTTGGAGCTGGCCCTTCGGACTCGAGGGATACTGATGGCTTTGTAAAGGGCTCGCATTTGCTCCTGGAGCTGCAGCAGTCTGAAAGGAAAGGAAAACAATCACACCACTGCAGGAAAACAGCCCATGAAACATGTCCTGGGCAAACGGCCCCCTCTGTGTCAGTACAGAGATCACCAATGTTTCACTCATAGATTTTTTATTCTTGATCACATGCAAAGCCTTAAATATTCTGACGCTCCAAGCCTGAAGCATCACAGCAAGTGTAAATGCCTCTGCCCAACCTGGCAGCATCCTGTACTTTCTCACAAGCTCCACCCTGGGAATTTCCTAGGACCATGCGCCCTGGATAGTGTGATCTCAAAATCAGACTACACACCTCTGCTTTAAATGGCATTTTCAACTCTGTGAGTCTCATTTCTGTATGCATTAAACTGAGCTGGACTTAATTTTAGACTCTTCAAAGTCAATTGCTGTGCCAAAGGTCTTTGCTGTCCCCTAAGTGGAAGCACACTGAACATCTCACAGCAAACTCAACTCTTCAAAAGAAGCACGCCCTCTCGGGCAGGTCTGTTTAGTTCTTCGCATGGTAGCTTTGTGATTCCACAAAAGATGAAGGTAGTGGGTTTAGTCAATTCGTATTAGAGACACATAAAGCTGCAAAATACCAAGCAAGGGAGCCCTTTCTGGGGAATATCTGTGCTTTCTTCAGGGAAGACCTGGGTCAGGGGATTGAGTGCAACTCCACGAGGCCTGCGGGCACCACGCTCGCTCTGCGGGCAATACCTTTTCTGATAAATATCACAGGGCTGGCCCATCTGCCGCATCTCTCTAATCAAGCTATCGATAATTTCCATCTGATCATTGGCCTGGGCAAAACACTCATCCAGTTCTCTGCTCTGAGCCAGCTGTATCCCATCTCCATACTTCAGTTCCTACAAGAAAGAAGTCACATGAAGGAAACACATAATACTGGAAAGAAAAGCTTCATGCATATTACTAGAAGCAAAAGCTTCTGCTATAAACTTAAATATTATAAGTCCCCTACCCCGTTCCACGTAAGTGCAAAAAATCTTTAACTGAAAATTGTCTTATTAATTTGAAATAGGAAGGTAAATTAGGGAGATTCATGAAGCAAAATTTGTAGACTATATTTTAAATTTTCAGACGCCTTTAAAAGCATATTCACAGAGTGCTGACCTTTCCCTTGCTTCAGTGTTAAATACCTATCTTTCTTATTTTCACAGGACACTCATCTAACTGTAACTTCACGGTGATAAGAATGCTGTACCAGCTGAGGTCTTTTTTACACATAAACTGAGCTCTTCCTGCAATTGTGGGAGATAACTTTTTGGTTCTTAAAAAGAAAGTTGTCTAGTTAATTGTATTGGGCCAATCAATTTCCTGGTTTTGATGATGGGTGATACTTAGTGAGACGGCCACCTTTGGGGGGAGCTGGGTGATGGGTACTCGGGAAATATCATGGATCTCGTGCCTTCTAAGCCTGTTTCAATAAGATCCTAAGTTATCTCTGTAACATCAAGAAATACTGTGAGGCTTTCACGAATGTTACCATTTTCCCTCAATTTTCAATTGCTTATTTATCCATATTTTGTAATGTTTCTCATGTAGAATTGTTCTCACAAGATGGTAACTTTTCCTGAAGAAAGACATTAAATTGATGGTGTACATCACAACCCATGACAATCCAGTGACATAAACATGTCAGGTTGCATCTCTAGGAAAAGAAAGCATTACAAAATCAGAGAAATGACAACAGGTTGTTGCAACTGTAAAAGGGTGGCAATCCGTAGTGTAAATATTTGTTGGGAAAAAAACTATGTGAAAACTGGTTCCCATTGTTAAGCCAACATTGCAAGTAGGTTAGGAAGATAGACATCCCGCTCTTGTCTATTTTGAGAAAAAGCATCTCTAAACACTAGGAGGGCAGGGGATGAGAATGCACAGGTCAGGGCTATGAGTCTAAGTTAACCAGGAGCAAAACCAGGTACAAAACCAGGTGTGGACAGTCCTTTAGGAGAAAAAGAAAGCTTACCGGCTGCACGATCAGCTCGGCCCGCATCAAAAAATCCGAGCAGTTCTGCAGAAGCTCCTGGATGGTGTTCTGGTTCTGCCTGGACATCGTTCCGGTTGGACTGATGAGCAAACACAAAGAAAGAGAACATGAAAAATTTTTTTCAATTTTGAACTAATTTTAAACTTTCAAAAAAGCTGCAAAAACGAGACAAAAACACTTCTGTAGGCCCTTCACCCAAACTGCCCAATTGTTCACATTGGTCATGTCTCTTTGTTCCCCTCCCCCCTGTATGTGTGTATATCTATTTATAGTATATATACATTTTTCTGAGCCATTTGAGAGCAATTATCCTTCTTTATCCCAAAATATTCCAGCATGTATTTCCTAAGAACAAAGCCATTCCATTATATAACCACAGTACAATTACCAAAATCAAGACATTTAAAAATGATGGAATACTATTTTCTAATCTACAGAACTTTTTCAAATTGTACTAACCTTCACACCAAGGTTTTTTTTTTTTTTTTTCTGGTGTAAAATCTAATCCAGAAATATTATTTTGAGTTGTGAAAACACATTTCCAGCATCTTCTCTGTCACCCCTCTCCCTTCATCCCACATCAATGCCATCACCAGTCCTTCTGGGAAAGGTGGCATCAGACCCAGAGCTGCAGGGTTTCATTGACCAGTCTGGTTGTGGACAATTGTAGGAGACAAAAGAAAAGCTTATTCTGCAAAAATATTTTCTGCAACCAGAAAAAGCTGATAATAGTAAAGGAAGAATGGGGTAAAGAAAGTGATGGGAAATTTAAATATCTTTAATGCAAAAAGAAGCCACTTTTCCTTTCAGGATGACCCCAGAATATTATCCTGTACAATGATGCTCATCCACATGTGTATTTCAAATGCAGCACTATTCTGGAAGACAGGTAGCAGAAACCTTAAAACGACGGTGGTATTTAAGAAGAATGTTGTAGATATTCTACATTTTAAAGAAAGAGATTATAGAAATTCAGTTTGCTCCAGATACAAGTAAAAAGAGTAATCTATCATAAAACAAGTCTTACTTTTTAATTTGCCAGGATACATTATGCTACAGCACAGCCCGCTACAGCTTAGTTTAAGAGAGATTTAAAGTACATTAAATTATTAACGTTCAGGAAAGGCCTTATGAATGTCCTACAAGAAACCTGAGTTCCTCCAGGGCTTCTGAGCTACCAGCCAGGCCGGCTTGAGCTTTCAGATAAAACAGACGCCTGTTCAACGTACTGAACTTTCTTTTATGTGTGTCTGTGTTGGGAAGGGTGTCTTGTGTGCGTTTTAAAGAAAGAATTTCCAGACTTCCCTGGTGGCGCAGTGGTTAAGAATCTGCCTGCCAATGCAGGAGACACGGGTCCTGGGGGTCTTCGAGCCCTGGTCCAGAAAGATCCCACATGCGGCGGAGCAACTAAACCTGTGCACCACAACTACTGAGCCTGTGCTCTAGAGCCCGCGAGCCACAACTACCGAGCCTGTGCTCCACAGCTAGAGAAAGCCCGCGCACAGCAACGAAGACCCAAAGCAGCCAAAAATAAATAAATTAATTAATAAATTTTTTAAATAAATAAATAATGAAGAAAGAATTTCACTGTTTAAAAAAAGTGTTTGAAAAGCACAGGCTGTGCTAGGCAGAGATAGGGTAAAATCACAAGAATGTGGGAAACTCTCCCACCGCCCCTTGAGTCTGCCTCATTTCACATCGGAGAGGCGCTTTCTCTCTCTGCCGGCCAGGCTTCCCTACAAGCCAGCCCTGGCTGAAAGTATGTGGGTGAGAAACCAGCTCTCCTGGGAACCAGTGCCAGAGGAGGCCTCAGCTCCTCCAGGCAGGCCCTGGCACTGCCCACCCATCAACACCAGGGCACTGCACCCTCACCCCGCGTGAATGCTACCCTTCTCTGCCTGCCACTCAGAATCAGACAGGAAACCTGGCACACTTCTCGGATTGCTGAGATGTTAACAGGACTCCATCCGTTGTCAAAACTTGTGCAAAATTCCACTTGACTTAGAACACTTTCCAAAATGCACCCATTATAACAGGGAGGAAAGAAATTCAAGAGACAAAGGGAAAAAAAGAAAAAAGAGAGACAAAGGGAGAAATGAAGAAATACAGAAACATCACTGAGAAGTCTAGGATGGGTAAGTAATTAGGGAGGTCCTGTGGAATTAGATTTGTTTTCTTTAAGGAAGGGGCATGAGAGGCCCTTTCTTCTGAAACATTTAGTAATTCTGGTCAGCAGTTGGGTTCAGAGGGTGATTCCCACAGATAATGCCAGTCCCTTGCATACAAAGGAAAGGGCTCTCTCTTAGCACAGTGGAAAGTCAAGAGTTTCTGAAATGATTTAATAACGTGTGCTACTGTAAAAACTAACACAGTGAGTACTAAGACAGAGGGAGATGGGGAAACTGGGTGAGGGTGTATGAGAACTCCCTCTATCTCTGCAGCTTTTCTATAATCCTAAAATTATTCCAGGATAAAAATGTACAAAAAATAAAAAAGAAGCAGAGAGGCCAAACTCACTTGTGAATGAAAGTTCCAAAGTGTATATACAAGTCTTTTAAAAATGAATTTATGACACTAAATTCATTTGCCAACAAAATATGAAACTCTTCAGCTCTTTTTACCCAGCTACTAGAGTAGTCGGTTACATGACACTTAGAAATGAACTAAGGAAAAAGAGGTGAGGCAATTAAACGCTGGCTTAAAATATTGGTGGACTTGCACTTAAAAAACAGAAAGGTAAAAAAACAAAAACAAAAAAACACCAAAACGGTAACTTCATATGCTGTTAATGATACTGAAAAGAATTATTCATGCTTCACCAAAAGGCCTGCCTATGTTCACCATATGTTCACGCCCTTGATAGCCACTAAAATCCTATGTGTTTGCCTTGGCATTTTAGGAATAGATTAACAACTGTCTGCACAAAAATCTAATCTTTTTAAAAGTCAAAAGAAAGTAAAAAGAAAGAAACGCTAAAGTGTTAGAACAATGTAATGAAGAATCTTTGGTATTGTGATTTGTCTGTAGAGAAAGTATGACCTAATTAACCAAATTTCCTTAGGCACAACTTTTCAAGACTGTGTCTGGTCCTTAAAGCAAGATCTACAGATCCCGGTTGTCATCTGTAAGAATCTCACTTGAGTCTGAACATCCTTGGGAAAGAGACCATCAAATCGAGCAGGTGGAAGGACAACTCAGGCTCCTGAGGTTTATTGACGAGAAAAGAGAATCCACCTTCACATTTTAGCTTGCTTGTCCCCGCCCAGTGAGGGATCCACACAGAACTGACTGTACTTAAATCAAGGAGGAAGTGTCCGTGGAGAGGATTTCGACTCACTAGACACTCACTCAGATGCTGTGCTGGACCCTTCAGCAGGAGAGCCAGGAGAGCTTGCTTCAGGGAACACGGGCATTTTGTGTGTCATTCAGAACTTTTTAAGTCAAAAATCATATTTTTCCACATAATTTTAGGTCTTTTGTCTTTTACCTCAGAAATATTCTAGATCTCAGTTTTCTCATCTTTTGGGCTAGGTGCTATCTAAGATTTCCTTAGCTCCTTTGTTCTGTAACTTTATTTTATGAGACCACCAAACTCATTCCTCCTGTTGAAAATAATCCAAAAGTCTATGTTCTGTGTAAAGGTAATGAAGTTTCCTCTTCATACAGTGCATTTTGGGAAAATGCAAAATTCCATCATATAGGAAGAAATCATTTTAAAATAAATACTTATTTAACAAGCGTATAAGGACTTTAAAAATCCCTAGCCTCAAAGACATTTTCAACACTGGTACGTATTGGTATTAGGGGTGCAGAGATTTTAAACCATGTTAGGAATTGAACTAATGAGGTCAGAGTTCAATTTTTAAGTCCCATTTCCGTGTCACGGAAGATGAAAGAAGTCATGCAAAAAAAAAAAAAAAAAGAAGAAGAAAGAAAGAAAAGAAAGCTCATTTGGGTCAAATCAATCAAAAAATATTGACTTCTAAACTAAAATTAATAGCTGGCCTTGAAAAAAATAACATTTGTCCTTAAAAGTCTTTAACTTTTCTGAAATCCTCTTTTATTTTCAAACTTACAAAGACAAATTATTCGTACAACAAAGAACCTGCCTACACTTTTTTTGAAAATTCATTCTAAAACTTGTTTAAACAAGTAAGGGTTCCAAGAGTTTACATAAAGATCCCTTCATCAGAGGCTAAAAGGAAAACATGGTCTGGGCCACATGAACGTGTGAACAGTATTAAAGAACTTTCAATGTTTTATTTTACTACCTCCAAATAACAGCCTTTTCTTAAAAAAATAAGACCTCAAAATTAACTGTGAAGCCACTAGTTTCACACTTTTCCCAAGAATATTATAGACAAAAATACAAGACAAATACTTTGAAGAGAGTCTTGAAGCATTACAAGATATTTTTAAATAGTTACTCTCCTTGTTTTATAAAAGTCATTTTACAATCATCTATTCTGTTTATTAGACACTTGGCTGGTGCCACGTAACTCTGGATTTCTTTTTGTATATACACTGGGTTGGCCAAAAAGTTCGTAAGAGCCTACGGAAAAACCCAAACGAACTTTTTGGCCAATCCAATACTTTCTCTCCCATTGGGTTCCTTCTTTCCTTCCTTCCTCTTTCCTTTGTCCCTTCTCTCTCTCTCTCTCTCCCCCACTCTCTTTCTCTTCTTTTTGTGCATTCCATCAACATAAGGTCCTGGATGTGTGCCGGAAATTATGTCTCACGTGTATTCGGATTCATGGAATAATGACCTTGGAAAAACTCAATGAAGATTTGATGGAAATGATGATAATTATGTAACGCATTAATATTGATCTTAAAACTTATTTGCATTCATATTGATCTAAAACCTATCTGTTGAGCTCCTTACAATGTTTAAAACATGTTCCATACGTTATTTTGAGTTTCTTTAAAAGATCTTAAGTAAAAAGAAAAACATCCATGGAGTTTGTAAAAAAAAAAAAAAAAAAAAAAATTTACTTCTTCATTTAAGGACAATACCCTACCTCCAAGACTCACTAAACACATCAGTGGAAATGTCACGTATCAGAAGTTACACACCAAGTGCTTTCGCCTCCACAGAGTTTTCCTGGCACATCTCTGCCCTCCTTCTGCACGAATTATTTACACACCTGTCTGCCCACACCTGGAGAGCAAAGTCCCACATCTTAGTCACTTTCGACTCCTACATGCACCTAACAACACAGAGTTCCTCACCCAGAAGGTCCTTAACGTATGTTTGTTTGGTTTAGGAAAGTAGAAGAAAAACAAAGGCAAATCAAAGACTGATATGAAGATATTACTACTCATTACCCTGACTTCCAAAGCTCAGTCAGGTAGTGCATCTACTGCACCCCAATTCCCCACCAACAGTGGGCAAAAAAAAAAAAAAAGGTTTTTTCTATCAATTTTAGGAAGAAGGCCTCCCCTGGGCCTTCATCTTGTCCTCACCCAGGAGCTTTGGAAGCGGTACTCTAATAAAGTTCCACTGCCTTTCCATGTTTGCTATTTTCACAGTTTTTGGTGGCTGGGGGTGGGGGGCCGGGAAGGGCAACCTGATCACAGATCATTAACTTCATAAAGAGTTTGGGGTCCACCCCGTTCTCAGCCACTTGCGGCTGGACAGCCTGTGACTTGGAGCAAGTTAGTAGACTCGCGGGGCCTAGGGTTTCTGCAGGAACACAGTCACCTCCGGGGCTGGCCTGATGTTCAGAGGAGAAGCCAGTGAGGTCTGTAAAGCCCGGCAGAAACTAAATCCTCGCTGCGAGATCGTTCGTACAGGGGAAACTGCTGTTGTGACATGATTCTTAGATTTTGCTTTTATTTTTCATTTTGTGTTTTTTGCCCCAGTTCATGATTTTGCAGTTCACCCAGTTCATAATTTTAAGGATATCCTGCAGCACACTGGAGGTGGAGTGAGAAGCGAAAAAAAAGGAAAGAAGAAGAAATGATGACTGGGTATTAGGTGTGAGGCATTTGAGACTTTCTCAGGTAATTTTTAATTCCTAAAATTATCTACGAGACCTAAAATAAGGTTTGAGACAATTCAAAGACAGAGAGACATTTTAACTGCACGAAAGACATCTTTTGAAGGATAAGAAAATTCAGAAAAAGATGCTTTCCTTTCCTTTATTAAATGGGGATGAATATTTGACCCTTACAAATTCAAGGCCAAAATAGCGATTTCTGTTTTGAATTCCTTCCCTATGTGAAAACTTACATTCATTCTGATGCCTAAAAAAAATCGTTTACAAGTTACCTGGTTATTCACCAAGAGGCAAACTCCTTTTAAATTTTTTTCAGGTAACTTATGAAGCAAGGGATATTACATTTGCATGTCACACATTTGAATTCCAGGCAAAAACTCAGACCTATGGCCTACAGCCTCTCACTCTGGTGTCCTCATTTTCATGAAATGTAGATTTCACATTCCTGAGGTCTCTGAAGGTCCTGGACCCTCCCAGCCCAAGGTGTTGGTGGTAAGGTGCACGTGATGGGGCTGCCCTGGCATTTTAAGGCAGGCTGAGGCTTGGGGTCCATGGGGCAGTGGCTTCAACATCAGAACCACCCCTGCCCATTTTCCCAGGAGGGCCAGAGGGAGACGGAGAAAAGCAAAGGGCGGGGCGGCAGGGCCCCAGGCACCAAGGCCTCGGGACTGAGGCACTTCTTCCAGAACCTTTGAAAAGTCTGGAAAGACTGGCTGGCCGAGGGCTGAGTTAAGACTCCCCAAGACACACCCAATCCCTCCTCAGCTCCACCCGAAGAAGTCAGCGTGGAGGCATCAGCACTTTTTTGTCTTTCCCAGGACTTTTCAGGCACCTGGACAACAATGAGATTACGCCCATGTTTACAGAAAAGATTAACTACTTGTTGAAAGCTGCTCTGTAGATGTGCCTGACATTCAGTGGGCTTAACGCAGCATCACACTGTGCTGCATTCCTCAGCAGATGGAAACTCTACAGGAGGTGTGAATGCAAGAACACAATGGTTATGAAATAAATATTTCCCAGGAATGCAACAATTTAAAAAGAAGTAAAAACTCCTATTGGATAGAAGAGTTTACAAGAAGACGTGAATTCTAATAACTAAAGTTAGATGTTTTCTTGCACCATCGTGGTATACTGGTTTCAAATGCAGCTCAATTACTAACTTAGCAGCTTGACCTAAGCCAAGTCATGAAACTCCTTTAACCTCAGTTTCCCACCTGTGAAATGGGAAGTTTGTCGTGAGGCTTGAGATAACAATATACCTGGCACATGGTGGGTGTCTGCCAGGCAATGGTAACTATTATTAACCACTGATCTGATGTTTGTATAAAATATGTAACCTACTCAAACTTAATCACTATGTAGGTGTTACTATCTGCCATATATTAAGCTACACTGAATCTTACTTTGCCATCCTTTCCCAGAAAAATATTTAGAATAACCATTCTGAGTCAGCCAACTCTAAGCCTGTTTTCTCACTCTCCCTTGCTTCTCTGATCCAGTTCTGGGCTGAAGCTGTCACTCCATCACATCTACCTCCTGTCCCACTGCCACCAACCTCGACCAGACTTTCATCACCTCCCTCCTTCACTGGTACAACTGCTTCCTTAAGGCAACCCCTCCCACACACTGCTGGCCACAGCAATAATCCTATGGCTCCCTGCGACGGTCTTATCTCTCTGCTCCTTCAAAGGAGAACTTCACTGGCTCGGATGAGACCTGCAAGGGTTCCCCTGTGCCTAACCCTAACCCACCGCCTAACCCTAACCCACCACCGTGGATTCGAGGTCTCCCAGGTTCTGGCCCCAGCCCGTCCTTCCTCCTTCTATCTTACTGTTTCCCCACTTAAGCGAATGCTCCAAAAGGAGACCACTCTCTAGGCCTTGAAGCTGCACCTGTTTTTCCACTTCTCACACTTTTCTCATGCTCTTCTCTCCTCCAGGTGCACTCTCTGCCCACTCTCCTTACCAACTGAAATTCTCCCAAGTCCAAGTCAACACCACTTCCTTTATAATAAAGTCTTACTAGTGCCGCCACTACAGATGTTATCTTGTCCCCTTACAAAGCCTCTGAGTCATGGGCACCGCTCCTGTGCATTATCCTGTTTGTATTATAGTACTCATGTACTTATCTTCCTCTAAAGAGCATCTGCCCCCTTCCAGAAGTCTTTGTATTTTCACCTTTGAATCTTCCCGACATCTAACACACAGCAGATGCTCAGGATATACTGGCTGAATGAATGAATGAATACATGGACTTGAGGTACTTTCATCCTGTAAGTACAGGGCTGTCCAGTCTCATACACAAGTACATGGTGTAAACGCACAGGATGCCAGAGGGCAGGGGGAGGAGCCCCTGATTCTCATGCCAGCTCGGCCATGGTGGACTCCGGGATTTGGGGCAAGTCTTAATTTGTCTCTAAAGTGGAAAAGTGAGGTTTCTGTCCCCCTCAGGACCCCCTTCCGCTCTAAAATTAAATGTAAATGCGCCTGTTTAACTTCATGCTGAGAAACAGGCTTCTTTAAAAGGTAGTTTAAAGCAAACTTTAAAATAGGTATCAAATAGTGATCACTATATTTCGCTTTGGAAATCATGAGTTCTGGAGAAATGTAAGCATTACCATTTTATGCACATATTTCTGAGGCTTAGTGACTGTATTTGGCTTGTAATCCTCCTACAAATTCCACACTTTGATCAGCGGAAGATCCAACTGGGGGACTTTGTCACTTGGCCACCAAATTTCACTACAGATTTGTCATTTCTTTTAACTACAGGAATAAGACTAGTGTAATTCTGCCATCATTGAAAAGAATATAGCATCTTATACAAGAAAAATCCAAAGTTTAAATTTTCAAAAATAGACATCTTAAATGATCAAGCAGGTAACATGTACCAAACTTTAAAATATTAAGAAAAGCAGCGGATGAAGGTAAATAAAGTCGTTGCAGATTCCATGCAGGGTAAAACAAAGACACAAAAGACAGGTGGGGGAAGGAGGGATAATCAGAGTGAGAAATATCAGGTCCTAAACAGTGATAAGTGTTACTAAATAAAGGACAGACAAAGGCAAGAGGCTGTAAAGTCACTTTCAAAGGAAAAATAAGCTTTGGGCTCTGTACACACTCAAATTAGCTTATTTGGGGAAGGGCTAAATACACACATTGATCATTAAAAAAAATCGCCAATCTGATTCAGCCAATAAAGTGGGAGTTTTAGAAATAAAGGAGTTTAGATGCAACCAGTCGCTCTCATACTGGTTTTTTAGGGGGTTTTTTTGTTTTGTTTTGTCGCTTTAAAAACAAAACACCTCTATTTAGAAAAACTTTCGGTCAGAAAAGTGCTTTTAAAATCCTTCATCATCATTCACTTAGCAGAGGGCAGTCGAGTCAGAGCTGCCATCCTGCTTCTGCAAAGTGCGTGCCAGGGCCAAACAAATCCTTCAGCACAAGACGCTAAAAACTCCAGGAAAATAGGTGCGGTGCGGGCCCTGACTGTCTCCAGTCAGTCGCCTTTATTTTACAATGCAGACCTCAGCGTTTGCGGGCTACTGTGTATTGTGCTAACGCTTCGCGTCTAAGGGCAAGTAGCACCAGCGCAAGCCGGGACAGGCCTGAGGAAGCTCCAGTACCTGGATCCGGAAGGAACGCCGGCCACACGCTGACTCAAGCCCTCCGCCCGCCGCCCCGCGGCCCTGGCAGCGCGATAGCAACGCGCAGAAAAACAACCTCCCTCCAAGTCAGGTCACTTTTCACTTGAGTCTCTTTCCCCTTCCCGGGGAGATGTTAAAACTTGACAGGTTTATCAACAGCCTTTAGGTTGGAAAAACCGAACACAAGAAATGATGCTATACCAGGAGAAAACATCGAGCCTCGCCCAAATTTAACGTTCGGTGAAGAATCCTTATAAACCGGGTATCTTTATGCAGTTCATTAACCCAGATATTAATTACAAATTTACTTCTACAAGAAGCCAAGGGAGTGAAATATTCCATTAACAGCCATGTTTACTGTCAACTTAAAACATAGGGACGCTAAGATAACAGAAGCATATTCAATAAAAAAGGAACAAAAACCCCAAAAAACCGCTTGGTTCATAAATGCAGGAAAGAAGCAACCTTGCAAATTCTGACTTGGATTTAAATGTGTGGATTCAAAAGCATGTGCTTTCCAAATACTGCAAGACTGGGAGGGAAAAGTAAAGTTTCGGATTTAAACGGTTGGCCAACTTTTCAAACAAACTTAAAAACCAAAGTGTAAATGAGCAAAATTTCTCCCCAGTCTCCCTAATGGTTCGGCATATTTTTTCCTGGAAACCCCCAGGTGCATTTTGTTCATTAAAGAAAGAGCTCCAAGATTGAGACAAATTCTTTGCTAGCTCAAAAAGAGAAAATAAATTTTCAAGGTGCTCCGGGAAGATAAAGAAATGAATAAATCGAAGCAGAAAGCAGGTTGCAACTCGAGTAGTCCGTCCCGGCCTCCAAAACCGCTGGCAAAACAAACCCCCCCTGGAGTGTATTCAGTTTGTTCCTCCCCAGCCTAAGGCCACAAGGCTAGATCGACAAAGTTCTGGAACTCAGGCCTCTTCCCCCGAAGCCCTGCAAGGGAAGGACTTGCAGGGGGCGGGAAAGGGGGGTGAGAGCCGCAGAATTCTCACGGCTCACGTGGGAGAGTCCGGCTCCGGGGACCGGGTAAACGTACGTTGATTATCTTTCTCCACCCGGACCCGATTGACCTCCCCCTCCCCAAGCTGGGTTTCCCGGATGATTCGGAGAGGCAGACCCCGCCCTCCTCCCAGGGCGCCCCCAGCATCGCGGGCCGGCCGGGATGGTACGCGGAGCCTCCCCTCCACGGGCCCCTGCCCGCGCTATCCCGCTCAGAGCGCAAGACCCTGCGCCCGCGCTCCGCCACCGAGACACTGAGGCCGTTCCTCGGATGCTTTTTAAAAACCGGGAAACAAAGGGCGCAGGCGCAGGGCCACAGGTGTGCTCGCTGGCGGGGGCTGCCGCGCGGCTGATCCGGGCTGGGGGGACAGGCGGCCAACCCCGCCGGGAAACCTGGTTTGGGTAGCAGGCGAGGCCGAGGCGGGGCCTTCTCGACCCGCGACCCCGAGCTGCCGGGACGCGCAGCCTCCGCACAAAAGCCCCCGGATGGCCGAGCAGCCCAGGCGCCGCTGCGGACGTGGTCTCGGGGTGACCACGAGCTTGCGATGAGCCACTAGCCACAGCCGAGAGCCGAGTTCACCCTGGCCACCCGACAGGCCGGAGCCCCCCCGCTCCCCTCGCTGTTTTACTTTTGGTTACAGTTCGAGAGGTTGGGTTTAGTGGTCGCAGCCACGCCCGCCTGACCTCCCACCTGCGGCCCGGGACAAAGGCGATGCCTCGCTGGGGACAGTTCCGGGTACAGCCGGGACCCCCGCCGTCCAGCACGCCCTGCCTGCACCCTCGCTGGCTGGCCTCGGGCCCCGGCACGCGGGAAGCGAGAAGGGGGGCCCGAGTCCCCGCCGGCAGCGAAGGAGACGCTCCTCTGCGGGTTGGCGCACGTGCCCACCCGGTCTGCGCGGTGCGCCGGGACACTCGGTCTTGCCCCAGCGCGAACAGGAAATGCGTGCATGACCTCGGACAAAGAGACTGTCCCCTTTCTGGACCTGAGCTTCCTCTCGGTCAGAGGTCGACGGTTCCTCCCGGTCCCAGGGTACTAGGGGAGTGTAGAGACCCCGCCGCACCGGCCCACCGGCCCACGCACACCGCGCGCTCCGGGTCGGCCCGGTACCCACCAGTAGCCGTCCGAGTTCTGGTCGGTGGCCGTGCAGCGCCGGTAGTACATCCTGCCGGTGCCCCCGCCGCCGCTGCTGCCGCCACCACCCCCGCCGCCGGTCATCTCGCAGCGCAGGTCGGGGCCGGACTCGGCGCGGGTCATGCGGCCCAGCGTGTTGATCCGCGGGTTGGAGCCTCCGTTGCAGCTCATGTTGGTTGGCACTCGGAGCGCCGCTCAGCGCCGAGGCGGACGCGAGGGCGGGCCGGCTCGGAGAGGGCGAGGGGCTCCCAGGAAAGGCCCAAACGGGGTACTGGGCTGGGGGCGCAGAAGGATCGCGAGGACGCTCCTCTCCACCGAGGCCGTTCTGGACACTGCGAGCGCGGCACGGCGGGCGGGCGTCGGGCGCCGGGGACAGCGACGGGCCGGGAGTGGAAGCGGGAGCGAGGGCTGCGGCTCTCAGGGCGGCGAGGGCGCAGAGGAGCAGGGCCGTGGCGGGGTGGTGGTGTTGGTCGGCGGGGGCTCGAGTCTCCTCCCCGCTGGCACCCGACGCTGCCGAGGCCACACCTGGCCGGTTTCTTCCCAGGGCGGGGTGCGGCCGCCGCGCCTCCCCGCCCCATCGGGTGTCACCGACGCGCACCGGCCGCTCCTCCCCACCTGCGCCACCGGCCCGCGGCTCCGCCCTCCGCGCCGGGGCCTGAGTAACGCGCAAGGGGCGGAGGCCCGGGACCCGCGCGCCCCCAGCGCGCGGCCGGCCGAGGGGTGGATGTGCGCTCCGCGCGTCGCCGCAGTAGCCGGGAAAGCAGGGCCCCCGCTTTTGAGGATTTCTACGGCCCCCGGGTGGAAATAGGCTAAAAAATAAGTCATTCCATTGGACAGTTACTTATTAAACTTTTACTTCTGCTTATCCCTGAAAACGGTGCCAGCCAAGCTTTGGCTAGAAACAGTTGAGGAGAGAATGCTTAGATGATGAGGTTTTCGGAGACTCTTTCTGAATTTTCTTTTATTCCGGTAATTCAGAAAATTGCCTCAGAAGTATGTTTTCCGACGTGTAAAACGATTTTTACCCAGAACCACCGCTTTCTGGAGGAGTCTTCACCGTAAATAACTAATTTCTTTAGCATGAAGAGAAAGAGGAATCCACTACAGTCAGTTTCCATAGGGTACCATGAAACTATAAATTGCAGTGTCTTTTATTTTGCCTGGTGATGGTCAGTCATTTTAAACGAGAAATGGCAAAGACTTCCACCCCAGACCGCTTCCAAATTTTATTTAAAAACCTTAGGACCACTCCTCTCTGCGTGCCCCTGAGCACCTTCTCCCCGGCCCCATCCCTTTGAAACAGCTTTTCCCAAAAGTCAGTGGTGGTGGCCTTCCTGGGACTTCAGTCTACCTGAGAGCAGCAGAGAACCCTGAACAGAGATCATCCACTGGGTACAGCTGAGTCACTCAGAGCCAGAACATTCCAGCCACCTGATCTAGGGCCCCTCCCAATTAGTGGCTGCCTGCAAACAACACCACAGTCTCTGTGACTCGGGCTTAGATCCAGACCCAGTCACAACATCCGTAAAAAGCTGTTTTGATAATTTGGAAAAACTGTTCAATTACTCTTTAATAAACACCATTTAAAGATCTTTATAATAAACATTTGTCATCTCCCTAAACAATGACAGTTAACTCACTTTCTTATACAGTATATTTCTGAAATGTTTATAAACTGAAAAGAACAAAAATCAAACTATATTTGCATGTTGTAAAGGGAGTGGAGGGAGTTCTCTAAAAGGTCCCAGATTATAGCACCCCAAGTTACACCTCAAATTTTAAGCAGAAATCTTTGACAAAATGTCCTTTTTCTCTACAATGGTCCACAGAGTTGACCAGCCTAAATCCAAGGAGTCAAAGATAGCATGAGATGAAAGTTTACCACTGTTAGCACTCAATAATTCCCATCATTTTCTCAGTTTCCTCTTCTAGTAAAGGCAAATGTGATAAAGTGTTCAAATGATTTCAACAAACACTGATGTATAGACAAGAATGGTGTTTCTTCTGAAATTGAATCAATGGCTGGAAGTCAGCATCAGCACAAGTGGCCCAGATATTCATGGGTCGGCAGAGGGGAAGTCTTTTGGGGTGTCAGTCCATAATGTGCAAAATACTTCTATGCAACTCATTTGTTCAGCAAGTAGTTATAACCTCCTATACAGAAGGACCAATGCTAGACTTTGGAATATACACAGAATGTCCTTGAAAACATTATAGTAAAACTTCAATTTTAAAAATTCAGGGATTCCTTCAGTCCACTGATGTGTAAATAGAAGGTCATACAATTGCACAGTAGAATTCTCCTTAAACACAGCACACATCTATGAGCCACCTCCCAGTGGTGGCGAAAGCTGTGCTCAGCCAAGGGGTCCCTCTGAGAGCTCCCACTGGGTAGTCAGGAGCCCAGCTACTCACAGACCTAAACATCACCCAGACTCGCAGAGCTGTTTACAAAACAGGGGTAGAGGTGAAGAACACAGCCCACCGATTACACATTTCTGGCTGCCCGTTGCTTCCCGGCCTACCTTACTGCTTCCTGTTCTCCTTAAGACGTTCCCAAGAAGGGAACCGACTTCCAGCTAGCCAAACATGCTGGGTCTGGGAAGACAATGACTTTCATTTGCCTTTCTCTAGGGAAGATAGGAGGATGAAATAAAAGGTCGACATGACAGATGGAATCCAGACATACATGCATTCGTTGTCTAAATTGACTGTCTCACAAGAGGCCCCCCAGTGAAGGCTGGGGATCAGAAGACCATCCTCTGATATGAGTGCTGCAATTTACTTGGGAAGAGCTCCATCTCCTCAGGTGCTAGATGGAAATAATACTTGTCCTGCCAACTTTCCAGACCTACAGTGAGGATCAAGTGAGATAAAGTATGTGAACATTCTTGGAAACATATAAAGCAATGGCACCACTCATTAAACCAAAAGCTCTTTGCTGGGTGTGAAATTTTTAGCTCTAGTGCTTCTGTCTTTACCCCACATGTGACTCAGTATAACTCCCCCTTGGAGACATTTAACATTCATTCAAGCAGTTATTAAGCATCTACTGTGTCACACAGCAGGCTCACTGCTGGTCACTCTCTGTAGGATATCTGTAGGAAAACAAATAATTGCAATATAATGTTAGGTCTGCTGTTATAAAGGTAGGTCTTCAGAGTTGTGGGGCACAGCAGAGGGGCTGAAAAGTAGCTTTTTTCTTACAACTAGGTTTCTACAGTTTAGAGTGCAAGGTCTGGCAAAGTCCTCGCTAGCTGACCTAAGGTCAGCTATTTTTTCCCTACCACTTGTAGATACCTGCCCTTGTACTTTTAGAGCCACACCACTGACAAGTCACTTTCTCTCTGGCTGAACTTAAAAATGACCTTGCAGTGAGGAAAGAGGCATCAGTTGTATCCTGAACATATTTTTTAAATGAAACAGCACCTTGATTTCAGTGAGATTAAGAACCATTTACTTGCTCAAAATCCTATGGGAACTCTCTCCTATCGCTTTGTTGGTAAATGATAATGCTTTACCATAGAAAAGATTTACAGCCCATGAGCTAAAATATCTGTTCTGCCTGCCAGGGAACCAGTATTTTTTTTTTTTTTTTACCTTTTTTTTTTTGGCCTCACCGTGCAGCTTGCGGGATCTTAGTTCCCCGACTAAGGGATCGAACACAGGCCCCAGCAGTGAAAGCGCCGAATTCTAACCGCTGGACTGCCAGGGAATTCCCAGGGAAGTAGTATTTTAACAAATCAGAACTACAGACACTAGGATTGGAATTGTAAAAATAAATAAATATATATATTTTTTACTTCCTTATTTTTCCATTTGTATGAATAAATTAGAATCTTCCAGAAATCATAAAATCTGTGTTCTCAACATTATAAAAATAAGATTGATCTCTCCTAAAGTTGTTGAAACTATTCAAAGCTTTGAATGAAGAAAGCAGTTTCATAAACCACAGAAATTCCATTTCAGAAATGGGAAAGTGTTTGTGAAATATATACATTAGCCCAGAACTCTCCTTATTTTCCTTGGTTCAAGTGTCCTTCAGGGACAGAAGAATTTCTGTTTGTAGTAGTTTTCCATTTTTGCCAGAGAAGGGTGATTAACTTTTCAGAAATTGAATAGCTGAGAGAAACATCTCAAATACATTTTCTGTTTCTGTACTGATGAGTTGTCCCATTGTTTCGGCAAAGATAATATCCAATAAATCATGCTATCCTTTGTGGGTTTTGTTTTGTTTTTGTTTTTTTAAATATGGGGTGGTTAGTTGTTTGGGGTTTTTTCTTTCTCTTTTTTAATAAATTTATTTATTTTATTTATTTATTTTCGGCTGTGTTGGGTCTTTGCTGCTGCGCACGGGCTTTCTCTAGTTGCGGCGAGTGGGGGCTACCCTTCGTTGCAGTGTGCGGTCTTCTCATTGTGGTGGCTTCTCATTGTGGAGCATGAAGGGGCTCTAGGTGCGTGGGCTTCAGCAGTTGAGGCACGTGGGCTCAGTAGTTGTGGCTCGTGGGCTCTAGAGCACAGGCTCAGTAGTTGTGGCACACGGGCTTAGTTGCTCCGTGGCATGTGGGATCTTCCCAGACCAGGGCTCGAACCCATGTCCCCTGCATTGGCAGGTGGATTCTCAACCACTGCACCACCAGGGAAGCCCTGTGGTGTTTCGTTGTTTTTTTTTGTTTGTTTTTGTTTTTTTTTTAAATTAATTTATTTTTATATTTATTTTTGCTGTGTTGGGTCTTCGTTTCTGTGCGAGGGCTTTCTCTAGTTGCGGCAAGCGGGGGCCACTCTTCATCGCGGTGCACGGGCCCCTCACTATCGCGGCCTCTCTTGTTGCGGAGCACAGGCTCCAGACGCGCAGGCTCAGTCGTTGTGGCTCACGGGCCCAGTGGCTCCGCGGCATGTGGGATCTTCCCAGACCAGGGCTCGAACCCGTGTCCCCTGCATTGGCAGGCAGATTCTCAACCACTGCACCACCAGGGAAGCCCTGTGGTGTTTCGTTGTTTTTTTTTTTTTTTAATAGACTTAAAAAATTTTTTTTTAATTTATTTTTGGCTGAGTTGGGTCTTCGTTGCTGCGTGCAGACTTTCTCTAGTTGCCGCGAGCAGGGACTGCCGTTGGTTGAGGTGCACTGGCTTCCCATTGCGGTGGCTTCTCTTTGTTGCAGAGCACGGGCTCTAGACAGTGGGCTTCAGTAGCTGCGGTGCGTGGGCTCAGTAGTTGTGGCGCACGGGCTTAGTTGCTCCACGGCATGTGGGATCTTCCTGGACCAGGGCTCCAACATGTGCATTGGCAGGCAGATTCTTAACTACTGCACCACCAGGGAAGTCCATCCTTTGTGTGTGTTTTTTTTTTAAGAAGATGTTGGGGGTAGTTTATTAATTTATTTATTAATTTTTCTGTGTTGGGTCTTCGTTTCTGTGCAAGGGCTTTCTCTAGTTGTGGCAAGCGGGGGCCACTCTTCATCGCGGTGCGCGGGCCTCTCACTATCGCGGCCTCTCTTGTTGCGGAGCACAGGCTCCAGACGTGCAGGCTCAGTAGTTGTGGCTCACGGGCCTAGTTGCCCCATGGCATGTGGGATCCTCCCAGACCAGGGCTCGAACCCGTGTCCCCTGCATTAGCAGGCAGATTCTCAACCACTGCGCCACCAGGGAGGCCCCATCCTTTGTGTTTTGAGTATGTTTTTTGACTACATTTAATTGGATAGCATAGATATTGGAGATTCATCTATACTTTCCTGCCAGATCTTCTTTTTCATTAAGAGCCCAAGTTTGCAAGAGAGGGAGGCTGGAAGTTAAGGGCGTGGATCATGGCATGCATAGGTATGGGCTACACAGAAGACACCTACACCCTTAGCCAAGTGACTTCTAACCCACCAAGCTAAACAATAACTCACCTTAATTTTGTTGGGCAAGCACACAGTCACTGAATAGAATACAGGAGCCAAATAAGCTAGCCTTTAAAATATACTCTCAAAGGAATTTTTTAAGCTTATGCTTGTGAGGGACTGTCATTGTGAGTAGATTGTCCTTCTACCGTGTTGGGATTGGAACACGTACGCAAATTTCTACGAAGTCAGATACACATCACTGCTGGTAAACCCTGTTACCAGCCAATACCACATGGACGTATATTGTGCTAAGAGCTCCATGAAGAAAATTATGAAGTGCTATTCATCCTTTACCAAAAGAATTAAAAATTTATATTCCATAAAGAATTTCAGAAACAAAAGCTGCCTTCAAGAACTTTTATACGAATTGTTTTCAAAACATTGAGGGTCTTGGAACTCCTTCTACCAATGAAACCCAGTAGCTAAAACAGATCATGGGGGGGCGGGGGGCAGACTGGTTGTACCCTGCTGGGAGCCCAGTCCCCACCCTCTGCACCTAGGCTCTGGAGCATTTCCCTGACGGAAGAGCCGTATAAACCAAAAGCCACATTTTAATAAAAGAAAATAGCGAGTCCCACAAAGGTTAATAAACTTCCCTGAGTTAATGGTTGGTATTAACTTGAAACCAAGAAACTATCTGATCAATTGTTATTTATCTACACTAGACACATAGGATGTCTGGAAACACAGTGAGTATAAAGTAATCAGCATGCTTTGCAGAAGGTACATCAAAAAAAACTACTCTTATTATTTTTAACCATATTTCTATAGGTGAGGTGATTGTCTTTCTTGGCATTCTCAAATCACAGGGCATGTTTTTGTTTTGGTTTGGTTGTTTGTTTTATTTTGTTTTTAATATAGCCTCCATCATTTAGAAAAAGTGAAACTAGAGATTCATATACAAACAACATAAAATCAGAATGGAAATTAAGCCATAAGTGATCTGACATCTAACTTTGGGTAGAGTGCAGTGCAAACCAAATGTCACCTAGTGTCTGAAGTGACCATCCTTCAAAATTGTAGACATTCACAGGCAATAACAAGTTCCATACAAATACTCTTCTATACAAATGGAAGAGTAAGGTAGAAATAAGATTGCCATTTTATCATCATGAAAGATTTATTAGATTTATTGCACATACATTGTTTCCCTGATGCAGAGAGAAGTGTCCACATAAGGGAGTTTAAAGAATAAGCTCCTGTCTTCAGTTATGTTGACATCTAAAGCAGGAGACAAAATATGAAACATAAATCAACTTGCAGTGTTACAAAAACACAAAAAGTGAGCATCTAAATAGAGCAGGAGCTAGGAGAGAAAAAATGACAAAACCATCCTCAGCTTCAACTGACTCTCCTAATCTAAGGTTGCAATAGTTTAATTTTGTCAGAGACTTGGTAAGATTACAGATCAACAGGAAGAAACTATTCAAACTCCTCACCGTACACAGAGAAAACAGGCCATGAGAATTTGCATTTCTTGTCCAGGTCTCAGCCTGTGAGGCAAACCTAAATTAGAGCTGAAAGTTTGCTAGCAAATCAAGTAGGAGACTTGCTTAGAAGGATGAGTCTAAAGTTGGGGTCTGCCCCCCAACCGATTATAAAAGTATGTATGTTTGCTGTAGGATACTCAGAAAAGGTAGAAGGGAATGTAAGAAACAGGTAAGAAAATTTTATCTATAATATACCATCCAAACAAGAGCACTAACACTAAGCATTTTTTGTAGATTTCCTTCCAGTTTTTTTTTTTTTCCAATGAATTTTTCACCTAACTGATGTCAGACTCTCTATACAGATCCGTATCCAGCGTCTTAATTTAGCATTATGTCATGAGTATTTTCCAACCCCATTTAAAAGGTCTTGTTAGCTTTGCTTTAAAAAATGCATACTGGGGCCTCCCTGGTGGCGCGGTGGTTGAGAGTCCGCCTGCCGATGCAGGGGATACGGGTTCGTGCCCCGGTCTGGGAGGATCCCATATGCCGCGGAGCGGCTGGGCCCGTGAGCCATGGCTGCTGAGCCTGCGCGTCCGGAGCCTGTGCTCCGCAACGGGAGAGGCCACAACGGTGAGAGGCCCGCGTACCACAAAAAAAAAAAAAAAAAAAAAAAAAAAAACAAAAAAAAAAAAAAAAAAAAAAAAATGCATACTGCACCCTGGTGGCGCAGTGGTTGAGAGTCAGCCTGCCGATGCAGGGGACACGGGTTCGTGCCCCAGTCCGGGAAGATCCCACATGCCGTGGAGGGGCTGGGCCCGTGAGCCATGGCCGCTGAGCCTGCGCGTCCGGAGCCTGTGCTCCGCAACGGGAGAGGCCACAACAGTGAGAGGCCCGCGTACCACACACACACAAAAAAAGCATACTTTTTTGTTGTTTTGTTTGTTTTTTAGGGTTTTTTTGTTTGTTTTTTTAAAAAGGCTTTGTGAAAGTGGCAAGGGGCAGATGCTGGAGGTTTCCATACAAGCAATCCACCCCTCTTCTAGAATTTTCACATTAATGGCAAACAGCAGCCCCTGTGGATGGGAAACAAGTGGGTGAGGGCGAGGCAGGGCTGGAGCGGGGGGAGCAATCCTTCACGGAAGGCAGCTACAACCATCACCAAACGGTGTTTACGAAAACAGTCCTGCCTCAAAGCGTGCAGGCAAGTCCTTGTAGGGTCTTCCCAGCGATCCTTCCTTAGCCTTAGCTTCCCTTTAGCAAGAGCTGGGTTCAAGAAAAAGTCATGCAAAACCAAGAGGAGAGTATAGAGGATTGTTTCTTCTGCCGTAAATCAATGCCTTTGACAACAAATCTAACTTGATTTGATTCTTGCGTGTTTTTTTTTTTTTAATGATTTGCAGAATTTAAACTGAAACATTTAAACCTTGCTGACATCAGCCAGAAACGTTTCACATTCAGGAAAAAGTTACAGCACAGTTCCGAAGCAGTTTCAGCAAACGCTGAAGCTGTTCTGTCTTGCGGAGGTGGGTGTGGAGAGCTACACGTTATTCTCTATTCTCGTTAAACCTGCCTGACGGCCCCTGGGAGTTGTAACTGCTTAGCAGTTTGGCTCCAGGTAGAATCTAGGAAAGCCTCTGGAGTCTTTTCCCACCCAGGCACTCAGAAGAGATGTCAGCTATCATCTCTAAACAAGTTTTTATTTTTCTTTACTGAATAAGGAAAAAAAAAATTTAACGAGTTAAAACTGGAATTACTGTGCTCTTAAAACAAAAATCAGTATTCCTATTTAATGTATCTCTGAGAAAAAATGTAATACACAAAAGGAGGGTTTTTAAACCTCTTTTTAACTACAGAGGGACTTGGCTTATAAGAGGGACTTAATGTTAAATACATCTTACCATAAAAGGGGAAATCGACAGTAACACAATAACAGTAGGGGACTTTAACACCCCACTTTCACCAGTGGACAGATCAACCAAAATGAAAATAAATAAGGAAACACAAGCTTTAAATGACACATTAAACAAGATGGACTTAATTGATATTTATAGGACATTCCATCCAAAAACAACAGAATACACTTTCTTCTCAAGTGCTCATGGAACATTCTCCAGGATAGATCATACCTTGGGTCACAAATCAAGTCTTGGTAAACTTAAGAAAATTGAAATTGTATTGAGTAAATTTTCCAACCACAATGCTATGAGACTAGATATCAATTACAGGAAAAAAACTGTAAAAAATACAAACGATGGAGGCTAAACAATACACTACTAAATAACCAAGAGATCACTGAAGAAATCAAAGAGGAAATCAAAAAATACCTAGAAACAAATGACAATGGAAACACGACGACCCAAAACCTATGGGATGCAGCAAGAGCAGTTCTAAGAAGGAAGTTTATAGGAATACAATCCTACCTCAAGAAACAAGAAACATCTCAAATAAACAACCTAACCTTACCCCTAAAGCAATTAGAGAAAGAAGAACAAAAAAACCCCAAAGTTAGTAGAAGGAAAGAAATCATAAAGATCAGATCAGAAATAAATGAAAAAGAAATGGAGGAAATAATAGCAAAGATCAATAAAACTAAAAGCTGGTTCTTTGAGAAGATAAACAAAATTGATAAACCGTTAGCCAGACTCATCAAGAAAAAAAGGGAAAAGACTAAAATCAATAGAATTAGAAATGAAAAAGGAGAAGTAACAACTGACACTACAGAAATACAAAGGATCATGAGAGATTACTATAAGCAACTCTATGCCAATAAAATGGACAACCTGGAAGAAATTGACAAATTCTTAGAAAAGCACAACCTTCCAAGACTGAACCAGGAAGAAATAGAAAATATAAACAGACCAATCACAAGCACTGAAATTGAAACTGTGATTTAAAATCTTCCAACAAACAAAAGCCCAGGACCAGATGGCTTCACAGGCGAATTCTATCAAATATTTAGAGAAGAGCTAACACCTATCCTTCTCAAACTCTTCCAAAATATAGCAGAGGGAGGAACACTCCCAAACACATTCTACGAGGCCACCATCACCATGATACCAAAACCAGACAAAGATGTCACAAAGAAAGAAAACTACAGGCCAATATCACTGATGAACATAGATGCAAAAATCCTCAACAAAATACTAGCAAACAGAATCCAGCAGCACATTAAAAGGATAATACACCATGACCAACTGGGGTTTAACCCAGGAATGCAAGGATGCTTCAATATATGCAAATCGGGCTTCCCTGGTGGCGCAGTGGTTGAGAGTCCGCCTGCCGATGCAGGGGACACGGGTTCGTGCCCCGGTCCGGGAAGATCCCACATGCCGCGGAGCGGCTGGGCCCATGAGCCACGGCCGCTGAGCCTGCGCGTCCGGAGCCTGTGCTCCGCAACGGGAGAGGCCACAACAGTGAGAGGCCTGCGTACGACAAAAAAAAAAAAAAAAAAAAAAAAGTCATCTAGAAATGATTTAAAGTATACGGGGGGGATATGCGTAGGTTATATGCAAATACTATACCACTTTACATAAGGGACTTGAGCATCTGTGGGTTTTGGCACCTCCAGGGGTCCTGGAATGAATCTCCCTGATACCGAGCCCAAGGAAAGACCCACCAAATGTCATCCAAATCTGATCCTGCAAACGGTGATGTGAAAAAAAAAAAAAAATCATGCAGACAAAAGGAAAAGGGGATGCAAAAGGAAAACGAGCCAAAGTGACCAACCAGGAAATGAAAGAAGACGCACCTGCAGAAATACAGCTGCTAAGGAAAGGCCAGCCTCTGTGGAGCAGGGGAGAAAGAAGCCAAATCTGATCAACATAAAGGGAGTCTCACCAGCTGTCCTGGTGCCCCCCTTCTTGTACAGTCCAGAGGAATTGTTCTATCAACTATTTTGTAAATGCAAGATTTTAATTGTTCTAGAAATACACTTTTAAGAAGGAGGATACCCACTCTATGCCTTAAAATTTTTTTTATAAGTATAAATACATTTTTTAAGAAGTGAGTTCATCGGCTGGTTGGTTGTTTTCAGTACCACCAAAAATTAATGAAATATCAATTTAAAGGAGGCTTTGATCATAGGCTGGGGCTGGAGGGAGAGTGTGTTGGCAGTTTTTAATGTAACAAGAAGCACAGCCAAATGGCAATTTGAAGTCATAATCATGCATTTAACTTGTTGTAAACATTTTCTATGACTTACTTTATCTCCCTGTTGTCTTTTGGTAGAATTATTTATAAAACTGTTCCCTGATCCTTGCTCTTCCTAATAGAATTGGGCGCTCTCTGTGACAACTTTGTTCTCAGTAGCCCAGCTTTTCCTAATAATGCTATTAAAGTGCTGTGAAAAATTGGAAAATTTTGAGCATGTAGTGTAAATGATGACCTAGTAGAATTTTAGTTAACAAGTTATCAATGTTTTAAAATCATGGTCTATATTTTTCCAGCTGTATTGAGATATAACTGAGGGATAACACTGTGTGAGTTTAAGGTGTACAATGTGGTGATTTGATACATGCATATGTATCAAAATGATTATCACAGTAGGGTTAGTTAACACCTCTATCACTTCGTATAATTGTGTGTGTGTGTGTGTGTGTGTGGTAAGAACACTGAAGATCTAGTCTCTTAACTTTCAAGTATACAATACAGTATTGTTAACTATAGTCACTATGTGTACATTACATCCCCAGAACGTATTCATCTTATAACTGCAGTTTGTACTCTTTGACTAACATCTCCCCATTACCCCCACTCCTTAGCCCCTGGTAATCACCTCTCTGCTCTGTTTCTATAAGTCTGTTTTTTTAAGATTCCACAATAAGTGAGATGATACAATATTTGTCTGTCTGACTTATTGCACTTAGCAGAATGCCCTCAAAGTCTTTGCAGAACCTCTTTTTAAGAACAATTTGTCTCCAAATTTTAAGCTGGAAAGTCAATAGAATAACTGTTTGGAAAAAAATTATATAGCTTTTAAATTTTTCAGTGCTTGCATTAAGAACTGTATAAAAATTGATCATCATGTGTATATACTGATCACCAAATGAAAACCAGTAAAACATCAATTAAAGAGGAAAGAAAGTCTGAAAACACAAGGCCTGGTAGAAATCACAGGTAGAGAGATAGGGGCTCCTGACCCAGAGAGGTTCTGTAACTTGTCTGACATCACAGAGCAAGACATGAGTCATGCTTTCAGGGTCCTTCCCGCCCAGCCCAGGGTTGTGTCCACTACCCCACATGGTCTCCTTGAGGCAACTCATCATCGTACAGTCATGTATGGCTTGCAAAGCCAAAGAGCCAAAAATGGGTTCAAATCTAGATTTTCTCATTCGCTAGATTGCCGATGGCAATGATTCCCAACCCAAACTGTGTATCAGGTCATCTGAAGGAGCTCTGAAAAAAATACAGTTTCTCGGACTCCTTTTCCGGAGAATCTGACTCATTCGTTCTCGGGTGGGGCCCAGGCATTTTAATTTTTAAAGAAACGTCCTCAGGTGCAGCTGATTAGATGAAAATCAGTGCTCCATGGCTCTGGTTCTCCACCCTGGGCACCCACTGGAGTCACTCGGGGGAGCTTTAAAAGCTACATGCCTGAGTCCCATCTTCAGAGAGGCTGATTCACCTAGTCTGAGGCTCAGCCTCTGCACAAAAGCAGGTGACTCCATCGTGTAGCCAGGGACGAGAACCAGTGCTCATGGGCTCCTTGAACCATGAAGCTCTAGTCTAAGTTATCTCCCAAGGAAGCTTTAGGGACCTGATCATTTCCATTCCTAAAATTCCAGAGCTGTCAAAGCACAATAAAGGCTTTCTGATGGACTTGTCTAAGGAGGCTCGATGTTAATGGACAGGTGAGAAGGAAAGGGCAAGCTTAAGAAATAACGAGCATTTAGTATGAAAAGGTCCCGAGGGTAGATGATGTAGTCAGTCAAGCAAATATTAAGACGTTATTTTACAAACGCACAGGTGGCACTTTTGGGGGCAGTAAAGGCTACTCTCCAAAGCCTGGCATCTCCTTATTTCCGAGGATATTTCGAGTGGAAATGAGCAAATTCTACCTACCTTAACTAATTCCTATCACAGACAGAATCACTCTCGACCGAGTCTAATGGCAATCCTGCCACAAGGCTCTGGAGAACAGGATAATTCATTTACCAGATGCTGTGCCCCATAGGTGAGCAACAAAGGATGTTATAATGAAGGATATGACCCACCAATGGGAATTCATACCATAGAAGAGCTATTTTCCTGAATGACTAAGAAAACTGATTTCTCCATTAAACGTTATTTAGCAAGAATGATAAGTGAGCAAGTAGGCTAGCAGAGCTGTCCAGGCTGCACAAGCCACATCTGGAATAAACATGGTGGGGAAGACATTTATCAGCCTATATTAACAGGGCCTATCTTGGCATGGAGGGACTATGGTGATTTTTATTGTCTCCTTTATATTTTTCTATCTTTCCTAAATGTTTTATCAAGTACAAGTATTACTCTTTTAAAAAAATATTTACTTATTTATTTTTGGCTGCATCAGTTCTTAGTTGCAGCATGTGCGATCTTCGCTGCAGCATGAGGGATCTTTTGTTGTGGTGCGCGGGCTTCTCTCTAGTTGTGGCACATGGGCTTAGTTGCCCCATGGCATGTGGGATCTTAGTTGCCTGACCAGGGATTGAACCCACGTCCCCTGCATTGGAAGGCAGATTCTCAACCACTGCACCACCAGGGAAGTCCCCTATAGTAGGTTTTTATACATTTGATGAACAAGTGAATTTCCTCTCAAAGAAGAACGGTAGCACTTTATAACGATAACATATGTTTATTTACATGGAGCCATTTTCAAAGCATGTGAAACTTGCAGCTCCAAATGGGATCCCCAGAACGGCAGAACTGACATCTCCTGGGAATTTCTTAGAAATTCAGTATCTTAGCCTCCTGCTTCCTCCCTCTGTTCCCTCCCCCTACACACACCCCACTGAGTCAGTTTTTTTTTTTTTTTTTTTGCGGTACGCGGGCCTCTCACTGTTGTGGCCTCTCCCGTTGCGGAGCACAGGCTCCGGACGCGCAGACTCAGCGGCCATGGCTCACGGGCCCAGCCGCTCCGCAGCATGTGGGATCTTCGCGGACCGGGGCACGAACCCGTGTCCCCTGCATCGGCAGGTGGACTCTCAACCACCGCGCCACCAGGGAAGCCCCTGAATCAGTTTTAATAAAATCCCCAGGCAACTCTCATGCCGTTCAATTTTGAGAAGAATTGGTCTAGAGCATCGTCCCTCAACCTTGGCTGCACTTCAGGAATCAATGGGGACTCCAAAATACAGATGCCTGGGTTCCAGCCCCCAAGAGTCTGATTTAATCAGTCTGAGAACCAGGATTCTTAAAAATGCCCCCAGTGTGCAGCCAGGGATAAGAACCATTTGCTCAGCATCCTTGCTTGAGAGCTTCAAAACTCCTGCAGTATTTTGTAAGCCAGTGTCTCACCTACACAGTGATTTCTCTACTCAACCTTCCCTTATCGTATTACTTTTCCTCTTCCAGAAAATACCTCCTAGTTTCCTTTGTCAATACATGTTTATTGAGCATCTAGAATTTGCATAAACACAAAACCTGTTCTTAAACTTCCTTCTGTAGTAAATTATCTAAATGCTCTTTCTTGGGCTCATTCTTCATGAATCCTCTTTTTTTAAAAAATAAATTTATGTATTTGTTTATTGGCTGCATTGGATCTTCATTGCTGTGCAGGGGCTTTCTCTAGTTGCAGCGAGCGGGGGCTACTCTTTGTTGCTGTGTGCGGGCTTCTCACTGCGGGGGCTTCTCCTTGTTGTGGAGCACAAGCTCTAGGCACGTGGGCTCAATAGTTGTGGCTCGTGGGCTCTAGAGTGCAGGCTCAGTAGTTGTGGCACACAGGCTTAGTTGCTCCGCGGCATGTGGGATCTTCCCAGACCAGGGCTCGAACCTGTGCCGCCTGCTTTGGCAAGCGGATTCTTAACCACTGCACCACCAGGGAAGTCCCTGAATCCTCTTTTCTAATTTTGTAAGCATTCATTGGTGCCACTATAACTATGGGTTATTATTTCCTGCAACAGGAAAAGAAAATTAATTATGTTTTGTCCAGTTTTAAAACAACTTAAGCATATATACACACTACTATATATAAAATAGATAACCAACAAGGACCTACTGTATGGCACAGGGAGCTATACTCAGTATTTTGTAATAGCCTATAAGGGAAAAGAATCTCTCTCTATATATGTGTATGTATGTGTATATATATATATATATATATATATATACATACATACACATATATATATAAAACTGAATCACTGGGCTGTACACCTGAAATTAACACAACATTGTAAATCAACCGTACTTCAATAAAATAAAATAAAATGAACAGTTAGAAAAAAACAACTTAAGGATTATTTTGAGCCACAGAGACATCAAAAGCTGATTGTATTTAAAAGGAACTCTATTCTGTCCTTTAGCCTTTATAAATGTATCAGTGTCCTGTTTTCTCATCCTAACTGTAACAGCTAACAGAGGGCTTGCAATGTCCCTGGCACTGTGCTCCGTGTATTAACTGTGTTAATCATCTCAGTTAATCTACCCAACAGCACTATGAGGCACGTTCTACTGTGTTTTGTTTTTTGTCTTTGTTTCTGTTAATTTTTGGCCTCACCGCAGGCATGCGGGATCTTAGTTCCCGGACCAGGGGTGGAGCCTGTGCCCCCTGCAGTGGAAGCGCGTAGTCCTAACCACTGGACCACCAGGGAAGTCTCGAGGTACATTCTATTGTTATCCCTACTTTTTGATGAGAAACTAGCAGCACAAAGAAGTTCAGTAACTTACCCAGGGTCACCCAGTTTGTCTCCTGACCACAGGATGGAAACCCAGGCAGTCAGACTCAGAACCTGCTAGTAACTGTTCTGCTGTTTGTTCTGTGGAGGGCGGTGTTTGTTCTTGTTCTAAGCCATGTGATGACATGGCTTAGGATCCCAGCACATGGGGGAGCCTCTCATTCTGTCAGAATTTTCCACCGATAATTGAGTGCATCTTTTTCTGAACCTTTTTCACACTTCAATCTGTGGCTTATAAAGCTGTTTCCCAGGTATAACTCGTTGTGAAGTTTAAAAGGATTTCATGTTTGGGCAAATTTCTTTTGAAGGTTGAACAAGATAAGAAACAAGTTCTGACTAATATGGTGAAGGTGTAAATAAAGAAGCCTTGAATGGTTTATAAAGAAACTTTCCCCTCCTAACGAAATGCAATTTTACATGTTAATATCTCTATTACAAAAAAGAAGATAAATGTAATAGATGTAGCTTCTAGTCAGCAGTGTGTGTGTGTAAAGTTAAAGGTAAGAATGTTTAAAAATGCCAAATTGTATACAAAAGGCATCCTTCTTCTCTGGGCTTCCTCTATAACCATACTTTTTTTTTTTTGGCTGCACCACGCGGCTTGTAGGATCTTAGTTCCCTGACCAGGGATTGAACCCCGGTCCTCGGCAGTGAAAGCACGGAGTCCTAACCACTGGACCACCAGGGAAGTCCCTATGACCATCCACTCTTAATGGCTCTTTTCTTTCCTCCTCCTCTCAGCTAGGAAATGATTTCTTTTAACCCCTTCTGGCTATTCTGGAGCAGGATTTCCCAGCCTTGGCCCTGTTGACATTTTAGCCTGGAGAACCCTTTGTGGTGAGGCTGTCCTGAACATTGTAGGATGTTTAGCAGCATCCCTGGTCTACCCACCAGATGCCGGTAGCACCTCCACCCTCCTGTACACCCCCAACACCCTGGCACCAACTGTGACAAACAGAAATGTTTTCAGATGTGGTTGCACGTCCCCTGGGGGTGCAGAGCAGAAGGGTTAAATCCCCACCTCACCGCCCCCCCCCATTAAGAACAACTATTCTGGAACTATTCGCTGGAACTGCAATACCACACACGCATATTTTGCCATACTTCATCCCTAAATACCATCTCAAAGATCTCAAGCCTCCAGGGTAGCTCTTCCCAGCATTTTCACCTGCTTTTCTCCTTGCCCTTGCCTTCCTGGGCCTTCGTGAGATCACTTCCCAGGCACTCCACAGGGGGCAGCATGCGGGCGGCTGCAGCAGGGAGCACAGGACGGACTTAGAGGGTTCCTGTGATTCGTGGGGTGTGGGGCTGGAGGGGCTCTGCCGTTGCTGCTGCCCTAACTACAGACCTGACTCACTCCTGCAGGCCTTGCTCTGAGGCTCACGTGGACACCACTGTAACACCTCCGACGCGATTCCAGCAGTTCCTCATAGAAAACAAATGTCTGACGGTGTCAGTGAACGCAAAACATCTCTGCCTTAAACGCAGTCTGCCTGAGGGTAAAGCAAGACTCCGATATATTAACAGAAAAGACAAATTTAGAATACATGAAATAAATATGCTGACTAGAGATGTCAGCTTGTCTGTACTCCACGTGGGTCTTAATGGTGCGTGTATTTACGAATGTAAATACGTGTGGTGGGCAATTATTGTTTTATTTTTGAGATCAAGTTAAAAAGGACACGTTAAACAAGACTGCCCATGGCCAGCTTCTAGTTGACCTTCCACCATGATGCCCGAAGCTTCAACAATACAATAGCTACCACTATTGAGCACTTAGTATCCGCCAAATTCTGTGCCAAGTGCCCTACCTGAGTTGTCTCATTCAAACCTTCCAGCAGCCCTAGAAGTGCGTCATTATCAACTCCATTTTACAGATGACAAAACCTCACGCTGGTCAAGTAATTTGACCATGCTCATATTTCTGGCAAACCATGAAACAGGGATTCAGACCCATAGGTCTGTCCCCAAGGTTTGTGTGTGTGTGTGAGTGTGTGTGCGAATAGATTAATTATGGTAAAACACAGATATCATAAAATTGTCCACTTTAACCGTTCCTAAGTGTCCAGTTCAGCAGCAACAAGTACCTTCACACTGTTGTGCAGCCGTCACCACCATCCTCTCCAGAACTTCTTCATCTTCCCGAACTGAACCTCTGTCCCCTTTAAACACTAACTCCCGCTCTCCCTCCCCCAGCCCTTCTTCTTTCTGTCTCTGTGACTTTGACTACTCTGGACACTTCATATAAATGGAATCATGCAGGGCTTCCTTGGCGGCGCAGTGGTTGAGAGTCCGCCTGCCGATGCAGGGGACACGGGTTCGTGCCCTGGTCTGGGAAGATCCCACATGCCGTGGAGTGGCTGGGCCCGTGAGCCATGGCCGCTGAGCTTGCACATCCGGAGCCTGTGCTCCGCAACGGGAGAGGCCACAACAGTGAGAGGCCCGCGTACCACAAAAAAAAAAAAAAAAAAAAAAAAAAAATGGAATCATGCAGTATTTATCTTTTTGTGACTGGTTTACTTCACTTAGAGGAATGTTGTCAAGGCCCATCTGTGTTGTGGCCTGTGTCAGAATGTCCTTCCTTTTTAAGGCCAAATAATATTCCATAGTACATATAGACCACATTTTGTTTATCCATTCACCTAGTGATGGCCACTTGGGATACATCCACCTTTTGGCTATTGTGAATAATGCTGCTGTGAGCATGGGAGTACAAATCTCTCTTTGAGATCCTGCTTTCTTTGGGGTATATATCCAGCAATGGAATTGTTGGGTCATACGGTAATTCCATGTTTAATTTTGTTTGTTTGTTTGTTTTTCTTTTTTTTTTTTGCTGTACGCGGGCCTCTCACTGCTGTGGCCTCTCCCGTTGCGGAGCACAGGTTCCGGACGCGCAGGCTCAGCGGCCATGGCTCACAGGCCCAGCCGCTCCGCGGCATGTGGGATCCTCCCGGACCGGGGCACGAATCCGTGTCCCCTGCATCGGCAGGCGGACTCTCAACCACTGCGCCACCAGGGAAGCCCCCCATGTTTAAGTTTTTGAGGAACCGCCATACTGTTTTCCGCAGGGGCTGAACCATTTTACACTCCCACTAACAGTGCGCCGGGGTTCCAATTATCCACATGCCTGCCAATACTTGTTTTGGGGTTTGGGATTTTTTTGATAGCAGCCCTCCTGATGGATGTGAGGTGTGTCCCTGAAACCTATACCAAGTCTTTCCCTTCTAGAACTTTTCTTCTTAATTCAGTAGCAGTAGCACACACACAACGGAAAGATCTTGATCACGATGCAGGAATGCGTGAGGATCCACGCCCATTCCATCCCTCTCTGCCCTCAGCTTGGTCTCTTTAGGTTGGCAGCATGGAATCATATAAAGTCTCCCCCTTGCTCTAGCCCCCAGCCTCCTTGATGTCAAAGTATGCTTCCTCCTCTTTTCTCTTTTCTACACTCTCAGGATTCTCTGTAAACACTCCGGAAACATTTAGAAAAGAAAATAAATCATGTTTCAGGAGAGATCAGCCTATTTTAATTCCATTCATTTGAATGGGAATGCTAATTCAGGAAACCTGCTCGGACTTGATCACGGGAGCTTGGTGTAGGCAAATTCTCCGCCCGCTCTTCAGAACCTGGGCAGAGGGTGTGGCTCCCAGGCGGACAGGAGTGTGACTCACACCGGCTCACCTCTCAGTGGCGGGGGCTCCACCCTGGGCGTGCCGTGCTGTCCTCCTCCCCGTCTTCCCTCTCCCGGCTTCAGCCTCCCAGGCCTTCCTTGCTTCCAGGCTTCCTGGGAAGCTGGGGCTGGAAAAACATGGTGATGAATCACAGCCCCTCTGACCACTCCAGGGAAGGCAGCAGCAGCTCCAGAATGACTCGTGGAGAATCAGGACCCAAGCTCCCAGCTCAGAAGCCGCGACAGTTTCAGAGCAAATTATTGTTCAAAGCTCTCCTGACCAGAGCTGCTCGCTCAAGACGGAGGACCACTCCCAACCTGGACCAAAGCCAGCTGTAATCAGGATGCCGATGGGCTTAATGTGCTCAGCAAGTGCAGTCAATCAGGCTTAGGTGTATGCCGACAAGTGAAAAATCACCCACAGTTGGTTGTTGGGAAAGAAATTGGTGCAGCCACTGTAGAGAACAGCATGCAGCATCCTTAAAAAACTAAAAATAGAGTTACCATATGTTCCAGCGATCCTACCCCTGGGCATGTATCTGGACAAAATTCAAATTTGAAAAGATACATGCACCCCTATGTTCACAGCACCACTATTTACAGTAGCCAAGACATGGAAGCAACCTAAAAGTCCATCGACAGATGAATGGATAAAGAAGATGTGGCACATATATACAATGGAATACTACTCAGCCATAAAAGGATGAAATAATGCCATTTGAAGCAACATGGATGGACCTAGAGATAAACATACTAAGTGAAGTAAGTCAGACAAAGACAAATATCATATATCACTTATATGTCAAATCTAAAAAAATGATACAAATGAACTTACTTACAAAACAGAAACAGGTGTACAGACATAGAAAACAGATTTGTGGTTACCGAAGGGGAAAGGCGGAGGGGGGATAAATTAGGAGTTTGGGATTAACAGATACACACCACTATATAAAATAAACATTGGGGCTTCCCTGGTGGTGCAGTGGTTGGGAGTCCGCCTGCCGATGCAGGGGACACGGGTTTGTGCCCCTGTCTGGGAGGATCCCACATGCCACGGAGCGGCTGGGCCCGTGAGCCATGGCCGCTGAGCCTGCGCGTCCGGAGCCTGTGCTCCGCAACGGGAGAGGCCACAACAGCGAGAGGCCCGCGTACCGCAAAAAAAAAAAAAAAAAGAAAGAAAAGAAGAAAATCCAGTGCTCACTATGCCACCAATGGGCTTATAAAAGACACACATGTTCCCACATAGAACTTTTCGTTTAAAGCCAATAACTCTCAGAATAATTTTTTTTTTAAGCTTGTAAGGCCATGCAGGCCGAGGCCCAGCTGCACCTCCTACCGCTAAGATATACCTCCAGGATAGAACAGCGAGCAGCCCGCCAAATGCAGACACCTGCGCATGCGCACTCGCCGGCGCATGCGCACTCGCCCAAGCCTTGCACGTGCTGTTCTCAGGCCTCTAATCCTCCCGGTCCACCCGCGCCGCCCCCCCAAACCCCACTGCCTCCTACGTCGACCTACTAACTCCCAATAGTTCTTCAAGACACGGCTCAGCTGTCACCTCCTCTGAGAAGCCTCCTTGGAGCGTTAAGGACCTCTCCTCAGATGTCCAGTCGCCCCAGCACATAGTGATTGCTCTTTTACTACTGCCTTACGTGGCTGCCCTCCCTGCTGGACCCAAGGTCATGGTCTTGCTGGACTTGGTGTCCCCAGTGCCCAGCTTGGGACCGAAAATGTATCCATGGATAAGAATATTGTATTGAATGACTGACTGAAAGAATGAATCCTACTCACCGCCCCCCGCAATATATTATAAGCACATCAAAGACCAAGGTTAAATTTCTTCTAACATCTGCCAGTTGGTTTTACGTGGAATAGATTTTCAATCAATATCTGGCTGTCTGACATAGAAAAGAAACTTATGGTTACTAAAGGGGAAAGGTGGAGAGGGATGAACTGAGAATTTGGGATTAACAGATACACAGTACTGTATGTAAAATAAACAACAAGGACCTACTGTATAGCACAGGGAACTATGTTCAATATCTTGTAATAACCTATAATGGAAAAGAATCTGAAAAAAATAGATACATATTTGTATGTACAGCTGAATCACTTTGCTGTACAGCAGAATCATTGTAAATCAACTATATACCTCAATAAACTAAACTGAAATAATTTGTATGCACTAATGATAAAAATAAATTTAAAACAAAAAAAATCTGGCTGTTTAAGGAACAGCACAGAGGACAGGGTGGCAGAAGCACAGTGAGCAGGGGGAGAATAAGATGAGCTGCAGGGGCAGCTGGGAAGGGGCTTTCAGCTGTGGGAAGGGGTGTGGTCATCACTGCAAGTGTGATACGGGCTGAAGGAGATGAATACGATTGGACTGATGTTTTATAAAAAGCCAGACACAAAAGGCCACATGTAGTGTGATTCCATTTACATGAAATATTGATTACAATGAGAACTCTACCCAGTCAATGCGGGTCCTCGGTTTTCTCATCTGTAAGATAAGGTTAGATCAACTGACCTCTAAAGTCATATTTAGTTCTGTTTTTTGATTCCTTATTTATAAAAATGACTGTTAGATAGGCTGATGGAAGAGAACCCATATAGGAATCCCCGGGGAGGGTATGCTGGTCCCTCCATTTCAGCGGCACTGAGATAGAGTGGGGATGACCCTGGAGGTTTGGATTCTTCTGCTGGTTTGAGCATTTACCTTGGGAATGATCTTAGGGGTCATTAAATCCTCCAGGCCTTTGTTTATTTATTTATTTATTTACTTATTTATTTGGTTGCACCAGGTCTTCTTAGTTGCAATAGGTCAGCTCCTTAGTTGCGGCTCACAGGCTCTTTTAGTTGAGCCTTACCAGCTCCTTAGTTGCAGGACATGGGCTCCTTAGTTGCAGCACATGGGCTCCTTAGTTGCGGCAGGTGGACTCCTTAGTTGCAGCTCACCAACAACTTAGTTGTGGCATGCGATCTCTTAGTTGCAGCATGCATGTGGGACCTAGTTCCCTGACCAGGGATCAAACCCAGGCCCCCTGCATTGGGAGCATGGAGTCTTATCCGCTGCGCCACTAGGGAAGTCCCCAGGCCTTTGTTTTTGCGTCTCTAAAATCTGGGAGTTCCAGGAGGAGCCTTCTGTGGTCCTTCCCATAGAAAGTGTGAGTTCCAGGGCCTCCCTGGTGGCGCAGTGGTTGAGAGTCCGCCTGCCGATGCAGGGGATACGGGTTCGTGCCCCGGTCTGGGAGGATCCCATATGCCGCGGAGCGGCTGGGCCCGTGAGCCATGGCTGCTGAGCCTGCGCATCCGGAGCCTGTGCTCCGCAACGGGAGAGGCCACAACAGTGAGAGGCCCGCATACCACAAAAAAAAAAAAAAAAAAAAAAAAAAAGAAAGTGTGAGTTCCAACCCATCTTCACTTTCTGAAGGCAACCTATATTCACTCACATTATAGATTCTAGGAGTTTTAATAAAATTAATGTCATTAATGTTTTTCTGTTAAAAAGACTGAGGGAAGTACATGGAATAATAATACTATGTATGTGTTAAAAAGAATGCAGTAGATTTATAAATACTGACATGGAAGATGTCCCATGAGTATTGCTAAGTTAAATAAACTGAGTTTCAAAACCATTTGTATAGTACAATATCATTTTTTACAAGAAAACAATGTGTGCACATGCCTATACATACCCAGATCTTCTCTCTCAGTCTTTCCCATCTCACTATGCACCACAATCTACTCAGCTGCTCAAGGCAAAAAACACAAGGATCAGTCATCCTGGTTCCTTCTTTTCCTTCACACCTTACCTCCCTCTCTTCACAGGACACAGGGGAGAAGCCACATGGAATTCGCTCTTGAGAAGTCTTATGGGGCTTCCCTGGTGGCACAGTGGTTAAGAATCCACCTGCCAATGCAGGGGACGCGGGTTCAAGCCCTGGTCGGGGAGGATCCCACATGCCGTGGAGCAACTAATCCCGTGTGCCACAACTACTGAGCCTGCGCTCTAGAGCCCGCGAGCCACAACTACTGGGCCCATGAGACACAACTACTGAAGCCCATGTGCCTAGAGCCCGTGCTCTGCAACAAGAGAAGCCACTGCAATGCGAAGTCCGCACACTGCAATGAAGAGTAGCCCCCACTCACCACAACTAGAGAAAGCCCGTGTGCAGCAAGGAAGACCCAAAGCAGCCAAAAATACATAAATAAAATAAATAAATTTATTTTAAAAAGTCTTATGATCTGGGGAAACATGACAATGCACAAAAGCAGATTAGTGAATAATTGGCCTAGACGTCATAATTGGAAGAGAGAGAATCCTGACGGCTGGATGGTCAGAGAAGAGGCACAAAAGGCTGAGTGGGTCAGGCTGGAGGAGCAGATGCATGAGGGAATCGGGGGGAGTGAGCGTGTGAGGGGAGGTGGCTGCCATTGACCAAGGCCTGGCAAAGGTGCCCGTGTTAGTCTACGGGGGCTGCCGTAATAAAGTACCTCAGACTTGGTGGCTTTAACAACAGGAAAGTATTTTCTCACAGTTCCGGGGGCTGGAAGTCCAAGGTCAAGGTGTGGGCAGGGTTGGTTTCCCCTGAGGCCTCTTCCCTCTGTGTGTGTCTGTGTCCTGACCTCACTTCCTCTTCTTCTACAGACACCAGTCTTATTGGATTAGAGTCTCTCCTACTGACCTCGTTTCAACTTACTTACCTCTCTAAAGACCCTAATTCCAAATACAGTCACATTCTGAGGTCCTGGGGGTTAAGACTTTACTATATGAATTTTGAAGGGATACAGTTCAGCCCACCACACTGCCTACACCTGAAGTGTAATAAATGTTGAGAAAATGGTTGAAAAACTGAATGAGTGAAGCAAATTGTGTTTGCTTTGTTTGCGGAAACGGTGGGAAGTTAGTGGGACACTTACAGTAGGAAAGATCATGGAGGGCCTTGAGCACTGGAGAGAGAAGTCCAGCTCAAGCTCTAAGACACTGGAGCAAAGGAATGCCTGGTGGTTGATACTGTTGCAAGCACATTAGAAGGCGCTGGCTTGCCTTGTGGCTCGGAGCAGAGGTGAGGCTGGAGGCAGGGAGGTCAGATGAGAGGCTAATTCAGTCATTCCAGGTGTGGGGTCACAAGGGCCTTGACCAGGGTGGTGACCACAAAATAAAAGCTGGAGACGGATGGGTGTGCCTGGTGGTTGTTCCAGGCACTGCACCAGCTGATGCAACTGTGAGGACCACATTCCACCTTCACCTTGAGAACAATGAGTCCTCTAGAAACTGGAAAGGCAGCGGTTACCAAAGCCATGTAAGGTGAGCTCATAAGTCCGGAGACACCAATGATTCCAGACAATTTCTTTTGATTCAAGGCCCTCTCAGTTTGTTTAGCCCCGCCCTGGCTCTGCAGCTGGGTGCTCTCTCCTCTCTAGGATGGGTGGGTTACACTAGAACAGATCCTTCTTGATTCACAGAGGCATTAAACTCATTTCCACTGTGTCTTGGATTTTGTTGTCATCTCCCTGCCTCACATCACTTACACCTACCAGGCTGTCCTCTCTCCTCTTCCCTATTTCTGAAAATCCTCTCCATCTTTGAAGTCCCAGTTTATACACAGCCTTGTCTACACAGCCCTTCGTGATTACTACTGTTCAGGTGGCACTCTCCCTTGGCTGAATCCTAATCACACATACTTAATACCGCAAAATCCACCAAGATATTAAGTAATGTATTATGCCAATGCTCAAGATGTTTGGAACATTCATGCAAACTCCCCCAGGAGATTCTAAACTCCTTGAGGTTATAAATTTGGGACCTCTTATGTATTTATTACCTGCCAGATCCAGTACATACTAAGTGCTCGAGAAATTAATGCTGAGACAGTAGCCAACACCCCAGAAGTCCATGGAGGTTTTTCCCTTGGCCCAGGAAATGGGGTTAGTAGCAAAAGTAGTAGAGATAAAATTTAAGCATATTATTTCAATCCATAGAAATAGCCTTTAAGTCACAACTGCACCAGCTCTCCCCTTACTTCCTTAATACAACTCAAAAAAGCATCAGCCCCAAGGCAGAGGGGTCCTTATACCTCCAAAAGGAGCTTCGTGGGTCGAAACACAAAGCTGACTTATGCTCACGTGCATAATGTTGATAAAAGGGTTGAGCGACTGACTCTTGGCAGTCTGCATCCAAGGACATGATTAACCTGTCCTTGGAGGCAGGTAGGACCAACACCTGTGATAAGGATCATACAGAGGGCCTGAGAGGAGCTGGTGCCAGGGCAAACTTTGGGGTGGAAGACTGCTGTTTGAATACTACTTATGAGAAGAGGACAAAGGGGAGTTGGCAGGTATTTTTGCAGAAAGGTAAAAGCCGATCCTCAAATGCATATGGAATTGCAAGGGGCCCCAAATACCCAAAATAATCTTGAGAAAGAAGAACAAAGTTGGAGGACTCATAGTTCCCAATTTCAAAACTTACCACAAAGCTACAGTAACCAAAACAGTGTGGTACTAGCATAAAAATAGACATATAGCCCAATGGGATAGGATAAGAGTCTTGAGATAAATTCATGTGTCTGTGGTCAAATAATTTTCAACAAGGGTGCCAAGTCCATTCAATGGGTGAAGTCTTTTTAACAAATGATGCTGGGAAAACTGGATATCCACATGCAAGAGAGTGAAGTCAGTCCCCTATCTTACACCATATACAAAAATCAAGTCAAATGGATCAATGTCCTAAATATAAAATCTAAAACCATAAAACCCTTAGAAGAAAACACAGGGGTAAGTCTTCATGACCTTGGATTTGGCAATGAATTCTTAGCTATGACACCAAAAGCACAAGCAACAAAAGAAAAAAAAATAGATAAATCAGACTTCAAAATTAAAAACTTTCATGCACCAAAAGACATTATCAAGAAAGTGAAAAGATAACCTGTAGAATGGAAGAAAATATTTGCAGATCAAATACCTGATAAAGGTTTAATATCCAAAATATATAAAGAACTTCTAATGCCCAACAGCAAGAAGACAAATGACAAAACTTAAGAAATGGGCAAAGGATTTAAATAGACATTTCTCCAAAGAAAATATGCAAATAGCCATCAAGGCATATTAAAAAATGTATAATATCATTAGTAATTAAGGAAATGCAAGACAAAAGCACATTGAGATACCATTTCACACTGATTAGGTGGGCCATTATCAAAAACAAACAAACAAAACCCAGAAAATAATGTGTTGACAAAGATGTGGAGAAACTGGAACGCTAATACATTGCTGGTGAAAATGTAAAATGGTGCAGCCACTTTGGAAAACAGTTTGCTATTTCCTCAAAAAGCTAAACATAGAATAACCATATCATTCAGCAATTCCACTCCTAGGTATACCCCAAAAGAATTAAAAACAGGTGTTCAAACAGATACTTGTCCACCAACGTTTATTGCAGCATTATTTGCAATAGCCAAAAGGTAGAAACAACCCGTGTCCATCAGCAGATGAATGGATAAACAAAATGTGTTATATACATACTATGAAATATTATTCACCCATAAAAAAGGAATGAAGTTCTGATACAACATGGGTGAACCTTGAAAACATTATGCTAAATGAAATAAGCCAGACACAAAGAGCCGAAAATTGTATGATTCCACTTTTATGAAACATCTAAAATAGGCAAATCCATAGACACAGAAAGTGTAACAGAGGTTACTAGAAGCTGGAGGAGGGCCAATGGAGAGTTATTTCTTTTTTCTTTTTCTTTTTCTTTTTTTTTTTTTTTTTGCGGTACGCAGGCCTCTCACTGTTGTGACCTCTCCCGTTGCAGAGCACAGGCTCCGGACGTGCAGGCTCAGCGGCCATGGCTCACGGGCCCAGCCGCTCCATGGCATGTGGGATCTTCCCGGACCGGGGCACGAACCCATGTCCCCTGCATCGGCAGGCGGACTCTCAACCACTGCGCCACCAGGGAAGCCCGAGAGAGTTATTTCTTAATGCTTACAGTTTCTGTTTGGGGTGGTGAAAAAGTTTTGAAAATAGATAGTGATCCTTGTACAACATCGTGAATGTACTTAATGTCACTGACCTGTACACTTAAAATGGCAAATTTTCTGTTAAACATATTTTACCCCAATACATTTTTTTTTATAAAATAAAAGGAGAGCTGGCAGATGTGAGGAGCAGAAGCAAGGTGCAATGTGTACCTGGCACTCTCTGGAATGGGTAGATATTGGGAGAGTATGTGGAAATGGCCAGGCTTTTATTTCAAAGACATTTTGTGTTAGATGCCAAAATATGCCTAAATACACAAAAATCATAGGCAGAGAAGATTTGTTCCAACAAATTGGGAGAAGCAAGATTCACCCTTGGAGTCAGCAGACTGATCCACAGGCTTTTGGGGCCACCCCAAGATGCTGAGAAAATGATCTCTTAAGTTCACTTTCTATGCCCAAGCTTTATTATTCTGGTGGCACTTACTTCCTTTGCCATGTTAAATTAAAACAAAAAAAACTCAGATGACAGATGCCTGAAAGCTTGCTTAGCTAGAAAATGTTTAATCTTCCAGCATCTCTTATGTCAAAAAAAAAAAAAAAAAGGCACTATGGCTTCCATAGCCTTTTAATTTACTTTTTAGGATAAGATATGTCAGTTTCCTATTCAGCAGAATGTTGAATTCTGTTACCTTAAGAGAAAGCTACTTAGAGTCACGTTCCCTCCTCCCCTGCCCCGCAGGACACTGGTTCTGGGGCACTGCAGTGTTCTGATCCATCTCTAGAAAAGCATGAGCATTGAGATAATGTGCGTGGCAGTGCCTGGCACACAGAAGATACTCAAAATACGTTTGTGATATATAGAGAATCCCAGCTCCCTGTGAGATGGAGAAACAAGTACAAAGAGGTGATTGTTAGGAGAAAAGAAAAGGATATCCCTGGGATACTAAAGAAGTTTAAGTTCAGCTTTTAAAGAGGGACATGTTTAAAAGAGAGCACATAGGGTCCTTATGTACTTGAAGCCTCTTTGAATATCTCTGCAACTTCATTTGGATGATTCTAAACCTTCAGTTGGATCAGGAAACTGATTTTCTGGGATCTCCACTTTTGAATTTAAGAGTGAGCTGCCTGCAAATCAGACATGTCCTCAAATATTTAAACCTCCTAAATGAAAAGGTCCTCCTGAAAAGCACAGGTAAAAAAGTGTGACTGTAACAACATTTCTGCTTAAAAATGAAAAGTGAGCCTTTAAAATAGATACAAACTTCTGTATAAGTGACATTTGGTTAGATTTGATATGATGGCTAGTTTGCTCGATTTTCTTTTATTTTGGTTTCTCTGTTCTGCTCAAATTGTACTATGCAGATACACCACACAGCTGCCCTAAAGACTAATTGCTAAGAGACAGCTCTTTCAAGGAAGTAGATTCAATTATCATCAAACCTTTAATTACACAGTATATTATATACTTCACATGTATAATTATTTATTTTATGGCATCATGCCATCCTGTAGATAAACAAAGACTGAGAACATTTACTAGCTTTTATGGGAGTGTCCCTAAAAGGGTGTAATTTTCATTCTAACCGATAACTAAGATGGGAATAACGCCAGAAGTAGATCGTTAACCTGCTGGAGTAAAATAAGTACAGGAATTCCCCTCACGAATATTTTGTCTTTAATGTAAAATTGCAGAAGTGTTTATCACACCCACATGAATATATTATTTATATTTGTGTTGGAAATACAAATATAAATAATATAGAGATTTTGTATTCAAGGAATTCACAGTGTAGCATGGGAAACTGGCATATAAATAAATCATTAAAATAAAGTCTGATAAAGGCACAAAAAGAAGTGAGTAGGGGATGAAGGGTGGTGATGGTCTTCATGGCGGTAAGTAAAAGTCAAAAGTGAATACTGGGGAGATCAGCTCGGTGCTTTGTGACCACCTAGAGGGGTGGGATAGGGAAGGTGGGAGGGAGACGCAAGAGGGAAGAGATATGGGGACATATGTATATGTATAGCTGATTCACTTTGTTATAAAGCAGAAACTAACACACCATTGTAAAGCAATTATACTCCAATAAAGATGTTAAAAAGAAAAAAGTGAATACTGAAGAATGAATAGGCATTTTCATGCTTACGAAAGTCAAGGGAACACTCCAGGAAGAGGGAACAGCACGTGCAAAGAAACACAAAACACAAAAAAGAGTGATGGGTTTGGGACACCTCTGTGTAGATCTATATTGCTATAAATATGGGGGTAAGCTGATAAGAAGTGAGACTGAAAATACAGAGTAAGGCCAGGGGGCTCTATGTTTTACCATCCTCAATACGTAATAACAGGTAATTCATCTTCATCTTAACATACACAACATAAATTGGGTTATTGGATTGTAAACTACGATTGAGTTAGAATGAGTGGTCCTAAGAGCAACTGAACCAAGACTCTTAAAGCTCAACCCTACTCTTCAGAGAACCAGTAGCAACAAAAGAAGAGTCTTTCCATGCCCCCATCCCCAACTTTAAAACTGTCCGTTTATTACAAATAAGTCAAGCAGAACAGGGACAGTCAGAAGAGGATGCCACTGGGGCAATTCCCAACAGGCTGAGTGACTCTGGGCCCTGCTGTTGGCTGCTTGGGTCCTGGGTCTGGGCTGAGAAGATGTGCAGGCTGAGGAAGGAGTGCACAGGTAGGATGTGATCTTGGAAAAGCAGTGTGGGAAACTGATAGCTTTTAGGTAACAAGAGTCCAGGCTCTGCAGAGGGGAGGGTTCCGTGTCCTTAAGGATGGCTGCTGCTGGGAATTCTCATTCCACACCTGCCCACCTCCCCTCCTTTGAATCTATTGGTATTTCCTCTTCTGATGTCGTCCAGCATCACAGTGTCTCTGCTACTCGAGCCCTCACAGTGCTGAGACCGTGCAGAGCTGTCTGGCGTTGGTCATGGACAACAAGGGAGCTCTGCCTCTCACTCCGTTTCCCTCTGATCAAGACATGGCAAAGTTCATTTGCACATTCAACAAATTGTATTCTTTTCATAACAAGCATAATTTTATTAAGTTATCTTAGCATCTAATTGAGGAAGAGGGTAAAGAAGGAAGAGAATACAATCGTCCCTCGGCATCTGTGGGGGATCGCTTTCAGGACTCCCACGGACACCAAAATCCACAGGTACTCAAGTCCCTCACAGAAAATGCCCTGTGGGGCTTCCCTGGTGGCGCAGTGGTTGAGAGTCCGCCTGCCGATGCAGGGGACGCGGGTTCGTGCCCCGGACCGGGAAGATCCCACATGCCGCGGAGCGGCTGGGCCCGCGTGAGCCACGGCCGCTGAGCCTGTGCTCCGCAACGGGAGAGGCCACAGCAGTGAGAGGCCCGCGTACCGCAAATTAAAAAAAAAAAAAAAAGAAAATGCCCTGTACGTGCTCACTTCGGCAGCACATATACTAAAATAGGAATGATACAGAGAAGATTAGCATGGACCCTGCACAAGGATGACATGCAAATTCGTGAAGCGTTCCATATTTTTTTATTCACTTTGTTATAAAGCAGAAACTAACACACCATTGTAAAGCCATTATACTCCAATAAAGATGTTAAAAAGAAAGAAAGAAAATGCCCTGTACAGTCGGCCCTCCGTGTCCGCTGCTCTGCATCCACAGAGTCAACAAACTGTAGCTGGAAATCCATGGTTGGTTCATTCTGTGGATGTGCAATACCCAGATTGAGGGCTGACTGTATTTACAAACCCAGCATGTGCTCGACTCTGTGGTGGGTGCTCTAAATATATTATCTCATTTAATCCTTCAACATTCCTGTGAGGTAGGCATTGTTCACCTATTTTGCAGATGTGAATAGAATCACAAAGTCCATGTTATTGGGAACTTAGCCGCCACTGTTACCCAGCGCACTTCTGAGCACAATGGTCTAGGCAAGTATCTAGCACAGCAGATGACTGATATATGATAGATGGACTTGGCTGGATCCTTGTCCCTGAGCAAGTTGATAAAGTTTTACCTAGTTTTTCCTGCCCTTCTGCCTTATTTCAGCACTCCAAACATATATTGGTGGAGAACCGGAAGTTCTGGGCTTTCTAAAGGAAAAGTCAAAGTCTTATATGCATTTATTTATACCCTACTTTTTCCTTCCAGGAAAAAGTGATTTACTGGGACTTCCCTGGTAGCACCGTGGTTAAGAATGCACCTGCCAAAGCAGGGGACATGGGTTTGAGCCCTGATCAGGGAAGATCCCACATGCTGCGGAGCAACTAAGCCTGTGTGCCACAACTACTGAGCCTGCTCTCTAGAGCCTGCGAGCCACAACTACTGAAGCCTGCGTTACTAGAACCTGTGCTCTGCAACAAAGAGAAGCCACTGCAATGAGAAGCCTGCGGACCACAACAAAGCGTAGAGAAACGCCGCAACTAGAGAAAGCCCGTGGGCAGCAATGAAGACCCAATGCAGCCAAAAAAATAAAAATAAAATAAAGTGATTTACCACAAAGATACCTACAATAACATGACTAAATACAAATAAGAATAAAATAATAGGATCATGGGTAACTTAAACATGACTAGTTAAAATAAAATAAAAGCTAATAACAGAAGAGGCAAAGTAAAATCATAAATATGTAGGCTATAAGGAATTATATAGTTGCCATAATTAAGCCTCAATTTTTACTTTTTTTTTTTTACTACCAGCCAAACTGAAAAGGAAAATATGGTCAGTTACACAGTCTTTATTCTTAGGAAAAGAAACTTCCTCAAGGGAAGCTTAGCTCTTCGAAAAATTTGGTTCTAAATTATATACCTCATACACAATTTCATATTAGCTTCCACCCGCCCCACTCATGACAGAGTAGAAACTATATCATACATTCTTAGAGCAAAAGCAGCAAAGTAAAACTCTGTAGTAAAGGTTAATAAAGAGGTTCTCAAGCTGGGATATAGAGTTTGTATCAGTTATCTGTTGTTGTGTAACAAATCTTCCCAAAGCTTAAAACAGCCACCATATTATTTGCTCATGATCCTGAGGGTCAGCAAATTGGGCTGAGCTCAGCTGGGCACTTCTACCAATACTCAGGCCTCACACTGCAGAGGTTCTGATAATGGGATGAGGCCCATTTATCAGCATCAGATTAAAAAGCTCCTCAGGTGATTCTTATATATTGCCAAGCTTCAGAGTCACCAGCCTCGTGCACAACACTAAATCACAACTGAGTGAAGGCTGCTCTTCCCAGGTGAGGTAAAGTCAAAAAGGACTTTGAGAAGTCTGAGACCTAGATTAGCCCAAACAATACTGAAAAAGAACAAAGTTGGAAAACTCGTACTTGCTGATTTCAAAATTTACTATAAAGTTACAGTTATCAAGAGAGTGTGGCATGGCATAAAGAAGATGTATATATCAAGGGATCAGAATAGAGAGTCCAGGAATAAACCCTCACATCTATAATCAGCTGATTTTCAACAAGGGTGCCAAGATCATTCAATGGGGAAAGAAGCGTCTTTTCAACAATATGCAAAGGAACGATTTTGTACCCCCTTTTTCTATCATCTAAAAGAAGTTACTCAAAACAGGGTCATAGACCTAAATGTAAGAGCTAGAACTATGTAACTCTTAAAAAAAAAAGGATAGGATTACACACCATGACCAAGTGGGATTTATCCTAGGAATGTAAGGTTGTTTTAAAACCCAAAATTCAATTAATGTAATTCACTATAGTAATAGAAAAAAAGGACAAACACCACATAGTCATCTCAATAGCTTTAGAAAAATCATTTCTCAAAATCCAATTTACGTTCATGATACAATTGCTCAATAAGCTAAGGATAAAAGGAAGCTTCCACAATTTAACATTATACTTAACAGTAAAAGACTGAATGTGTGAAGGAATATGATTCAGCCTTAAAAAGGAAGGAAATTCTGACACAGGCTACACCATGCATGAACCTAGAAGTCATTATGCTAAGTGAAATAAGCCAGTCACAAAAAAGATAAATACTGTATGATTCCACTTATATGAAGTACCTAGAATAGTCTAATTCATAGGGACAGAAAGTAGAATGGTTGGTGCCAGAGGCTGAGAAGACAGGGGAAAAGGCAGTTATTGTTTAAAGGTACAGAGTTTCAGTTTGGGACAATGAAAAGAGTTCCACAGATGATGGTGGTGAAGGTTGCACAACAGTGCGAATGTACTAAATGACAATGAACTGTACCCTTAAAAATGGTAAATTTTATGTTATGGAATTTTATATTTCACCACAATTTTTTTTTTTTTTGGGCTGCGTTGGGTCTTTGTTGCTGCGTGCGGGCTCTCTCTAGTTGCAGCGAGCAGGGGCTACTCTTGATTGCAGTGCGCGGGCTTCTCATTGTCGTGGCTTCTCTTGTGGAGCATGGTCTCTAGGCTCACAGGCTTCAGCAGTTGTGGCACATGGACTCAGCAGTTGTGGCTCGTGGGCTCTAGAGTGCAGGCTCAGTAGTTGTGGTGCACGGGCCTAGTTGCTCCACGGCATGTGGGATCTTCCTGGACCAGGGTTCGAACCCGTGTCCTCTGCATTGGCAAGCAGATTCTTAACCACTGCAGCACCAGGGAAGTCCCTCACCACAATTTTTAAAATAAAAATAAGTAAATACAATAGTGAAAGAATGAATGCTTTCCTAAGACCTAGAACAAGGCAGGGATACCTGCTCTCATCACTTTTACTCAGCATTGTCCTGGAATCTCCAGCCAGTGAAATAATGCAAGAAGAACAAATAAAAGGTATATAAACTAGAAAGGAAGAAGTAGAAATGTCTCTATTACAGACAACATGATCCTGTACGTAGAAAATTCTAAGGAGTCTCCAAAAATGTACTAGAATGAATAAACCAGATCAGCAAGTCCACAGGACACAAAACCAATACGAAGTTGATTATATTTTAATATGCTAACAATGAACAATTCAGAAATGAAATTAAAAAGCAATTTCATTCACAATAGCATCAAAAAGAACAAAATACTTGGGAATCAATTTAACAAAAAAGTGCAAGAACTATGCACCAAAACCCTTAAAACATTGCTGAGATATTTACCTGAATGTCTGATCAAATGGAGAGGCGTACCATGCACATCAATTAGAAGGCTCAATTATTGTTAAAGAGGCAGTCCTCCCTAAATTGATCTAGAGATTCCACATAATCCCCAAGAAAATCTCAGGAGGGCTTTTTTGGTATAATAGAATTTGACAACCTGACCCTAAAAGTTACATGGAAATGCAAAGAACCTAGAAGAGCCAAACAGTTTTGAAAAAGAACTAAGTTGGGACACTTACACTACCTGGTTTCAAAGCTTTCTATAAAGCTAGAGTAATCAGGACAGTCTTTTTTTTTTTTTCTTTTTTTTTTTTTTGGCCGCAAAGCACAGCTTGTGGGATCTTAGTTCTCCAATCAGGGATCGAACTTGCACCCTTGGCAATGAAAGCACGGAGTCCTAACCACTGCACTGTCAGGGAATTCCCTGGGACAACCTTGTATTGGCATAAACGTAGACATATGGGTCAATAAAACAGAATGGCATGTCCAGAAATAAGCCCTTATGGTCACAATCAATTGCTTTCCAACAAAGATGCCAAGGCAAAAAAAAAAAAAAAGTATACCTTTCCTCCCACTATACGCAAAAATTCATTCTTAGATCTAAATGTAGGAGCTAGATAATTATTATCTACACTAATTCCAAAAATCTACCCCCAAAAAAACCCCCAACTAACTAGCTCTCTGCTTTACTTCACTAGGGCAAATAACTAAGGTTAGAGATGGCCCAAATATTTTGAATGCCATTGTCTGTTATTTTTGACACCTTTACCAATATTTTCCTCTCTGTGACCAGATTTGTCAAGTTGAGTGCCTTGGAAGAAAACCCTATCACATTACCCTGATGGACGTCTGCACTGGAAAGAAAGGTAATGGAATTTTTAAGTTGATCCCAAGGGTACAGAAAAATCCTAGATGGGTTCTGAACTCAGATTCTGTTCTAAAGAATAATATTTTCCATCTAGAGAATTTGATTGACAGTTGCGCTAATAATTTCTCAAATTTAGCTGTGATCATTCGCCTTAATTTAATTTGAAGATGTAACAAGGAAAGGAAGACCTCCCCAGGGGTGTTCGCCACTGAGTTCCTTCGGCTTAAAAGGCTGAGAGGGTCTACAAAATTCTAGGTCAGCAGCTGTGATCTGGGGGGTTTCACAGACGGAGGAGCCCCAGTTTGTGTCTATCCCGACAGCCTAGGATGCTGCTGGACAGGACCAAGTCTGCTTCTGTGAAATGCCTCCGAGGCAAGCAATCCCTCATTAATCTGAAGACTCAGTAGACCTGAGAAATAATGAGCAGCTCTCTCTAGGGAGCAGCTGTAGGTTTGCTTCTGGATTCCTTCCAGCTTCTGGGTAGGTTTCTTTCTTGCAGTTCAGGAGTGGGTGTGGGAAGCAGCAAGCTTCAGCTCCCCACCAGGGAAAGCATACTCATTCACCTGCCAACACAAGCGGCAACCTGCGGGATCAACACTTCACTTCTTTTGTCTAGAGATGTGTTTTTTTTGTTTTTTGTTTTTGTTTTTTTACAGCTTTATTGGAGTATAATTGCTTTACAGTGGTGTGTTAGTTTCTGCTTCATAACAAAGTGAATCAGCTATACATATACATATGTTCCCATATCTCTTCCCTCTTGCATCTCCCTCCCTCCCTATCCCACCCCTCTAGGTGGTCACAAAGCACCGAGCTGATCTCCCTGTGCTATGTGGCTGCTTCCCACTAGCTATCTATTTTACATTTGGTAGTGTATATATGTCCATACCTCTCTCTCACTTTGTCACAGCTTACCCTTCCCCCTCCCCATATCCTCAAGTCCATTCTCAAGTAGGTCTGTGTCTTCATTCCTGTCTTACCCCTAGGTTCTTCATGACATTTTTTTTCTTAAATTCCATATATATGTTAGCATACGGTATTTGTCTTTCTCTTTCTGACTTACTTCACTCTGTATGACAGACTCTAGGTCCATCCACCTCATTACAAATAGCTCAATTTCATTTCTTTTTATGGCTGAGTAATATTCCATTGTATATATGTGCCACATCATCTTTATCCATTCATCCAATGATGGACACTTAGGTTGTTTCCATCTCCGGGCTATTGTAAATAGAGCTGCAATGAACATTTTGGTACATGACTCTTTTTGAATTATGGTTTTCTCAGGGTATAGGCCCAGTAGTGGGATTGCTGGGTCATATGGTAGTTCTATTTTTAGTTTTTTAAGGAACCTCCATACTGTTCTCCATAGTGGCTGTACCAATTCACATTCCCACCAGCAGTGCAAGAGTGTTCCCTTTTCTCCACACCCTCTCCAGCATTTATTGTTTCTAGATTTTTTGATGATGGCCATTCTGACTGGTGTGAGATGATATCTCATTGTAGTTTTGATTTGCATTTCTCTAATGATTAATGATGTTGAGCATTCTTTCATGTGTTTGTTGGCAAAATCAGGTCCCCTTCCCATGAGGCCAATATAAAGCAACTGTATTAAAAACAAGGATATATACCCAAAACACAATTTCCATCTCTCTCCCTACCTACTCACAGATACTCATGGAAGTTGAATTTCAGACTAGCCATGCATGTCTTTTAGAAGATTAGCTTCCCTCCAACCAAACCAGCCAAAACTAAAACGTCTATTTCAGGTAGTAGTGACCTTCCTTTGTTTTAGAATGTGTCATGCTCCCATCAGAGACATTAAATCTTTCTCTTCTCATGAATTAAAATGTCACAATTAAGAATTGCAACTCAACATTTATCAGCCCTCATATGCCACTTCCTTCCTGAGAATTTCATAACTTGCAAGATAAAATGACAGCTCACACAGTAGGAAAAAAAAATAGATACAGTGTGAGTCTGAGCAAGTCATCGTCCTCTTCTTGAGAAAGTGTGTGCAGGGGTTAGCGTGCAATCACAGTGTCTCTTTCAGGTCTACTCTTCCTCGATTTTATGATAGATTACAGAAAATGCTTAGGACCATCCTTAGTGTGTGACAAAGTTAAGCACGGCACGTGATCCTATCTCTCCACTGTCATTTCTGAGTGTTTCTCCTGCTAGTACTCTACTTTACGTTATTTTTTTTTCAATGAAATAATGTTCTCATCATCCTGCCTCTTTTTGATATTTCCTTTTATGTTTTAAAAACAGCATCTTTTATCAGATTATAAAATTAGTACTGTTCATTACAAAATTCTAAAATATGAAGAGAGCCATAGATGAGTCCCACTGTAAAGCAACGTCTCATTTTGAATAATGTCAGGAATCACACCTGCTCCCCCTAACTACTCTGAGAAGTTTAGATTATGTATACCGACTTTTCTAAAGCCAGGCACACCTGAGATATGTTTTGTTCAGGGACCTGCCCATTTGCAATCACTTCCTCCAGGAGATTCTGTGAGAGTCACTCATTTACAGACATTTTATTTCCTGCTTATGTCTAAAAACCACTTTGTGAGTCATGACCATTTACTCACCTCCATCGCTGTGTGTTGTCAGGTGTGTGATGGCAAACCTGCTGCCTGACAATGTCATTCTGTAACTGCCCCGCCCCAGGGAGCTGGGGCTCACGGGCAGTGGTCCCCCTCCCACCACGGAAGTGCAGGGAGAAACACCTGCTCCTCTCAGCCTTGGGTCGGTGAATGATGTGGACCTGCCAACAACAAACGAGGCTTCTTCTGGCTCATCCGTGCACAAACTGCTTTATCTCCCTCCTCTCACCCTTGTGCCCTCCCCAGCCTTTCCTCCAGACAAGCCAGGGGTGGAAATGAAAGTGGGCACCCTGGGCCCAGAGAGCTAGGAGGCTGCTAAATCAGAAGCCCGCCAGCCTTGCAGCAACGGCTTCCATAAATGCCTCATGCCTGGGCCACGCCTTTCATTGGGGACCGCAAAGCCCTTAAAGCACTGGCTTATGAGTCCCATGCAGGCCCTGGGAAATGACTGGGCTATTTTCAAAGTCTGGGAAGCTAAGGCACAGTGGGGTCACGGTCATGATGGACATCACACAGAAGATGATTCAGCGAGAACTTGGGACTGCTATGTTATTTTTAACCCTTCCTCCCACACCCTTTTTCCTGATATTTTCTGGAATCGAACCTATATTTTCAATGGATGGGGAAAGGGAATAACAACTTTGTACAAAACATAATCTACAAATAGCAATCCAGTGTTTTAGGACAGCCCAGAGAATCTCTGTTTGTGTGGCTTTTAGAATAGCTTTGCTTCCTGAACTCTCCCGGGAGTGTCTCCCCTTTCTGAAAGCTTTATTTCTTACAATGCCAGTGTCTTTAGAAGGCAGTCACCTCAGGTTTTAAGATGGTTTCTCAGATTTTGATGAGCAGGAAAATCACCTGGAGATTGTATTAAAATGCAGAATTTGGGGCTTCCCTAGTGACGCAGTGGTTAAGAATCCACCTGCCAACGCAGGGGACATGGGTTCAATCCCTGGTCTGGGAAGATCCCACATGCCGTGGAGCAACTAAGCCCTTGCGCCACAACTACTGAGCCTGCACGCCACAACTACTGAGCCCACGTGCCACAACTACTGAAACGGACACGCCTAGAGCCCGTGCTCCGCAACAAGAGAAGCCACGACAATGAGAAGCCCACGCAGTGCAACGAAGAGTAGCCCCCGCTCACCACAACTAGAGAAAGCCCATGCGCACAGCAACAAAGACCCAATGCGGCCAAAAATAAATAAATAAAATAAACTTAAAAAAGAAAAAAATGCAGAATCTGATCCAATAGACCTGGGTGGGGCCTGAGCCTCTGGATTTCTAATAAACTCTCAGCTGCTGCTGGTGGTCCAGTGATTACACTTTGAGTCGCAGGGGGCCAGCCAGAGAAAGCCACCTGTGGACACTGCCCTCTTGAAAAATAAGACTTAGAGCACATCCATGGCTTCTCTCAACACCAACTTTCTGGGAGCTTAATTGTCTGAGTCTTTAATTATTCTGAGTTTAATTATCTTGACTCTTAAGAGTATGATTTGCAAACCATGCTCATGTTAGCTCATCACAGCACTGGATGGAGGTAAGGAAGTCATGGTTGTTTAAAGCCTGTACAAACTAGGGAGATGGTTTTATCTCTGATCGTACTTAACATAGTTAATAGACATGCTCCTTCGAAGAGTACCACCAGGTAAAATTGTTTGCTAAGCAACATTCCAATGCAATTGACTGAAAAAGAGATTAAATTAATAGGAGGTCACTTGAGAGTGAAGAGAAAAATTACCTTTCAAACCAGCCATCCAGTGCATCTCAAGAACATAGTCCAGGCACATAAGAGGTTTTACTACATACATTTAACAGGGTCTGAAATGACCTTTCACCTCTGTCAAGTTATTCACGTGCCCAGTGGTTGTCATGGCAACGTTGATAACCAGCAGTGGCTTCTCAACACCTATGGAATGCCGGAGTCACCCGAGCAGTCTCATTTTCTAGTCTTCCAACCTGTCACCCTATAAACTAAGAGACGGTTGAGGCCCTAGGGCACAATTTCTAAGTAATTAGGTGTACTGCAGAGTCGAGGACCTTCCCAGACCTAAAACTTCCACCCACAGCCTCCAGGATCAGGAGACAGTCACCGAGGGAGGAACCTTGCCTGTGCTCTTCTGGCCCTGACAGCAAGGACAGAGACAAACGTGCGTCTGCTAACATCTACTGCCCACCAGCACCTCGGCCTGCGCCTCGGTGAGGGGAGGAGGGCGGAGATGGTGACAGCAGCGTGCCCAGCATGCTCCACTCCCCGAGTACCCCCCTCCTCCAGCTCCAGCTCCCCCTAGACAGCAGACTTTCACTCTGTCCACAAATTCCTACTGCCCGACAACATAACACTTCACTCACCTTTTTCTTTAATATTGGGAGATATTTCAAATGTACTGAAAAGTACAGATGATTTTGCAAATATGTATATACTAGCTTTATCAATTATCGACATTAAATATTTTCGACAGGGCTTCCCTGGTGGCGCAGTGGTTGAGAGTCCGCCTGCTGATGCAGGGCACATGGGTTCGTGCCCCGGTCTGGGAAGATCCCACATGCCGCAGAGCGGCTGGGCCCGTGAGCCATGGCCGCTGAGCCTGCGTGTCCAGAGCCTGTGCTCCGCAACGGGAGAGGCCACAACAGTGCGAGGCCCACGTACCGCAAAAAAAAAAAAAAAAAAAAAAATTTCGACAGAAACAAGTGTCCAGGTAGAGTTGATATTCCCTGAGTACTTTTACCCAATCCTTTCTCTCCGTCTTTCCAGAGCTTTGCTATTTGTCATTCCCATGTATATTTTACACCAAGACTTCATATGTTAGTGATAATACAAATATGTTATGTTTTGCATGGCTTTATACAAATGGCATCCCACTATATGCAGCTTAAAAATTTTTTTTTCACTGAAAATTATGTTTATGAGATGTATCCATGTTGACACATGTAACTCTAGTTCATCCATTTTAATTTGCTGTATAGTATTCCACTGCATGAATAAAAACAATTATTTATCTACTCTCCTGTTCATGGGCACTGAAGTTGCTTGAAATTTTCTCTTACAGATAAAGTTGCCATGAACATACTTGTAAAGTCCCCTTGTGTGCGTGTCCTAGATCCATTACCTAGAAGTAGGGTTGCTGAGACACAGAATAGCACAGCTTTCCTTTTGCTAGATGCTTCCAATTTGCTTTTCAAAGTGTACCAGCTTACAATTCCACCAGCAGTGAGGAGAGTTCCTATCTTTCCACATCTTCACCAACACATAGAATAATCAGACTTTTTAGTTTCTGCTCATCTAGCAGGAATAAAATGGTATATTCCTCCCTCTTTAAAAACAGCCTCTTGAGATATAATTCATAGACCATACAATTCATCCATTTAATGTGTACAATCTGATGGCTCTGAGTTTATTTACAGAGGTGGGCATCCATCACCACAATCAATTGTAAAATATTTTCATCGCCCCAGAAAGAAATCAAGTTCCTCTTCGTTGTCACCCCCATACCCCCCTCCCCATCTCTCCAGGCCTAGGCAACCACTGACCTACTTTCTGTCCCTATAGATTTGCCTGTTCTGGACCTTTCATATAAGTTCATATAAGAAGGAACCACACTTTCTTTCTTTTCACAAATTCCTACAACTTGACCACATAACATTTTGCTTAGAGTTTTTCTGTAATTCGGGGAAAGATTCAATATGTGCTTGGTGCCCATTTTAATTTGTATTTCCCTAATTACTAGTAATTCAGACAATGTCTTCATATGCTTATTGGCCATTTGGGATTCTTCTTGAAAATGACAATTTACATTCTTTTATCCATTTTTAAATAGGATTGCTTGCCTTCTCCTTGTTTATTTGTAGGACTTAGTTACATATTTCTGTACAGGCGTCCTTTATCGGTTCAGTATGTTGCAGATTTTGTTGGAAGGCAATGCTCCCTGGATTTCTCAGTGTTCCCTGCACTGTCCAGGCCTTTTGGAATAGCAAATATCGACATGCTATAAACGTACAAATGGTCTCCTTTCTCCCCAAACCCATTGTTCTCTTCATTTTCTAAAGGTGATAAACCCAGAGCCATTTGTTTACATTCCAAATGGTTGTAAAAACCCAGAGAACTTCCTCTCCTCTCCCCAGAGTGGAGTGGTTTAGGTTAGAGAGCAAAGGTCTCTCCCTCTCCCTCCAGAGTGCAAAGGAGGGATAGATATGCCAGCAGCATCTATACCGGCTCTGAGAGCCATCATTCTCTAGCTCTTCCCTGTGTTACAAGCCCCTGGACCTGCAGGACACATCTGCCCTCACTGTGTTGCCTGATGGGAATTGGCAGTAAGACTGATAATGTCAGCAAATCATTGGTCTCTTCTCTGATCCAGAAACCTCATGCTTCCAGTCAGGATACTAAATGAATAACAGATGTAAAAACTTAACTGGTATCCTCTTCTGGTCTGAAGCTTATCTTTTCCCTTTGTTTATGTCTTTTTTTTTTTTCATTGTAGTAAAATATACATACATAAAATTCACCACTTTAACCATTTTTTAGTGTAGGTTTCATTGGCATCAATAAAGTCACAATGTTATGCAACTGTCAACCCTATCTATTTCTAGAAATGTTTCATCTTCCAAAACTGAAACTCTGTACCCACTGAACACCAACTCCCTCCCCATCCCCCTCCCCCCAGCCCCCCTTCTACTTTCTGTCTCCATGAATTTGGCTACTCTGGGACCTCATATAAGTGGAATCATACAGTATTTGTCCTTCTGTGACTGGCTTATTTCACTCAGCATAATGTCTTCAAGGTTCACCCATGTTGAGGCATATGTCAGAATCTCCTTCCTTTCTTTTTTTAAAATTGTGGTAAAATACACATAATAGGGAATTTACCATCTTAACCCTTTTAAAGTGTATAATTGAATGAAACTAAGTAGATTCACATTGTTGCATAACTATCACCACCATCCATCCCAGAACTCTTTTCATTTTGCAAAACTGAAACTCTGTATATCCATTAAACAATAACTCCTCATTCCTCCCTTTTTAAGGCTGAATAATATTATACCCATAGTATGTACACAACACATTTTGTTTATCCATGTATCTGTCAGTGGACACTGGGGTTGTTTCCACATTTTCCCTATTGTGAATAATACTGCTATGAACATGGGTGTACAAGGATCTGAGTCCCTGCTTTGTTTATGCTTTTGATGAAAAAAATTCTTTTTAAGTTTTTTTTTTTTAGGATTTGTTTGTTTGTTTGTTTTGATGTGGACCATTTTTAAAGCCTTTATTGAATTTGTTACAATATGGCTCCTGTTTTATGGCTACAAGGCATGTGGGATCTTAGCTCCCCAACCAGGGATCAAACCTACACCCCCTGCATTAGAAGGCAAAGTCTTAACCACTGGACCACCAAGGAAGTCCCTTAAGTTTCAACTCATTCACTTTTTTCACCCTTTCCTTTATGGTCTGAGGGTTTTTTTTGTTGTTGTTGTTGTTTTGTTTTTTATATCCCATGAAACATCATTTTTTGAGTATATTATGCTTGCTATAGCAGCCTGCCTGTTTCTGGTTCCTGTTGCCGTGAAATCAGAATGCTGAGGCTGTTCACCCCCAACCCAGGCTCTAGGCCAGCGCTGCCCAAATCAAAGTAGACAGAGCTTGCTGGCTGGTTTCACACAAACCCGATTCCCTGGACCTACTCATCGGGCTCTTCTGTCTGCTATCCTTAGGCCCAACCCCAGGCTCGGGGCTCCAGCCTCATGTCTGGCTCCTCTTGGCTGAGTCCTGTCCACTCTCATTGGTTCTTTTAATGAATAATCTTGTGCCTGAACTTAATCCCGGAGTCTGGGGCCTTGTTGTGTCCTGTGCCTGGTCCCCCAAACTCCCCCCGAGATCATCTGGTTGCCTGAGTTCCACTCTGCTGCTTGCTCCGGGGATCTTTCGTAACCCTCACCCCAGGCCAGGGAAGTCTTAGACGGCCAGGGTCTTGGGTCACTACCTTTCCCCCATCGCTGTTCAGACTACAACCAGAGATACTTAACATTCTTCATGAAACCACACTGACCATTATTCATTCTGCCTTTTTTTAATGTGAAAATTAAATTAATACAAGGAAAGCTCACTAAAATGGAGTCGGGAGGCCAGAAGGGGGTGGTCGTCTCACTACTGTACCACCCTGCATCATTACAGATCCCAACGGGAAGAAACTTCCCCCTTTTTTTTTTTTTTTTTTAACCATGCTGCATGGCTTGCGGGCTCTTAGTTCCCCCACCAGGGATTAGGGATCGAACACCGGCCCCAGCAGTGAAAGTGCTGAGTCCTAACCACTGGACTTTGAAAGAATTCTCCGGAAGAGACTTACCTTGCATCTCCGGCAGGAAGCGACACTTCTTTACTACCCAGCAGGAAGAGGAAAGATTTCTCCTCGCCTGGCAACAGCCCAGCCAATGAGAGACTGCCACAACTCAGCCAATGGAAAGCCACTATACTTCGAACTCCCAGTTTCCTCCAGAAATGGAGGGCTCCTCACTCATTACAGCGTCCAGCTCTGTTACCTCCAGGGCACTGACGGTGTGGTCTGGTCCAGGAGCCCCTCATCTCCACATGGACCTCCTGGAATCTCTCCATTGTACGCCTTGGCAGAGCTGCTGTGGCCATTCCCACTGTCAAGAACTCACTCAACAGAAACTTTTTTTTTTTTTTTTGCGGTACGCGGGCCTCTCACTGCTGTGGCCTCTCCCGTTGCGGAGCACAGGCTCCGGACGCACAGGCTCAGCGGCCATGGCTCATGGGCCCAGCCGCTCCGCGGCATGTGGGATCTTCCCGGACCAGGTCCCGAACCCGTGTCCCCTGCATCGGCAGGCGGACTCTCAACCACCGCACCACCAGGGAAGCCCAAGAAACATTTTTTTAGGGTTTTTTTTTGTTGTTTTGTTTTGGCCGGGCCATGCGGCTTATAAGATCTAAGTTCCCTGACCAGGGATCAAACCCGTACCCGCTGCAGTGGAAGCACGGAGCCCTAACCACTGAACCTCCAGGGAATTTCCTTCAACAAGATTTTAAACAAGTATTTATTGAGGCACTAACAGGTGGCCAGTCCTGAAGATGCAAAAGTAAATAAACAAAATAATTGAAATCAAGTTCTCAAAGGGTTCTTTGTACACCTATGTTCACAGCAGCACTGTTCACAAAAGCCAAAAGGTGGAAGTAAGCCAAGTGTCCATCAATAGATGAATGGATAAACAAAATGTGGCCTATACACACAACGGGAAATTATTCGGCCTTAAAAAGGAAAATCTGGCATATTTTGCAAAATGGATGAACTGGAAGAAAGTATGCCAAGTGAAATACGCCAGTCACAAAAGGACAAATACTATATAATTCCGCTTAAGTGAAGTGTCTCAAATTCATCGAGACAGAGGTAGAATGGTGGTTGTCAGGGATTGTGGAGAGGGAGGATGCAGATTTAGTGCCTGATGGGGACAGGGGTTCGGTTTGGGGAGACGGATGGTGGTGATGGTTGTACAGCAACGTGAATGCACTTAATGCCACTGACCTGTGAGAACTGCAAAAACTCTCCACGTGAAAGACTCCATTCAAACCCCTCACTAAGCGACCCGACCAAACTCTAGTATGGCTTCTGGCAGCCTCAGCCCCCATCCCTGGAAAGCCCGCACGCCTCCCACGTCAGTGTTCTTCTCTGGAAAAACACAAAGCTGCCAAAAGAAATTTACCATTTGTTCCAGCCAACCCCTTACTGACAGGCCCCTGACCTCCCTTTCTTGGAGCATTTGCTGAAAAAAAAACCCCAAAACTTTACAATTGTAAATCTTTCCTCTGTCCTTTTGAGATGTGTGTGTTTCTGCTACAACCCAGGACGATTTTTCTCAAAGACCTAAAAACCATTCCTTTCTTTTTTAAAAAATTTTATTTATTTTTTTTATATAGCAGGTTCAAAGCCATTCCTTTTAAGTGTCATCATCAAGAAGGACAGGGCCACTGGCTCCCATTCGCTGTAGGAGGGCAGAAGCCTCACTGAGAAATGCCGATTAGTGGACACAGCTGGCCTAATGGTGTTTACACTGACTCACCCTCTCACTAGCTTTTTTTTTTTTTTTTACGGTACGCGGGCCTCTCACTGCCGCGGCCTCCCCCGCTGCGGAGCACAGGCTCCGGACGCACAGGCTCAGCGGCCATGGCTCACGGGCCCAGCCGCTCTGCGGCACGTGGGATCTTCCCGGACCGGGGCACGAACCCGTGTCCCCTGCATCGGCAGGCGGACTCTCAACCACGGCGCCACCAGGGGAGCCCTCACCAGCTTTTTGTAACGTTTCGCTGCCCTGACTCTGCTTGAGCCCAGCCTGCCACTCCTCCCCACTCCCATTCTCCCTTGACAAGGCCCGGTCATCCCTGGCAGGTCGAAAGGAGCTCAGCTGTTTCCCCTTGATATGGGAAAGCGTTCAACCAGATACGCTGTCTAGTGAGAGAAGCCAGGCGCAGAGCTGCGGAATACCATCATTTGTCTAAAGGGGGGAGGGTCAGGTTTTATATACATATTTGCCTGTGTGCACAAAATCTGTGAAAGTCACACGGGAAGGTACTATTGCTTTTAAAGTTTACGTTTGGAGAGAGGAATTGAGTAGCTGGCGGCATGAGGGGGAGTGAGGTATCCTTTCAGATCTTTTGAATCTTGAAACATGTGACTAATCATACTATTTCCAGGGGGGAAAAGTTTAAATAGAAACAAAACAAAATGAGTAGGGCCGAAATTGAGAAGTGAAGTCACAGAAATGCAAAATTCTTTTATCTTTTTAATTGAGATATAACTCACATATCTTGAAATTCACCATTTTAAAGTGTACAATTCAGTGACTTTTAGTACACACAGAAAGTTGCGCAACCATCACCACTGTCTAATTCTGGAACTTTTTCATCACTCCAGAGGGAAACCCCTTATCTGTTAGCAGTCACTCCCCATGTCCCCTCCCCCGAGTCCTTGGTAACCGTTAACCAGCTTTCTGTCTCTTTGGATCTGCCACCTATGGACATGTCAGGTAAATGGGATCATTCGATATGTGGTTCTTTTCGACTGGCTTCTTTCACTCAGCAAAATGTCTTCAAGGTTCATCCATGTGGTAGCATGTGTCAGAATTTCATTCCTCTTTATTGCTGAAAAATATTCCATGGTACGGACATACCTATTTTGTTTACCCGCTGATGGACAGCTGGGTTGTTTCCACTTTTGGGCTATCATGAATAATGCTGCAGAAATGCAAAATCTGATCCATACTAAGTCCAAGATTTCCTAATACTCAATATAAAAGCTGGGCAGCGTGTCCAGCTACAAAGTAGATGTTTTCTGTACGCATTTTAATACACATTTAAAATACATTCTGGTGCAACTGTGAAAAGGTCAAAATTTCATTTAAGTCAAATCTTCCCTTTCCCTTCCCTTGCATTCTCACCCACCTGCCTTGTTTCTTCCGTCCTTTCCTTCCCTCCTCTGTCTGCTGTTACCCTCACTCTCTCTCTCCGAATTCCCAGTCCCACACTGTTCTCCCTCCCAAATAACTAACCTTTCTTCCTTTACTGGGCATTTTTTCATTCCCCCTCTTTGCCAACATGTACAATCATTGTTTACCAAATTAATTCAACCTGGAAAAAAAAATCTAAAAGCTGGCACCCGGGAACTTTCTTTGAATAGTCACATTTGCCATTAGCTCTTTACCTGCAGGCCAAGAGGTTTGCTGAAACCCACCCTGATCCCACAAGTGTGAACTGTGGTCTTTTTAAGCCCAGGTTTACTGAGCCCCAGAGACTGTCTTAACAGAGATTAGGATCAGTGGCAACTGGACAGTGTTTAGCTGCAGATAAGATCTGGAGAAGCAGGAGGGAGGTCACACACACACACACACACACACACACACACACACACACACACACCCTCCAGAGCAACCTCTTTGCCTGGAGTCTCTCCTGGGAGTCAGAGTAAACAGCAAAGATAAGGGCTCAGACTCTTCTGCCACCATCTCTGTCCCTCTGGCCTCCAGAAAGAATTCCTAGGAAGACAGGCCTTGTTTACCAGAGAGGCGTCCTTGGGGGTCAAAGATCAGAGCTTCAGGTCAATCCTTGCTCAGAAGCTTAGGTCCTTCTGGTACAGCCTGGATAAAACTTGTTTGGATTTTTAAATTATGTCATTGTCCCCTCAGTGGCTAAAATGCTCTTTAGGGGAACACAGACACATATCTCTTTAAACTGTATCCTTGCCTCTGTATTCGCCCTGTGGCAGCGGCCAGCATCCTACCCCCCGGACTCCTGTCACAGTGCTCACTGCTCTCTGCCCACTCCCCTGGCCCTGTCCCCTCATCCCACACAGCGACCCAGGCTGACCTCTGCCCCACATCTCCCTGTCAGCTCCCCTCCCCCGTCCCCCACGCCCCCCCGACTCTAAACCGTTCCGTGTCTCCCTGGTACGAGCAGGACAACATCCGATCCTCAGCCTGATGCACGGACATGTAGGACGTGCCCCAGGGGCGTCCGCATCTGCCCACCACTGTTCTCTCCCCCAGCGCCCTCTACCCCAGCCAGGCAGGTTGACTCACTCTCTCCTCTGAGCACCCCAAGCGCTTTCCAGCCTCTGCTCAGACCACACTCTACTCTCTGTCCACAATGCTTTTTATTTCCTCATTCAACAAATATTTACAAAGTCCCCACGATGTGCCACGGTGGGATGTCACGGTGACACAGCCAGTGAGGGTGGCAGCCAAGGATGCAGGCTGTTGCAAACGCAGTGTGAGCCGGGGTTTGGTGGGGGGGCGACAGGGAAGAACATCAGGCACACTTAACTTCGTGCTTTCAACAGCTGTTAGGGAGACAGAGTTACACCCATTCCAGAGCAGAGGAGGCCGAGGGCTAGCTCACTGCAGAGGCCACTCTGCTGTATCTCGCTCCCAGGCCGTCTTCTCCAGCAGCCTCTCCAGGCCAGACAGACCTAACAACAGAAGCTCCTACCTTCTGCCTTTCGTTTTGAGAGCAATGGCCTAAGCCTTGTCTTGGCAGCGTTTTTAAACTTGGTGCGCATGGCACGTCTCGTCTCCCCGGCTGGCTGTGTCCCTGTGGGCAGGGCAGAGTTTCATATACACGATTATGTACAGAGTAGGCAGCTAATAAATATCTGCTGAATGAATAAGTGAGTGAATGTACTCCTAGCACCTGATTATCTATCCAAAATCATCTGTCCAAAAAAATAGCTCCACAAAACGGAGAGAATTGCTCTTCCCTACTTTACAGGGAGTGCTGAATAGATTAATTCCTTTGTGTCCCTAATGAGGCCTGAAATCTTCAGATCAAAAATACTAAATCTTTAGCAGACTCACAGATATAGAACACGAACTAGTGATTACAAGTGGGGAGAAGGAAGGGGGGAGAGGCAAGATAGGGGTAGGGGTGTAAGAGGTACAAACTATTAGGTATAAAATAAGCTACAAGGATATATTGTACAACATGGGGAATATAGCCAATAGTTTATAATAACTATAAATCCTTAAAACTGTGAAGCACTAAAAAAATTGTGAATCACTATATTCTACACCTGTAACTTATATAATATTGTACAGCAACTGTACTTCAATAAATATATATATATATATATGATTAAGAAACACCCCCCCCACTAAATCTTGGTGGCTAAAAAAAAGCTTAAAAAATAAAATATATTTTATCTCATAATAGGGGGCCTTGATTACCCTTCATTAATAACCATAAAGGCCCATTTAAACTGAAAGCTCAAAGAGCGGAGAGCATAGGATATGGGGAAAAAATGTATTTTTTCCCTTTAAATGTCGTTTCTCTTTTTCGCAGTGTCTAGAATGATTACTGAGCCCTGGGCGTATCCTGCCAAAATCAGAAGCAATGTATACGGCAATGCACTGCTCAGAGCTAGCCTCTTCCCAGAGGCTGGAAAGCCCAGTTCCTTCAAAGCCAGGACACCAAAGCTTTGCAGGAGCTTCTCACTCAGCAAAAGGCTGAGGGAGCTCCACCCAGACCCCAAGCATCTGCCAGCTTTTGTCTCTGGGAGAAAATGCTGCTGAGTCCTGACAGAATCTGCAAGGAGATTAAAAATAATTGAGGGAGATCCCCATCTCTGCTCTCCTCCCTTCCCCTCTGGGCACATGGCCACCCGCTCCCAGGGGGCCTTGGGGGAGAGTGGGGCTTGGCTGAACACACCCTTCTTCTTCCAGGCTGTCCTCATCTGTTTGGGGGACACTTAACCCTTCATCTTCCTCCCGTCCCTCTGGTTGCTCCTGTTTGCCACGGTTCCTGTGTCCTCCACCTTCTTCCACCCCACGTGCACTGTCCTGCCTGCCTTCAATGTTGAAAGCAATGTTCTCTTCCCGTGTCTACCCCTCACACTCACTTATTCCTATCATGTCAAACCCTCCTCTTTGCCCCTCCCCCAAGTGGCAACTCCCACATCACCACATCGACTTACACACTTGCAAACTCATTATTCCCCCAAAGTATCATGTTCCGTCTCCCCAAACCTGATCGTGTCCTGATTCTCCACCTTAGTGGCTTGTGCCGCTGTCTCCCCTGGCGCCATCAGGGCCGCAAACCTGGGAGTCAGTGAGTTGCTCTCCTCCCGTCCCTACGGCTGCTTCTTCACGGGCTGTCAAGTCGAATCCTCTCCAGCCCGAGTACCACTGCCTCCGAAAGGCCCACTTTCTCGTTAGCCTCCCAAGTGGCTTTTCTGTCTCCAGTCTCTTGCCCAGTCCAACTTCCACATTGCGGCCAAAGGGATATTTCTAAAATGCCAATCTGTTATGTTCTCTTTCTACTTAACATTCCTTCAGGGGGACTGCACTGCCTAGAGCAATGGTTTCTAAACCTGGTTAATAGACCTGAGAGCTTTTTTAAAAATGGAGACTCAGAGGACCCAAGAAAGGCCAAGTCAGGATCTCCAATGAGTGGTAAGAGGGTAGCCCTGCCATGGACCTGATTTTGAAATCCACTTGCCTAAAAAATCAATTTAAATCCTTTTGAAGCACCTTGGCCCCAAAACTCACCCTACTCTTCAGCATCCTTAATGATTTCATTTCCCACCAGGACACCCCTTCTCTGTCCGAGCTAGTTTGCTATCTGGACACCCTCTCCAGCCGAAGGCCTCCTGTGCCCCCAGGCAAAATCAATACCATCCTTCTCTGGGCCTCCTATGGACTGTGTAGTTGGGAAAACCCCTACTATATCACGTTTCACATGGTACCTCTAGTGCATTTTTTAAGAAGACGTCTCTCTCTCCAGCTGGACTCCAGACTAACTCCGAGACAAGTCTTAAATAGCCTTGCATCCCTCAAGTCCCAGCACAGGGCTGGCACACAATTTGTTCTCAATAAATATGTATTAAATGCATGACTAAATGAAGAAGAATACGAGGAAACACATTCCTTCCACGTTCAGAATTTTATAGAGATGAAATAATATGAAGAACCGCCAACAATTTTTAGTTTCTGAAGTTTTAAAATTTCTGAAAGCCCAGAAACTTGCCATTTTCTGCCTGAAGTCTCAAATCTCCACATCATCACTACAAGTCTCTTTTCCCAGGATCCTCAACCAGAACCTCCAAGCAGTGGTGTCCTAGGAGAGGGAGACATTATCGAGGGTACAGACAATAAGGGATGGGTTTGCCTGCAAAGAATTTAACAACAATAGCCAATTAAAACTCCCTCTGCTTTTTATTACCACCATGTGCTGTCAATTCTAAGCAATGTGACTGAAAAAATTCTGCTGGTCTTTTGCCCACCAAGTAACCCTGTCCTCTTGTGATCCTTTTTTTCCATTGTCATAAGTGAAAATATGTATGATCTTTAAAGTTTTATCAATTAAAAAGAGAGAGAGAGAGACCTGAAATCTGTCCATAATGAATTAATACTACCTCTCCTTGACCTTCCTTGGCCTGCTTTGAAAAGATCCTTAAGATAAAATAGAGATAAAAGAATTATGCATTCATCGAAATGTAATTGTGTGTGTGTGTGTGTGTGTGTGTGTGTGTGTGGTACGCGGGCCTCTCACTGCTGTGGCCTCTCCCGTTGCGGAGCACAGGCTCCAGACGCGCAGGCTCAGCGTCCATGGCTCATGGGCCCAGCCGCTCCGCGGCATGTGGGATCTTCCCGGACTGGGGCACGAACCCGTGTCCCCTACATCGCCAGGCGGACTCTCAACCACTGCGCCACCAGGGAAGCCCAAAATGTAATTTTTTATTTCCTTTTCTCGTAGGGTCTCACACCAAAGAAAAAAAAGATCTCCAGGCCATCTCTGCTGTTTGTATATCCTTCATTAAGCAAACAGTTCTGTTAGAATCTGAGATGCAGTTCTGGGTAAAGATACATGATGAGCACACACAACTCATTTCATTCCTCCTGAAGTGCTAAAAACCAAAGAAACAAAACCGGCACATGGCCAGGGAGAATGAGAGAGGAGACAAAATAAAACCTTGGAAGCTGGAAAACAGATGGACAGTGGTAAGTGACTTTGCTGACCTGAAAAGACTGAGTAACCAACGGGGGAAGCTGAGAACAGCTTGACTTACAGCCCAGGATCCTTAAAAGATGCGGGGAATGGCAGTACCAGGGGTCCCAGGAGCCAGCAGTAAAGGAGGTGTGACTTTCCTCCTCGGGAGGTGGAGGATGAAAGCTGTTTAAGAAGCAGTTAGATCCACGGATCCCCTCCCCCACTCCACGACTGCACCTCCCCCAGGGCAACAGCGGGGAGGTCTATTGCCAGGGGAAGGTGAAGGAGAGGCTCTCTGGACCGGGGGACACCAGGCACAGTTAGGGGTCAGGAGACTGTACTGAGGGCAGAGGATGGCTTGGACGTTCACACACTGAGGGATGAAGCAATCAAAGCTCCCCCCTTGCGCGAGGCTTCCGGATGCTGGCAGCCAGTGTGTGTGTGTTTTATTCCATAAGAAAGCAGTAACATTAAGGGCAGTAGCTATAGTATACATCTTGTATATCTCTCAATAGCATATCATCAGTAGGTTTAGAATAATATTCAATTCAGAAAAAAAAAAAGAGGGAGAGAGAGAATGAACTACATGGTTAGTGTTGATTTTCACTGACTTTCTATTTATTTGCAGGGAGATTCGTTCGATGGGGGCATGGATGTCAGAAAGAGAATCCAAGGTATGCAAATCTGTTTATTGTAAAAATTTATTGCCCGCTCTCAAACCTCTGTTGGGACCTCAGACTGGACTTTGTGTGGTCAAGGCCTCCCCAAGAATGGAGCTTGAAAGATCGTAAACCAGAGCAAGGAGGGCTCTGGATGGTGTTTCATTCAGCTGTTTACATTTCCTACTTCAAAAACCCAACACCACACAACCCAGAACAGACTCACGGATGCCTAAGAGGCCTGTGAGCAGCTGCGTGGCCTGCGGAGGCCGGGAAGTAGCCCCAGAGCAGCCCAGACACTCATGTGGGAGGGACAGTCAAGCTGCCGCAGCCTGACTGTCACCCTCAGAACCAGAGCAGGGCTGACCGTCACATCTAGAACTTTCCTCCTTCCTCTGGTTTTCTTGGAATTGTGTGTGGCAGAGAGCATCTAAAACCCCTCCAAGAAAGATCCTTACGGGCCATGGGAAAGTGGATCCTGTTTCTACATCCAGGGTATAGAGTCTACGACAGCCCCGCTGCCCGGAGCTGGGGATGACAAAATGGGCCTCGGCCAGGAGGGGCCTCAAAGCTCTTCCCACTGCCTGGTCCCCCTCATCTTTCTTGTCTGCTTCAAGGAGATGGTCTGAAGGAGGGGAGCTCCACCACGAAGAGCAGCCGGAGAGGACAGACAACCAAATCCCAGACGGCCTGATCCTCACCCACCTCCATCCACCTAGTGGGCAACCCTAGCTATGTCGGGCTGGCCTCTGTCTGCAGGTTCTGCTACTGGGAACGTCCACAGACACTGGCCTCGCACATTCCTAAAAGGCCAGATGGATCCTGCACCACCCCCGTCCACAAGCACTGGGTGACCTTCTTCATTGTCCTGTATTTTCTGGGGACACATGGGTTTCCATCACGTGCAGGCGGCGCTCACGCTGCCTCAATGTGATGCAGCTCCGGCCAGCATCCAGCTCCAGCGGCCTCAGGCAGCCTCACCCACACCCAGCCTCGAACAGCTGTATCCAAAGCACCCCTAATGTGTCTACTCGGATTCTTCTCCCCCTCAATCCTCATGGTCTGGACAACAGACTCCTCTGCATGCTGGGATGCTGATACTGGCTGGCAACATGCCTAGCATAAGGTGGTTGGACCAGGACAGCCCACTGAGGCTGGGTGGGGTCTCCCTTGGGCTTGAAGGTAGAAGCAGCTGAAATTTCATACCCCAAATACAACCATTCAGTGATCTTTTCTGTGACTTGCCTTCTTGTAGGGGCTTGCCCTTTCTTTGTTACAAAAATGTTTTCCCATTGTTAAGATCTTTGAAGGATTGTTTTCTTTTTTTCCTGGACTCCTAACAAGCCCATTCAAGTCAAGAGAGCTAGATTTCCGTCTCTGTGACACCTTGAGAAACTGCCTCATCCTGGAGAACTGTCCCCAGAGAACCTGCTCTCTGTTCCCTGAGCCCAGACTCCAGAGGCAGGAGGACTTCAGCCCCCTCTGGGCTATCCCAGGGCCTCAGAACCATGCCCCAAGGTCAAAGGTATTTCAGAGAGATGCTGGGAGAGTGAATCCAGCTAATGGCCAAGACTGCTCACTGCTTTTCTGGCCACTTTCTTCCCTGGCGAGCACAGGCTAAAAGCAGCAAACAAAGCAGACTTGTTCATAAACTGGGGAAGAAGCAGCGGAGCTCCTGCAGGAGGGGACAGAGAAATCCTAACCAGAGTGGGCTTCCCGGTGAAAGCAAGGGCCACCGGCTTTCCACTTTCCACTAAGCCGGGTAACTAGATGCTCCATAGGCTGCCATGAAGCTAAAACCAACCAAACCAAACAAAAAGCAGCCAAAAAGCAAAAGCAGAAAAACGACCATCCTCCAAATCAACCCACGGCTCTACTGCAGAAAATCCTAATTACAACATGGCCAGCCCGCCCAGAGACACTCGGGTCCCGCGGGGTGGGGAGTCCAGCGCTCAGCTGATCTCACAGCCTCAGCCCCAGCCCTGCCCCTGGGGTGAGCACGCAGCCCTTCACCTAGCTGGGAAGGCCGGCCTCTCCTGCTCAGGTGCTAGGGTGGGTGCCAAACCAGCACCACCTGAGCCTCCCAAGCATCAGGCAGAGATCCCAGGCCCCAAAACAGGGAGCGGTTTTCTACCAGGATGAGGCCGACTCCGCCCACCCTTTTAAGCTAGGGCGGGGCTGGCACAAGTGAAACTGCCCAGTCTGGGAGTTTGGCTTTCGGACTCCTCCACCCTCCCCTTTCTACCCATCTCTGCACTTCCCACCTCACCCCTCCGGCAGTCCCCTGCCCTCCGCCCCGTTGAGGTTCCTTCCACGGAAATTCACCATGTACGTTTGGTCCTCATGTGCTCCTTGTCCAGTAATTTGCTTCTAACTAGATTCCCCTCCCGCATCCCCCACCCTCTGGCTGGCCAGGGATCGAACCCATGCCCCCTGCAGTGAAGGGCGGAGTCCTAACCACTGGACCACCAGGGAATGCCCACCCCTCATCTGCTCCTAAAACCCTATTCCAACCTGTTGGTGGTGAAGGTCATTTTCTCCTCACTTCTCCAAGGGCTGTTCATGGACTTAGACCACTCGCTCTGGAACTCTCCGTTTTCAAGTTCCCAGTTACCCTGTTGGTAAAATAAAACGTATTCCTTCTGGAAGAGGGAAACGGAGCAAGAAAGTGACACTGCGAGGGAACTTGCCTTAGCATTTCCTAGAATTCTTAGGGGAAACCAATATTAATTGAGTACCAGGCTTGTTTCAGATGAAGGAGCGAGTTCAGAAAGTTTGGTTTGCCCAAGTTTGTCCAGCTAGCAAATAGTGGAGGTGGAATTTGAAACGAGGCTGACTTCAAATGCCAACCAGGTGGAATGTGAAGTCAGGCTGTCTGGCAAGTTCAGTGCTTAGGCCTTAGCAATCACCCTTGTTAAGGAGATGAGACACAAGGGCTTACGTCAAATGACTTTTCCAAGCCCAACACAGGAGGAAATTCAGCCAGGCAACAGGTACATCAGCCTATAGGTTGTTGCTGTATTCACGTCTCCCTTCCTCCAAACGGCTTTGTTCCTTTTAGCAATAGTATTGAATATGCTGTTTACTAAAGACCATTTAACAGTTCTTCATAGACAGGTTATAAGTTATAAATAAAAAGGAGTAGCAGATCCTGGACTAAATTTCAGGGTTTCTTCATTCAAATCTGGGACTTTCTCAGTTAGGACACACGGGCTCCTACTAACACCTGCATACATATGAACAAAACTGTAAATGAAACCGGTATCCCACTGGTATAATGGCAGTCCTGATACAATGTTATAACTTGATGTGAGCCATCCCAGTACAGTCAGCATTCTCTAAGAAAAAGTCTTTAGCCTCTGTCCTTCATTTTATGTGGAACGGCACCTATTAGGAACCAAATGAGAATAATAGCCAATACTTATATTTTAGAAACATTTAGTGTGTGCTAAATGACTTGTCTGCATTAAATCTCATTTAATCCTACTGCAATATAATGGACACTGTTATTCTGCAATTTACAAGCAATAATCCTGCTACACTAGCAACTGACTTTAAAATAAAATAGGATTATGATGGTCCTGATGTGGACCAAGGAAACCTCGGATTATACGTGAGGCACCACTTCTTAGAGCATCGATATTACTTGATGATAATTTAAAACTTTTCCCCAAAGTTCTTAACAGAAATTTATTATGAATGCAAAACTCACATGGATTTTGTCTTTTAAGCTAAAATCTCTTAAGCTTTAAGACATTAAAAAAAAAGGCCTGCCTGGAAGTGGAGTGGAAGGCATCCTGGGGCCATGTTCTTCTGTCTCGGTGAATCCCTTTTGGTAGGAAAGTTTGAGGAGCAAACCAACAAGCGCACAAAATTCTGTGGGTAAAAAACAAGTATTTAACGTCTCCTTTTTTAAATTAATTAATTAATTAATTAAATTTTGGCTGCGTTGTGTCTTCGTTGCTGCACACAGGCTTTCTCTAGTTGCGGCGAGCGGGGGCTGCTCTTTGATGTGGTGCGTGGGCTTCTCATTGCAGTAGCTTCTCTTGTTGTGGAGCACGGGCTCTAGGCACATGGGCTTCAGTAGTTGTGGCACGCGGGCTCAGTAGCTGTGGCTCGCAGCCTCTAGAGCTCAGGCTCCGTAGTTGCGGCGCACGGGCTTAGTTGCTCCGTGGCATGTGGGATCTTCCCAGACCAGGGCTCAAACCCGTGTCCCCTGCATTGGCAGGTGGATTCTTAACCACTGCACCACCAGGGAAGTCCTAATGTCTCCTTTTACTTGTTTATTTTTAAAAAGACCTGTTGTCCCTCATACACCGTATATACGATCTGTATTTAAGCCAATTAGAATGGCAATTTTGCCCTCAGAAATAATATATTTTTGAATGTGAAGTATTAAAACTCTCTTGTAGAAGATGGGTTGAGATAGATTCTGGGGGAAATCTTGCTCATTCCTTCCTTTGTATGTTGCTCTGTCCTATACACCACATATTCACATATGTCATTTAAACTTTTCTACCCCACAAGAAAAGTAAACATAGGTGAAATTAATTCTAATTTATTTTATTTGACCCAATACATGCAGAATATTATTGTTCCAACAAGAAATCAATATCAAAAAATTACAGTTACTTTATATATATATATATATAATTTTCATACTAAGTCTTCAAAATCCAGTGTGTATTTTACACTCTCAGTCCAGACTAGCACCATTGCAAAAACTTGACCGTCACATGTGGCCCGTGGATACCACATGGAAAGTGCAGCTCAAGAACGATCACAGGCTTCATCTCCCCAATGTCATTGTTTCACAGATGAGGAAACTGAGGCCCAGAAAGATGAAATGAGCGTCACAAGTTAATAACAGGTCAGATTTCCAGTCTAAGGCTCTTTAGGAGTCTTTTTGTGTGTGGTTGATATTCTTTGCTTCAAGTATGTGTCTAATTTCAAAGTAAAACGAACAGCTCTTGATTAAATGAATTACAACTTCTAGGAAATGTTATTGAGGAGCTTTTTCTTCAGGAGCTCTTGAAAAGGATTAAACATCAACCACCAAACATGAACCTGCTGCCATAAGGATCCATTCATTTAAGCCTTTAAGGAGAAGGTAAAGACATGAACTTGACTAGTCTTATGCCTCCTGTACAATCAATAGTCCACGGGCCATTCCTGCAGCTCGCAGGACATTAATGATAAGAACTTAGGCAAATATCTCCCTCCAGAGGAGCAAAAATTATTGCAGGACAATGAACAGAATTCCCATCGTTAAATTCAAATGGCACACGGTAAAAAAAATAAAATTGCCTTATGAGACTATGATACAGGTGAAAAGCAAACCTGGCCTGTGGGATATAATTGGCACCTTAAACCCACTTATTGTATTTTAATAAACAAACTGTTTTAAGAGATGTAATTCTAACCTGGTCTTTTGGCCTCTGAAGGGCCTTTTCTAAATCATTGATATGCTACTTTTTTTTTCACTCTGTCAGTTGCTTTATTAATTTTATATAAAGCCAGAAATCTTAATCAGAAATAGATAACACACAGTGTGCAGTATCCATGAGAAAAACATGAAACTTCTTTGAGCACGAAATTTGAGGCCTTTGGTCATCCATAAAACTACAGCACTTTGTTTAGCAATATCCAGGACTCCTGTAAAACACCATTTCTTTTCTTTTCTTTTCTTTTTAACAATCAATGGCTGTTATTTATTTGCCCTCACACGTGCTTTCTTTATTTTTCATTCTGTATTCCTCTTCAAGCCTTCATCTGAGACCCCTTTCCTTCTCTCTGAAAATGTTTTTTTTTTCGTTTTTTCATGCCACGCCTCGCAGCTTGCGGGATGTTAGCTCCCCGACCAGGGATTAAACCCAGGCCCTGGCAGAGAAAGCGCCAAGTCCCAACCACAGGATGGCCAGGAAAGTCCCAAAAATACCTATTGGCAACTCCTTTCAATAAGAGTCATCTGTGCTACACTTTTTTTTTTAATTTACTATTTTTTATATTTATTTTTGGCTGCATTGGGTCTTCGTTGCTACGTGCGGGCTTTTCTCTAATTGTGGTGAGTGGGGGCTACTCTTCGTTGCGGCGCGCGGGCTTCTCATTGCAGTGGCTTCTCCCGTTGCGGAGCATGGGCTCCAGGCACGCAGGCTTCAGTAGTTGTGGCATACAGGCTCAGTAGTTGTGGACCACAGGCTCCAGAGCACAGGCTCAGCAGTTGTGGCGCACGGGCTTAGTTGCTCCGTGGCATGTGGGATCCTCCCAAATCAGGGCTCGAACCCGTGTCTCCTGCATTGGCAGGCGGATTCTTAACCACTGAGCCACCAGGGAAGTCCATGCTACATGTTTAAAAATAATAGAATTGTAAAGGAGAAATTTGATGGCTATCTGGTCCAATTCCCGCAATCCACAGACGAGAAATCTTCCCCCAGCAGAAAGTGCTTTATCCATTCCTGCAACTTGCCCCGGCTAGCCTTGACCATGTTCATGTGCCCGGCAGCAGGAGGGAGGCTCCCAACATCACCGCCAATATTGGTATCATTTACTGAAAAACCAGGTTGGGCCAGACCAAGCACCTACTGACAATCATGCCCACCCCTGGGGCTGGGGTCCTGTTTTATGCCCTGTTGATGGTGCTTCACTGTGAGAGTTGGTCAGCTTCTCAAGGAAGCAGAGGCCTAGTTCAAACTCAGAACCATCCCTTGAGGAGGAGGTCAAGATGGTCGAGTAGGAAGTGGAGCCCACCTCCCCCCACAAATACATCAAAAATACATCTGTATCTGGAACAGTTCTCACAGACCACCACCAGAAACATCTATTAAGATCAACTTATTTTCAAAACTTTCAGTCCATATTTGGGAAGAGTTGGCAAAATGTGTGGCTATAAGCCTAGGCTTATATCAGGTCTCCCATTCTCCTACATGATGGTGATTTGGGATTGAATAACTCATTAGTCGATCCATTGTTGCCCAGGCACTTTGGATAACAGTCAAATGGTCTCACGTGGTCAAAGCCAAAACAACAATCCAGTTTAAAATGCACCCGTTCCATTGGCTGGAGAGCTGTGCTGATGCCGAGGGTCTGAGGACAGAAGACTGTGTAGGGGCAGTGCTGTAGCCCCCAGGCGTAGGTCGGTCACCTTACAGTGGGTGCCCCTGGTCACTGACGGGAGGGCTAGAGGGCACAAGTCAATGCACATCAACCCCTAGTCTTCATATTTATCACCATGGGGGTGGGGTGCGGTGTGTATCCAATTGATGTCACAGCTCCACCTTTGTTTAAGAAACACAACGTATTATTCCCTTAAATATTTATTGAGCATTTATGGTATTTTAGACACAATTCTAGGTGCTGGGATACAAAACTGAACAAAGATAAAAATCCCTGCCCCCGTGGTGCTTACATTCTAGGAAGAGGTTGGGAGGTGAGGGAAGACACACAATACGCATGAGAAAATTCAGCATGTAAGTACAGGCAGAGATCGGACATACCGTGGGCTCGGCTCCAGACCACCAAATAAAGCGAGTAGCACAATAAAGCAAGTCACGTGGATTTTTTGGTTTCCCAGTGCAGAAAAAAGTGATGTTTACACTAGACTGTAGTCTGTAAGTGTGCAATAGCATTGTGTCTAAAAAAAGTGATCAAAAAATCCTTTATTGCTAAAAAAAGTTAACCATCATCTGAGTTGTCAGCGAGATGTAATCTTTTTGCTGGTAGAGGGTTTCAAAGATTTTGAGAACTATCAAAATATGTAACACAGAGTCACAAAGTGAGCAAATGCTGTTGGAAAAATGGCACAGACAGACGTGCTCAACAGAGGGTTGCCACAAACCTTCAATCTGTAAAAACCGCAATTATCTGTGAAGTGCAATAAAACGAGGTCTACCTGTTAGTTAGTTAGAGGAGCTTTAGAAAAACTATGCAGAGCAAAGGTAATAAGGTGTGTAGGGGCCTTAGCTAAGGGGGCAGACTGCAAATCCAGACAGAGTGGTTAGGACAGGTCACTGAGAAGGTGACATGTTAAAACAAGGGTCAGGCTTGGCAGCACTAAAACTTCTGTCACCATTTGTTCAATATACAAGCTCTCGAACTACCTTCACAAAAGGCATTTCAAGTGACATTGCCGAGCTGGGCCAGTACCAGAAGCCATCACAGTTCTACCTAGACCTACTTCTTTGGCCCAGATGATTAAACCTTGATGCCTGGGCAAAAAAAGTTACTTAAGAATAACGAGTAGGCTTCCCTGGTGGCGCAGTGGTTGAGAGTCCGCCTGCCGATGCAGGGGACACGGGTTCGTGCACTGGTCCGGGAAGATCCCACATGCCGCGGAGCGGCTGGGCCCGTGAGCCATGGCCGCTGAGCCTACGCATCCGGAGCCTGTGCTCCGCATTGGGAGAGGCCACAACAGTGAGAGGCCCGCGTACTGCAAACAAACAAACAAACAAACAAAAGAATAACGAGTAAAATAAAAATATAGATACTCGCGTAATACAGTCCTACTATGTGACAAGCCCTGTTTTAAGTACTTAATATATTTACTTTGACTCAGTAAAAAAAAAAACACCTTTTTTCTTACAGAAATTGTTACAGAGAGAGAAGAGTAAAATAAATCCCTACATACCCATTACTCTGCTTTAGAAACTACTGACCTCCTGCTATTTCTGCTTCATCCACCACTTTCCTTTAGGAGTCGGTCAAGGATGGAGAATTTTGAAAGTCGCAGGCATTCTATCCATCTCACCCATAAAGACTTCAGTCCATACTCTGAGAGAACCATTTTTAAAAACAATACCACTATCACACACAGTAAAATTAACAATCCCTTACTATCATCCAACACCTCCTCCATTTTTAGTTTTCCTTATTTGTCTAAAAAGAAACCCCCAAACAGTCCATCTTTTTACAGTTCGTTTGATCTAATCAGGATCCAAGTGAAATCCACAGCATTGGGAAATATGTCTCTTGGACCTCTTTATCATAGCTCTCCCTCTTCTTTTTTTCCCCCCTTATTCTGAATTCGGTTGACTATATCCTCCCAGCATCATTTATCCTGTTCCTGTGAGCTGTATACTTTGTAAACAGCTGATTACAGCTGGTGGCTACATGGGTTGAGGTTCACCGTTTCTGGGGGGAGGCAAGATACTTTCTAGGTTCTGTGAACCTCTTCTCACATCACTGCAGGAACACCAAGGGGTCGGACTGCTCCATCTTGAATGACTGAGTCCAGGTTCACCAGCCTGATCCAGCCCTTGCCAAGCTCCCCGTGGCTCTCCTGTGTCCTTCACAAGAAGTCCACGAGGCAGGCACTACTCTTTTATCTCCATGTGCTTGTGGCATCTGCCTACTTAATGGGGTCAGGTCCTCAGACTCAGAAGCATCCAACCCCACAACGGGGCTTTTCCTACTCTTCTCCATCCCGAAACACTCCCCGCAGTGCCGTCGGGAACCCACGTGGGGTCAGACACCAGCAAAAAGCCTCGTATCCTCAGCGTCTCCTCTGAGGGTTCTCCTCTCCTTGCCCCATTTAAACCCTGGCTCTCCGGAGGGCACTGACGTCATCCGACACCACTCACCTCCCCCCATCATTACAGGCGTCCACGTCACCCCTCTCCCAGCCCACTGAAGATTCAGGCATGTCACTCACTGACACTCTAAAACTAGGCCCTGTCCCAACACAGATGGTCCTTGCAAAACCCTGGCCTCAGTTCCTTGACCTAAGCCTCTGATGCTCCCCTGTGCAGCCACTCATGCCCACGGCTGTAGCGCAGAGGCTACCCTCAAGGGCAACCCCCATGCATACTTTCAACAGCCCATCCTCTGCCTGCCCGCCTCTCCAGCTGCTGCACTTGGACCCCAAGGACCCACCACTTTTTCACTGACAATTTTATGACTCCAAGACAGCTATGCAGAAAATGTGTAAAGGTTAAAATTTCACCCTGAGATGATTAAGTTGCTTGGCCTTAAAGTTATTCAGGTGCATTGATAAGAGGGGTGGAAAGCTCTCAGAGAGCTAGAAATAGCTGTGCTCACACACGGATGATGCCCTTGCCATTCTGGGAAAGAAGGAGAGAGAAAGGATTTTGTGGGTGTGTGGCTATTCCAGGCGGTACAAGGGCCACCTCCTCACGAACACGGCCTGCCAGCAGTCAAAGCAGGATGTGGAGTGACAGAGAAAATGAAGGAAAGCCGAAAACCAAAAATTCCACGAGTTCAAGTCTTCATTCTCCAAGTTCAAGCCCAGAGGTTCCCACAGCACTACCAACCGCGACTAAGATCTCTGGAGAACACAGACGCAAGAAAGGTATCTTTTCCTTCGGAAACAAGCTTAAATGATTTCAGACACAACACTATAATTTCCCTGGAGCACTAAAATAAAAGCCCTGATGTCCGAGGTAACACAAACCCAAAGGATATGGAAGTTAAAAACTCCAACCAGGCTTCCCTGGTGGCGCAGTGGTTGAGAGTCCACCTGCCGATGCAGGGGGCGCGGGTTCGTGCACCGGTCCGGGAAGATCCCACATGCCGCGGAGCGGCTGGGCCCGTGAGCCATGGCTGCTGAGCCTGCGCATCCGGAGCCTGTGCTCCGCAACGGGAGAGGCCACAGCAGTGAGAGGCCCGCGTATTGCAAAAAAAAAAAAAAACTCCAACCAAAATGGATTAGGGATGTAATAACCTAATCCTATTCAAGAGACAGAACACGGAGAGCTCTTGGTTTACGATCACCAAAGGTTGAAAATCTTAGCCATTTGATGTGGTCACAGGAAATCTTCACAGGAGACCATACCTTGACCATACCAGCAGACCATACCTGCTGATTCATGCGACCCTTTCATCATCAAAAAGTAAACCCCAGAAGTCAAAGTCAAGCTCTGAATGAATGTTCCTGGTCTTTACTTATATGTGTATAAACAACTAAAAATTAGAAAATCTGTCAAGCTCTTGAAAACCAAAAGGATTTTTAGAAATGTCAACATTCAGAGCCCATGACATTTGAGATGTCCTTCAAGTGAATTTTTACCAGCTTCTAGAAGAACTTCTTCATCTCTTCATTTTGAGCCAAAAGGTTAATGAAATCAGCCACAAAACAGGATAGGCCTGCAACCAAGGAACAAGCTGCTTGCACAGAATTCAGCAGAAACCCATGAAAAGGAGAGCTCTTCTCCAAGTCTTAGTACCAAACTACAAAGTTCTTCAACCGATTGAGTCCATCTTCATCAAGGAGTAGAGAAAGCTGAAGAAAAAGTGATGTCAGCCCCAAACGTGGATTCGCATTTGATCAGACCTAGGCAGCCAGCTGCCACTGTGCCCACCTCTTCACTCCAAGGCCAGGCTCAAATGCTGGAGCTCCTGGGCCAGGGAAAGTTCTGTTCCTAAACTGCTTCATCGAAGGAAGATTAAGTAGAGCCACAGAGGAAATGGCTGTGATTTCGTGCTTCAACGAAATCATCCAGATTCCTCACAGTAAACTTTTAGAAACACCTGCATTTTTGAAGGGATTAGAAAATCAACAAAATGGGACAGAAAACCAGATACATCAACAACTGACAAAATCATGTCCCAGCCTTTGGATCAAGAGACCCCAAAGCTCATCTCTCCCAATGGAAAGTCACTGCACAACCAATAATCCAGGGACACTAAAACCTGTCAAGTGCTCAAAATTCTATTGCAGTCAAAGGCAGAAAGCAGCCCTGTTAAGTTTGCCTACAAAGAGGCTGCTTCTTCCAGACCTCCTGGCAAGAAACAAACAAGGGAAACGGTTTCAGACTAGTTTGGCAAGAATGCTACCAGTGGTTCCCACTCAGCCACAGCTACAGCCCAGAATCCAGACGCGGAAACAGCCACATCAGCAAGCTGTCAGAAAAAGGCTCCTCCAATTAGAATCCCCTACAGTCCCAAATCCTGGCACGTCACAAGCCACTTCCTCCTGGCAGCAGGTCACGAGTGTCCATCCTGCCGACACCACTTTTGCCCAGTGAAACTGAATCCAAGCCTAGTGATTGCATTCGATTCACCAAAGATGGCACTGCGGAGCCCGACCACCTGATTCAAACATGCCTGGCTGGAGGTAAGACCCAACCCATGAGAGAGAATTGGGGGGTCCTGAAGATGAATCCCTCAAGGTGTACTGGATTGCTCAGCCTCCTTTTTTGTTTTCTCTTTGGTTGTGTTAACTGTAGAATATTTTAGAGGACATACAATTGTGTTTCACTGAAATTATACTTCATATGTTGAACTTTGTTCAAGTCAGGAAGAGAGGCTATTATGAACGTAATAAATTTGACTTAAAACTTTAAAAGCTCAATTGACCCCGCCCCTCCTTCAATAACAAACAAGTAGGTGCAAGCTTCAGTTTAAGGGAAACTAGGTTTATCTATGGAAATTGCCTTTGATTCAAGGACTAAAATCGGCATTTCTCATGGCACATCCAGTTCACCGTGCCTGCTTTACCTAGAATCCAACCGCTTCTCTCCATGTCCACTGCTACCATCCTGGACCGAGCCTCCGTCATCTGTAGCGTGGGTTACCACGGTACATACCCAGCCGCCTGTCCACCCCCACCCATCTCCTAGTCCATTCTCCCTGGAAGCCCCAGGGATTGCGACCCTTTCAAAACAGAAGTCAGATTACACCATTCCTCTGCTCAAAACCTTCCAGGAACATACCACCACCTGATCTAAGCTGCTACTTCCCCCTGTGGTTATGATGCTCTAGCTCCCTGTTTCTGGAACATTTTAGACACACTTCTGCCTCAGGGCCTTTGCACTTGCTGTTTGCTTTGCCTGGAATGCTCTTCTCTCCCCACATGCACATGACTCACATCCTTCAAGTATTTGCCCAAATATGGCCTCTCAGCGTGGCCAGTTTTAAACCTGCACTCTCCCACCGCCCCAGGCATTCTCTTCTCTACATTATTTCTTCCCCTCCCCCGGAATATACTGCCTGCTGATAAGACTGTTTTGTACTTGTTTAATGCCTTGTCTTCCTATTAAAACGCAAACCAGCTAAAGGTAGTAACTTCTGTCTGCTTTATCCAGTAGACCCGCCCCTCCCTCAATAACCCACTGACTTTCAAACAAGCAGGTACAAGCTTCGGTTTAAGGGAAACTAGGTTTATCTATGGAAATTGCTTTGGATTTACTGCTGTATCCTCACACCTAAAATACTCAAATATTTGATGAATGAATGAACAGGTCTCATAGTTGAACGTGAAATAGCTTATAAACTAGGAGGTCCTAGCTCAAAAAAGAATATGAAAGATGAAGACTAACTTATTGTAAATAATCATCAATACACATAGAACAAAGTTGTGATGAACGATTATATCAACAACTGAATTCTCTAAATCAGTGAAACCCCCTTTTATAGAAACTGTGGCCTTATAATCAAATGATTTCAGATGGGTCTTTGGCACGTACAAAGCAAAAACAATTTGCCCAAGTTTGCCCAAAGTGCCTTTACATAAATGCTCAATACATTTAAACAGTTACGATGCTTCAAAAACCACACTGCAGGAGAAAATATATACAAAAGTAAAACTGTATAAAGTTCTTCATTAAAATAGTAGCTTAGGGCTTCCCTGGTGGCGCAGTGGTTGAGAGTCCGCCTGCCAATGCAGGGGACACGGGTTCGTGCCCCGGTCCGGGAAGATCCCACATGCCACAGAGTGGCTGGGCCCGTAAGCCATGGTCACTGAGCCTGTGTGTCCGGAGCCTGTGCTCTGCAACGGGAGAGGCCACAACAGTGAGAGGCCCGCGTACCGCAAAAAAAAAAAAAAAAAAAAAAAAAAGTAGCTTAAATAATCCTCTATCAATACCATAAAGAGCTAGGGACTAGACCTAAACACTAGAGCTTAGAGCTTTTTACATGATTACATGAAAACACGTGAATCCGTCCACATGGACATTGCAGTAATAACCATTCAGTTAAAATCAATAACCCATCCTCCAGATGCAGCTCAGCAGGTGATGGGAAATTACTGTACATCATACAGTTCTGGTTCTATCTGCCCCTTTTCGTCTTGGCTGTCTTCTCCTTTCTTTTTTTCACATGTTTAGGAACTTTGTTTTTTCTTTTCTCTCTCTGGGCTTCCTTGACCATCTTTTTTCTTTCCTGTAAAAACAAAAACAAAAAGTAAAAAAATTTGCAAATTTAATTCATTCTGAGTATTCATATTATTATTACAACTAAATTTTTTAAACAAATTAATTAATTTATTTTTGGCTGCACTGGGTCTTTGTTGCTGCGTGCAGGCTTTCTCTAGTTGTGGTGAGCGGGGGCTACTCTTCATTGAGGTGTGCGGGCTTCTCACTGCGGTGGCTTCTCTTGTTGCAGAGCACGGGCTCTAGGTGCGTGGGCTCCAGTAGTTGTGGCACATGGACTCTAGAGCGCAGGCTCAGTAGTTGTGGTGCACGGGCTTAGCTGCTCTGCGGCATGTGGGATCTTCGCGGACCAGGGCTGTGTCCCCTGCATTGGCAGGTGGATTCTTTTTTTTTTTTTTTTTTTTTTTTGCGGTACGCGGGCCTCTCACTGTTGTGGCCTCTCCCGTTGCGGAGCACAGGCTCTGGATGCGCAGGCTCAGCGGCCATGGCTCACGGGCCCAGCCGCTCCGCGGCATATGGGATCCTCCCAGACCGGGGCACGAACCCGTATCCCCTGCATCAGCAGGCGGACTCTCAACCACTGCGCCACCAGGGAGGCCCGGCAGGTGGATTCTTAACCACTGCACCACCAGGGAAGCCCCACAACTAAATTTTAAAACATATGTAAAAAGATAAAAAGTGAGCATCACAGAAAAAAAAATTGAAAATGATAATGGTTTGGTGGTAGAATTTGGGATGAAAATTATCTTTAAGATTTCTTAATAGAAATTTGAAGATAGCCAAAGAGAACGTGCGCTAGGGAGTTGGGTATCTCTCAGAATTCTTGGAACCCTCACTCTATAAGGTTTAAAGGATCAGGCTAAGACTAAAGAATAACAGTTAGCCATCATGGATTGTTTCATCAGGAGCATCTCTTATGTCCACAGCCAGGAGTGGAAGAAACAGAGATTCTGGAAACAGAGAGCTGGGCTGTAACGCCCCTGAAATGGTTCTTTGGTATTTCACCATGGGGCAACCCAGCATCACTTGTTCTTCAAGTGCATGACAATCACTTTTCATTAATGCACTGAAACTAGTGTGCCCTCTCTCTAGGCAGTGCCCAAGGAGCTCCTAGTAGAAGCCCAATCTCTAGCTGATGTCACCACCAAAAGCAAAGCTCCCGCTTGGGAACTAAAACTTCAGGTGGAGGGACTTACTGACCAATGTGTTCAGCAACTGTGATCCAGACACCTGAGCAGAGAGCCCTGAGGGGCTGCGCTGTCGTACTGACAAACAAGGGGAGGTAAGTTTGCGGCTAACCTTTTTATCGACTTCGAGGTCAGCGGCGGGCTTCCGGGACCAGGCGGTGTCTCCCTGCTCTGCAGAGTCTGTGTCGGAACACTGAGAGCTTCTGGCATCTTCTGAATCAGAACAAGTCTTTTCCTTAACTTGACTTTCCAGGAGTGCAGGGACCTTGAAAATATCACAGGACCATGTTATTCTAAACCAGTCAGTTATCTATTGGTATTAAATGTGTTAATGCCAAAAATCAGATATCATCAGCCTTACAGACAGACTTTGAAAAATGACATCCTATACTGAAACATCAAAACAATGGAATCAATGTCAGGGAGGACGCCTGAAGTAGCCGTTCCAGGACGGCTCAAGGACGTACCCAAACACAGGGACTGGGGCTTCACTGGGTGACCTAGATCAACAACAGGACTGTTCTACCTCCTGCAGGAAATCAGGAGGGTTGAGCCGGGATTTGGAAAGATACAAAATACGGTGCAGTGGTTGAGAGTCCGCCTGCCGATGCAGGGGACACGGGTTCGTTCCCCAGTCCGGGAAGATCCTACATGCCACGGAGCGGCTGGGCCCGTGAGCCATGGCCGCTGAGCCTGCGCGTCCGGAGCCTGTGTTCCGCAACGGGAGAGGCCACAACAGTGAGAGGCCCGTGTACCGGAAAAAAAAAAAAAAAAAAAAAAGTGAAGTTATTTGGATAACTTCACAGTGGATTTCCTACGAATTAAATTTCATTTAACACTTGTTAATCCAATCAAGAGGAAAGACAATATTTAAACAAGAGAAACATTCATTTTTTCCCTGAAATTTAGCAGTTTTAAAATTAATTAATTAATTAATTAAATTTTTGGCTGCGTTGGGTCTTTGTTGCGGTGCACGGGCTTCTTATTGCGGTGGCTTCTCTTGTTGTAGAGCACAGGCTCTATGCGCAGAGGCTTCAGTAGTTGTGGCACACGGGCTCAGTAGTTGTGGCTCACGGGCTCTAGAGCGCAGGCTCAGTAGTTGTGGCGCACGGGCTTAGTTGCTCTGCGGCATGTGGGATCTTCGCGGACCAGGGCTCAAACCCATGTCCCCTGCATTGGCAGGTGGATTCTTAACCACTGCGCCACCAGAGAAGTCCAAATTTAGCAGTTTTTAAAGCAGGAGGAAGCATTTTTAAAACCACGAGGTTTTCTTTTCATGAGAAAAAAACAGATCTTTAAAAGGCGATTGTACAGAAAGGCTTTCCAGCCAGTTATAGCAGAATCTTCCTGCTCTAGAATTCAAAGCACACCTACCCCATCACACCTGCTGCATAAAACCCAGAATTCTCCTAGTCCAATTCTTCCCACAAAAAAAACCACACTCAATTTTCAGAATGTAAACCGTGATCCTTCATATTCAAGCCTTTCATTAAGAATATTAAAAGAAGTGGGACTTCTCTGGTGGCTCAGTGATTAAGAATCCACCTTCCAATGCAGGGGACGTGGGTTCAATCCCTGGTCGGGGAACTAAGATCACACATGCCGCGGAGCAACTAAGCCCGCACGCCACAACTGCTGAGCTCACGCACCTCAACTAGAGAGCCCACGTGCCACAAACTACAGAGCCCACGCCACAACAAAAGATCCCACATGCTGCAACTAAGACCCGACGCGGCCAAATCAATCAATCAATCATTTTTTTTAAAAAAAGAATATTAAAAGAAGTAAGAACTACCTTTATTATTGCTTAAATAAGAATCAATCCCTGCCGTTTGAAAATGTAAGACAAAACAAAGTTGCTTTAAGAAAAAAACACTACAGGAATCTGCACTGCGAGACAGCATGACTAGCCCTTCAACAGCCTGTGCGCTGGGATGAGACCAGATCTCACTGTTGCTTTAAGTTGGTTGTAGAAACATCAACAAGCACATGGTTATTTGTTAATAACTTCACAAATGAAGAACAGGATACAAAAAGAATCGATGCCTCAGCTACAACAACAGAGCAATTCAGGGGCAGAATGAAGAATAAACCACGCATTTCCACATTTCAGTCTCATGGTTAAGAAGAATGAACATAAGAAGGGCATTTCTGAAAATGCCCATGGACTTTGGAAGCATCTGTACTAGTAACATTACACCACTGTTAATTTAATAATACCTGACATGAAATTTTATATCCGTTTAAAGAGTTTTCAAGTAAATGAATAGTAACACATGTTCTGCATACCTTCTGAACTCCTGACAAATCCTTCTTCAGTCCTGTGACAGTTTGGTATAGAATCTTGAAACCAAAAAGAAAAAAACAAGAATCAACATAAAACTGGACACGGAAGTACACTGCAATACTAAGAAAGAACACTGTGGTCTAAATGATACCTTGTGTGATTATAAAAAGGTGCCTAACATTTATCTCATGGGACACAGAGAGTGTGTAGCAAGGGTGTGGTTCTCGCCCACAGGCACAGCAGGCGTCAGCAGACTCTGGCCCACAGGCCAAATCTAACCTGCGGCCTGGTGGTTTTTAAGGATAAACAGTTGCAATCAATTTGATGATAGAAAGCCCTAACTCTGAATCTCAACTAAATGTAATGTTTTCTCCTCCCCCGCAAATAACTCCATTCTTCTCTCATTAGTAGACCTGTATCATGAAACGTTGTGTGTTTTCAATTATTATTAAAGTATTTTTAATTTCATCAAAAATTTGGGGGAAGTTTTTTCTCTCTTGTTATATAACAACCCACATAATAGCCTCAATTTTGCTTCTTGGCCTGCGAAGCCTTCAATACTTACTATCTGGCCCTTAAGCAGAAAAAAATTTTCCAGACTCTGAAACATATATGTTAGTGGAGCTAGTATAATAACCATTTATAGCCTAGACTTCTATACAAATCTTCCTTTTCCTGCAATTATAGTCTGTTGGACTCACTCAAGTGTGTCATTTCCTTTCACAAAGACCAGAGGATTGATTCCCTTTACAAGCAATGTGCACACAGGGTTTGCTAATGTGAAGGGAATGAGCCGTCGCACTAGCTTAGAGGCCAACACTCAAGACGGCAGGTCTGGGCCGGCAGCTTCCGCGGTGAGCTTACTTGCTGAAGACAAACCAGCGACTCACGTTGTCCTGCTGGGCATTCATGGCCATGTCCTCTTCCTTCAATTTCATCATTATATCCATATCCCTCTCATAATTCTTCACTTCATTCAAGGTTCTAGGAATATAAGCTCGCTTAAACACCTAACAGACGCAGAGGAAAAGTAAAATGGAGACTTATTCACATACTTCTCCCGTGCACTCAGCATCCTCACCCCATCAAGTCACAGAGGAATTTATCACCATTGTCACCCTCAGTGCTGATATATGGTTACCCTTAGAATAACACTTCTCTCCCCTCGCCTGTATTCCATAAGCCTTTCTGATGGGAGAGAAAGGAGTTGCTGTGAGCAAGCACTGCCTGGCTATGCCTAACAAAGGAAGAGGTTCTTTCATGGGAGCATCATCTACCCTGTGCCACAGCTGATGTATATGGGGTACCTTATATTCACCCATCACACCACACACGATAGCTGTGAGAATTATTATTATTTTTTAAAAGCCTACTATGCATCACCTTCACAAAAAAATATACTGACTCCTAAGATTTTTAAAAAGTCTTCCTTTTTACCAAACATGAGTCTTTAAAATCTACAGTGTTACTGAAAGCAACATTTAAATCACTTAAAAATTCACATTAGCAAACTAAAACAGGCTCTTCCTTCTTGAATCACGTCCTCCAAGGGGTTCTGTAAAAATGTTCTCCACGCAGGACAAGGGGCTAACAGGTCACTGAGTGGAAGGATGTAATGGGATGTAAGTTACACAGCCTCGTGCAGCTGAATCGTTTAACATGTTACGGCTCAAGGAAATATCATCATTAAAAAAAACTGTTTATCTATTAAAATTAAGATCATGCCCCAGCAATATAAAAAAAAAAAGACCTCAAGACACAAGTGTTTCCTAAGTCAGTAAACAGATAATACATCTTACCTCTTCATCCACATGATCTTGGCTGGACCTTTCCTCCTTGGTCCTTTGAGATGCTATTTCCATGGCCTTGGAGAGAAAACAAAAATCACTTTCCTTTACATTCAACCCACAGAAGACACATCCATTCCCCAATTTCAGTGGAAAGCTGTTCTCGTCTCTCTGGGTACCACCCCTTCACCCTCCGTGTCCTCCAGGGGTACAGGTTAGCTCTCCACGGTAGAACTCACCAAAAAGGCTGCCATCGAACCCAGAAGTTAACAGTATAAATCAAGCTCGTCTAGCCTCAGGGCATCCCTAGACTCTTCCTCAAGAGCAATACTGCTTTGACTAATTTTTAAACGATTAACAAAAATATTTATTAAAGGAAAACTGACACCGAAAGAATGAAAGAACCATTCCTCGATTCTTTTTTTTTTTATAAATTTATTTATTTATTTATTTATTTTGGTTGCGTTGGGTCTTCATTGCTGCATGTGGGCTTTCTTTAGTTGCGTCGAGCAAGAGCTAGTCTTCGTTGCAGTGCGGTGGCTTCTCTTGTCGCAGAGCACAGGCTCTAGGTAGTTGTGGCATGTGGGCTCAGTAGTTGTGGCTCGTGGGCTCTAGGACACAGGCTCAGTAGTTGTGGCTCACAGGCTCAGTAGTTGTGGCTCATGGGCTCTAGAGCACAGGCTCTGTAGTTGTGGTGCATAGACTTAGCTGCTCCGCAGCATGTGGGATCTTCCCTGACCAGGGCTCAAACCCGTGTCCCCTGCGTCGACAGGCGGACTCTCAACCACTGCACCACCAGGGAAGCCCCATTCCTCGATTCTTGAGCTGTCCACGAAGGGGATCACAGAGCAGCAGGAGAGCCTCTCACCTTGAGCCCACGGCTCTAACGCTGCCGCACGACAGACCCCCGAAGAAAGCTCTCTGAGCAAACGATGACTGACACTAAGAAGGTGACAAAGATTCTATAGATTCTTTGGGCTTGTAAAACTTAAGATTTGTTCTCTAACCTATTTAGAATACATAGAGGAAAGCAAACAGCAGTGGTACTAGAGTTTTTTAAGTTCACACACTAAAATTAGTGCTAAAGAGTTTAAGAAGGGGGCTTCCCTGGTGGTGCAGTGGTTGAGAATCTGCCTGCCAATGCAGGGGACACGGGTTCATGCCCCGGTCCGGGAAGATCCCACATGCCACGGAGCGGCTGGGCCCGTGAGCCATGGCCGCTGAGCCTGTGCGTCTGGAGCCTGTGCTCCGCAACAGGAGAGGCCGCGATAGTGAGAGGTCCGTGCATTGCAATGAAGAGTGGCCCCCGCTTGCCACAACTAGAGAAAGCCCTCGCACAGAAACAAAGACCCAACACAGTCAAAAATAAAATAGTAAATAAATAAATTAATTAAAAAAAATTATATAAAAAGAAAATTATGTTTAAAAATAAGTTTAAGAATAAAAGTGATGTGATATTTACTTATTCAATTAACGTGATTATTTCCTCCGTGCCAGGTACTGACTAGCTACCAGTGATACAGAATAAAACTCTTGTCCCTTAAGAGTTCATAGCCTAGCAGAGGGTGACAGAATTAAAAAGAACTTAATGTGATAAGAAGGATACAGTGTGACTACTTCCGTTACAAAGTTAGATAATATAGAAAATATACCTATGGAAACAATGATTTCTGCCTGATTTCTCCTCGAGAGCTTTCTGAATTGAGCTTTGAAGTTCCCTAGGCAGAGCAAGATGAGCAAAGGTAGAAATGGGAAGGCATTCCAGGGAAAGGGGAGAGTGTGAAAAGGTGGGATGAACCTGAACACCTGTTCAGGGGCCATGTGTTCAGTATTCTACGATTGCGAGGCAACAAAAGTAAAAACAGATAAACTGGACATCAAAACTAAAAACCTCTGTGCATCCAAGGGTGTGGTCCACAGAGTGAAAAGGCAGTCCATGGAACGGGAGAAAACATTTGCAAATCATATATCTGACAAGGGGTTAAGGATCTCCTAAATATATAAAGAACTTCTATAATTCAACAACAAAAAAATAATCTAATTAAAAAATGGGCAGACCTGAATAGACATTTCTCCAAAGACATACAAATGGCCAACAAGCACATGAAAAGATGCTCAACATCACTAATCATTAGGAAAATGTCAATCAAAATTGCAAGACCCCACCTCCCACCCATCAGCTACTCAAAAAACAAAACAAAAAATAAAACCAGAAAATAACGAGTGTTGGTGAGGATGTAAGAACGTGGAGAAACTGGAACCCATGCAGCCTGCTGGTGACAGTGTAAAATGGTGCAGCCACTAGGGAAAATGGTATGGCGGTTCCTCAAAAACTAAAAGTAGAATGACCATATGATCCAGCAATCCCACTTGCAGGTGTACACCCAGAAGAACTGAAAGCAGGGTCTTGAAGAGATATTTGCACACCCATGTTCACAGCAGCGTCATTCACAACAGCCAAAATGTGGACGCAACCCAAGTACACATCAAGGGATGAACAGATAAACAAAATGTGGTCTCTACACACAATGGAAGATTATTCAACCTTCAAAAGGAAGGAAATCCGGTGTCAGGCTACACCATGGATGAACCTTCAGGGCATTATGCTCAGTGAAATAAGTCAGCCAAAAAAAGACAAATACTGTATGATTCCACTTATACGAGGTAGCTAGAGTAGGTGTCATACACATAAAGCAGAAGGGGCTTGGGAAAGGGAGGGACTGCAAGTCAGTGTTTAATGGGGACAGAATTCGTTTTACAAGATTCAAAAAGTTCCACGGATGGATGGTGGTAATGGATACACAACAGCGTACTTAATGCCACTGAACCATACACTTAAAAATGGTTAAAATGGTAAATTTTATGCTGTGTATATTTTACCACAATTTTAAAAGTTCTGTGATGCAGAAAGGCCTCTGAGAAACAAGAGAAAGGAATTAATGACCAAAAGCTAACAGGTTTCTTACTATACATTCAGAAATTTGACAGCCAGTGTATCTTGCTGATGGTTAAAGTCAAGAAACCTGGCTTTACCATCGGCTTTTTACTACAGCTTGATTCCCCATCTCTGAATTCAGGAGACAGTCTCTGGAAGCTGTCACAATGAACAAAAGTCATGCCTAGCCCTGAGTCCCTCAGAAGTGCAATCACTACCGCTGTTGTCTGTTACTCCCGTCCTGGCCCCACCTCACCTTTGCCAGATATGCGTCCATGTTCTCGTGTGTAACTGACGGATCCGTGACGAATTCAAAGAGTTCTCGCACAGTCATCACGGCGACCCCGTGCTTCAGAAAGAAATCTGTCACAGGAAGACATTCGTGAGAGCTTTGCGAGGGAAGAGGTTGTTAATCCAACCCCTTCATAGAGAAACAAAGAGATAAAAATACCCCACGACCTACACTGGTGTCAGTATCACTGCATCAAACGATTTAGCCCCAAGATTATCTATCAACGGTTTAACAGAGTGAGAAGCACCGGCGCAAACAAGTTGGGGGACAACCCCAGTGTCCACTCACCGTTGACGTTGGCGCAGTCCTTCCTCAAGAACTCCAAGGCATGCGGGTGGTCGTGCTCCACGGACTGAGAAACGTCAATGATGCACACACCTCCGCCCTGGTACCTGCGGGCCAGGCGCGCCAGGGGTGAGCTGCACGCTGCCTCCAGGCTGGCATGAGGGCCGGGCACGCAGGGCTAGGGCACACCACGGCTCGCCCACACTCTTGTTTAAACATTTCTACTTTAGTAGCAATGGAAATAACTAATAAAATGAATGAGGTGGGTAAGGAGAAGAGCCGCTTTGACTAACAAGAGATAAAAACTGAGAAAATTTCCGAAGTCCTTTAGCTCTGCTAATGATCAGAGTGGTCAATTCTGTGACTAAGGCCACCAAAGGCAGGGAACACATCCTATCCTGTGACCCTGTGGAAGCCAACTCTACAACTGGGGAATTTAGCAGGACTTCTTGGACGGGGATTTAGTTCATTTCCCCAAAGGACATGAGGTGACGGCTGGGAGGTGCGCGTGGGCCACACACTCACAGCATGTTGAATTCACTGAGATCCGCGTGCACGAGCCTGGCGTCCTGGTACATTCTCCTCATGTACTCGATCACCTGCACATACAACTCCCGAGCCTTGGATCCTGATAACTGGACATTTTTCAAGAGCGGCGCTGGTCTTGAACAAAAATAAAGTGAACAACTCAGATAAACGGACCCAGAACAAGTCTCCTTGCTTCCTAACGTTGTTACCCGTTCTTTTCTTCTACCAATCATCACTGAACAATGTGCTTCGCTCCAGAGATACGGTTCTATCAATAAAAAGCTGTCCATAAACAGATGTTTTCCCAGCTGATTGTATAAGACATTCCCCCAAAAACAAGGTGAGCTTTGTTATTCTGAAGCATTTTGGGACTTAAAAACAGTTGAACAAATTAGAAACTCTATGCACTAATACAGTGGGAAAGATGCATTAAAAATATTACAAGACGCAAGGAGCTATTTAAATGGGAAATATTCACATGTTGGATAATTCAAAGCACTTAAAAATACAGTTCTGGGCGTGTAATTATTAGGCCTCCTACACACTCACATGTCATCTTTGCCAATGAAACTCATGACGAGAACATGACTTCGCAGCAGGATAGGTTCTGGGCACGGGATCGCTGCTGTGTTTAGCCTGTGATATGAAAACAGATAAACGGACAAATGAAAAGCTGAAACAAATCATCTAAAGCACCTTATCTAAAATAACTTACAATAGCTGCAGTGCACAAGACTAGCAGTGCTGTGAGGAAACAGCAGCCAGGCCTCTCGACTGTATTATTTTATTTCATAAACTCTGAGGCACCCGTGATTTTAAGCGGCACCGTTACACGTCACCAAGAATGGCAAAATGCCAGCAATTCGACTATGACATCCCATAGCCTCCATGGCATAGTTCAATGCCAGAGATGTCAAACTGTGAAGAAATGGGCACCTTAGAACCGATGAAATACAGCAGATATGTTTGCAATTATCTTTTGAGTTGATCAGTGTCAACAATAATGAATAAAAATAGTGGACTCATAGCCAGCGGCTAACTGAGCATAAGAAGATTTCAGAAGGACTTTCAAAACAAGGGAACTTTGCTGAATACTACTAAAGTATCCAACGTATAGCACCTATGTATAGCATATAAAAAGTTAAAAGATATTTGAAAGGGAGAAAAAACCTTCCAATTTAAAACTTCAATTGAGGAAACTTGATCTCAGATGCCTTTACTTGATACAAAGGTGCCAATGCAAACAAAGAATATATAAATGTGTCCAAAATGGGACTGAAGAAGAGGAAACTACGATAAAGAGCTTAGGGCCTAACAAAATTGCCTAAAACCCCAACACCTATAAAAAAAAATGACACATTATTCTCACCACCTGATTGTGTCACTTCCCTGCTTCAAATCTCGTAACGGCTCTTTATCATCCTCAGTATAAATTCTAAACCTTTTCACATGGCTCCCAAAGCTTTTCACATGACCCAGCCTTGCAGAATAAATGTGAATCGGGGCAAAATTCTCCTGTAATGGGTTCGTAAAACAGGAGAGAGAAGGTAGCTCCTATTTGCTTGGAAATGCGTTTCCTCTGCTCACCTCTGCAGATCTAATGGAGCTCTACGAGACCCTATCTTTGGACAGAACCACACCAGGACCTACTGAGAGGAAAGTTCTGAGGCTGACATGCAGACACAGCACAGACAGCACCCCCCCAGACAGTCACCTGATTAAGTTCCTCATTTCCTTTTCTGCCCACGTTTTCACCATTTTTCTGGGGTTGCCTTTACAGTAGCCATGACGAAACCTTGAATGAGAAAAATATTTGCTATTTCAGTCATTCCATTATTCTAGTTTTTATTTTTAGGATATAGAAATCAAGTCACCTGGGGAAAAAAAAAAACCTGAGCTCACCTGAATTCCCCACTGACATACTTATCCCGGTCTTTGAACACCAAAATAGAAGTTTTATAAATTTTGATTGCTCTGTTCTCTCCATTTGCTGTGCGAGCATGATATACATTAGCCTATTTTAAGTCAAAAACAAAGAAAATTAAGTTTGTGTTAAATAACTATAAGTAGTATTTTACTTTTGCAATCTATTTGAGTCTATCCTCAAAGGTTAAAAAAAAAGTCAAGTGAACTGAAATTCTGTGCATAAGGAACACTATCCTCTTTTGAATATGTGAATTAAAATATAAAACATCACTCCAAAAGGTACAGTAAGTATACCTCCAACTTACATGTATAGTAAAGGCCAATTTAAACACACGTGAGACAGACACAGAAAACAAACTTATGGTTACCAAAGGGGAAGGGTGAGGAAGAGGGGGATAAATTAGGAATTTGGGATTAACAGATACACACTACTATATATAAAACAGATAACCAACATGGACCTACTGTAGGGCACAGAGAACTCTACTCTGTATTTTTAATACCCTATATGGGAAAAGAAATTGAAAAAGTATATATATAAAAATATATATAAATATATGTGTGTGTGTATATATAAAATGGAATCACTCTGCTGTACACCTGAAACTAGGACAACATTGAAAATCAACTATACTTCAATAAAAAATAAATTAATTGAAAAAATAGGTCTTCAAATTAAATAAATAAATATACACATACATACATACATACACGAGAGAAGTGGTTTCAAACATTTTTGTATTTCAAGTACGTGGAAAATATCTGAAGACATTCTTACATCTCATGATTTATAAAGGGAATTTTACTGAGAACTGCTTCCCACAGAATGAGTTGCTAATAGAAAAGCAGCATGCCATATATAAAGAAAACAATGAGAAGGACATTTGTTGGCTAACAGAAACTAGACCATGACCCCCTGTCCCAGCAGTAACCGTCTGACCACCTGAACTCACTGCTGGGCACACCTGGATGGACTCCATGACCCAGGACCAAAGTCCTTACACGCGCAACTTCCTACCCGGCCATAAACATTAATAAAGCCATTTAAAAAAATTTTTTATTAGAGTATAGTTGATTTACCATGTTGTGTTAGTTTATACTGTACAGCAAATTGATTTAGTTATACATATACACATATCCACTCTTTTTTAGATTCTTTTCCCATATAGGCCATTACTGAGTACTGAGTAGAGTTCCCTGTGCTCTACAGCAGGTCCTTATTAGTTATCTATTTTATATAGCGTGTAATAAAGACATTTTTAAGAAATGGCACTGATTAAACTATCCTGGCTTGTATATGGGGTTTTTGTTTTTCCTTTTCTTTTTAAAGGCACAATTTATTTACTAAGTGCCTTAGTTTCATCTGGTGTCTGAAATCAGAAAACTAACATGGAAGCATCAGGCATCCCAAGAATCGCTCACTTCTTTTCCTGTGCTAATGCAGCCATTGATCTCTGATATGATTCCTCTCGTCAACATCTTGAACAATATCATTCGTGTTCTGGGATCCAAAACCTAAAAAGAAATGCAAGAAGTACAAAGTTCAGAGAGCACCAAATATTTCTCACTGAAGCGTTAGACAAGAAACTGAAGAGCAAAGGCACTATGCAATCCTGCTCGACTACAGAAGAGTCACTACTGTGGTGCTTTTGTTCACTCTCACTTTTAGTGAATAAAATGTGAGGTGAGGGCTTCCCTGGTGGCGCAGTGGTTGAGAGTCCGCCTGCCGATGCAGGGGACATGGGTTCGTGCCCCGGTCCGGGAAGATCCCACATGCCGCGGAGCGGCTGGGCCCGTGAGCCATGGCCGCTGAGCCTGCGTGTCCGGAGCCTGTGCTCCGCAACGGGAGAGGCCACAACAGTGAGAGGCCCGCGTACCGCAAAAAAATAAAAAAAAATGTGAGGTGAGACCAAAGGAACCAAAGAGACAAGAAACCAGCAAGTTCATTCAGTCGTGCAATCAAAGGCTACCAAGTCCAAGAGAATCTGCAACTGAGTCTAGGCCAATGTTAGCTAACAGAAATACAATCAAACCAGAGGAAACTGTCTTTTCCAGTCATCGGTCAACAGGTGAAATTAATCTGAATAGATTTTATGTAACCCAATACATCTGAAACATTATCATTTCAATATGTAATCAATATAAAAAGTTATTAGGGAGAGATTTAACACTCTGTTTTTTACACGAACCCTTCAAAACCTGGTGTGCGTGTGCATTACTAGCACGTTGCAAGTCATGCTAGCCGCACCACATAAGCTCCGTGGTGGCTGCACTGGATAAGAAGCTTTAAAGCGGCAACCAGCATCCTACAGTTCACAAGTCATATCAACCACAGCCTGTTTTTCTATAGCCTGAAAGCTGAAAATGGTTTTTAATTTTAAAAATATTTATTAAAGGGACTTCCCTGGTGGCACAGTGGTTAAGAATCCGCTTACCAATGCAGGGGACACGGTTCAAGCCCTGGTCTGGGAAGATCCCACATCTAAGCCCGGGAGCCACAACTACTGAGCCTGCGTGCCACAGCTACTGAAGCCCTGGTGCCTGGAGCCAGTGCTCCACAACAAAGAGAAGTCCCTGCAATGAAGAGTGGCCCCTGCTCGCCACAACTAGAGAAAGCCCACGCGCAGCAACGAAGACCCAATGCAGCCAAAAATAAATAAGTAAAAAAAAAAAAAATTGATTAAAAAAAATTGTAGCCCACAATGCCTGAAGTATTTATTACTTAGCCCTTTAAAGAAAGAGTTCGCAGACCCCTGCTAGAGATGAGTAGATCAGGGAAAGGCGTTCCTTCAAAGTCAGAGCAGTCAATCTTGAGCACAAAGAACCCTCAAATTCTCTTTAACAAACAGGAGGCAATGAATTTAAAGCCTGAGGCTGTTCACATGTGAAACTGAGGCAGCTGCACATTTACATGCAATTCCCAGGGCCAGCGCCAGCACTCCTTGGGCACAGGCAGCCCTCCAGCTCCAGGCAGGGGACAGTGAAAGTGGCCAGAACTAACTATAGTTCAGGGCCTACCCTTCTACGAGGTGGCTGTGGTCGCACAAGAAACCTAAGGTTAACAGAAACAAAACAACCTTGTAAGACTGGAGGACTAAAAGCAAACTACAACCACGGCAACTAGAGCAGAAAGAAAGGAAAGTGAGTAAAGAGGCAGTAACTGCTGCTCCTTCTCTGCGCGCAGGTAAACAGAGGGCAAGTAAGCTGGGTGAGTAGGAATCTGCGTAGAGACCTAGGCTTCTGCAAGGTCGCTGGGGAGCCAAGTGAGAGGCCCAGGAAGGAGCAATGGGCCCAAATAGCTGAAAACAAAATAGGGGAAGAGAAATAGGAGAGGCAAGTCAACTTACAAATATATATTTTTAAAAGACAGTTTAAGTCTCAAGATATACACTCTTGTTCAAAATTAATTTCCCAAGAGAAAGAGGATTTCAGGTCTTTGAAAATGAAAGCTGCCTCATCTCTCTGAGTTGGACCACACTTTGTTCTCAGTCACAAAAGAGAATACACAAAATAAATAAATTAGAGGATGACAAAGACACAGATCCCAGACCTGACCTGCTCCTGCCAGACTGAAGGTGGAATTCTTCATTTGCACAAATGGGTTGGAGCTCAGGTTGGGTGTGACTCCCTTGGGATGGAGGTGGCTAGAGTGCGTGCTTGTGTCTTAAACCAAGAACCTGGAGGGCGAAGAGGCTACTATTCGAAACGTGTTTGTGTGTATATGTACGGGTCGGGGAGGGTGGTAGGCAGCAGAAGCAACGTTCTGACCTGTTTTATCACTCTCTTCACGGCAAAAATTTGGGCCAATCCTAATACCCAATTACAACCCTCTCCATGTGGGAAAATCAGGGGCTGATTTTTCCCCATTCTTGAATAAAGAATAAAACAAGCATAACTTCTAAACCAAGTAAGGGATTCTAATTGAAAATGTGAAGGCATTATCTGTCTACCCCTCTCTCTCTCTCACACACACACACTTTGTGGGTGATACCTGACTCACCACCTGGGAAGGCTCACAAAATCCCTGCAGACCTTGTTTAAGACAAAAGAAAAGATTTCTGGTCTTATAGTCAATTCTGCTTCCCCCTAGAAGATGAAAGCATTGCGTGGTGGCTTCACAGGGCCACAGGAAGGGGGGCATGATTCCAATTTGTCTATTAATAGTCCTATTAGCAATAAAGCAAAAGGTAGCTCTCTAAACTCAAAGAAGGAGCAATTTTACATAGAAGCAGATCTAGGTGACATGAGCATTAAGCAAGAAGGATGAAAGCAAACTGCAACTCAAAGACGGAAGAAATGCTACTTTAAAATAAGGGCTTGCAACACATTTCACCCGTACCTGTTCTACAGTTGCTCGGTCCGACTTATCTTTGATGCGATACCTAAGGCAGAACCAAAAAAACAAAAGTGACATTCAAAATTCAGAGAAGCCAAAATCAAAAGTTTCTAAATGTACATCATTCCATGAAATTCCTAAGCAGGTAGTTCCTTTAATAACACGCTTCACGACCTCATCATAGTTTCATCACTTTGTGAAACTTCATTTCCCCTTAATAAGCAATTCAGTGCCCTAGGGCAAAAGGAGCATATCTGCAGTAAGAAAAAAAAAAAATGCCATCCATGTTTCAGAAGCATTAAATAAGTAGAGCAGTGGGATAAAGTGAACTATGTCTGAAAAAAGAAAACATCAAGTCTGTAACTACTGTCCTTAGACCTTTAATGATTATATTAGTATAGAATTAAAGTCCTATACAAGGCTTTCTCTTCAGAGTCCTTTTCTACAAAGACACAAGTTTTTATCATTTCAAGACAGTTACTGCATTAAAACGCAGGCTCTGATGGCTTTGGCTCACACTAAGTGACTCAATTCACAGACTAACCTTAACTATTAACAAAGATACAAACAGACACTTAAATGAAATAAGAAATGCTGTTTCTCAAAAAGCTGGTATCCCTTGGGCATAACAATAAACTAGAAGAAAACTGGTTTTTAAGTTCAGTTCTAACACTGCCATTTATATGATCTTAGAGTCACTTTCTATAATATATTGTTAATGCCTTAGAGCCATTAACAATAGGAGGTTAGCCAGATCTTAAACATTTGGCTTTGAGAACAGAGTTGTAAATGAAAACTGTTCTCTGTTGTATCACTATTTAGTTTTAAATCTGCCCTTAAATTTTTAAAAATATTCCATGGAAGGGAACAATTCTTAATAAGTTCTAAAAAGGGAACATTTTTATACTCTAACATTCTAGTTCAAACTGTAATGTACAAACACTGTTCCCCTCCTGAGAGCACATTCGTGAATTTCACAAGAGTATAGTTTTAGCACAGATTTCTTAAGAAAACTCATTTAATATTTTCAACCTACAAAGGCATAGGATACCCTCATTTAAACTTAAAAAATTTTTAAAAAAAGAATTGGTTCAGGTACACAAAGGAACATCCTTTGCAAAAGAATTATGACAAAGATGCTACTAATTTGTCTAGAATTAGTTCCTACCAGCCAGGTTTTGTTTTATTTATTTATTTTATATACTTGAAATATTACTTACGTATCTGCTTCCTTTTGTCTAAACTTTCCCGTGACTTTGTTTATGACAGAATCAGTAACGTTCAGTTTTTCTAAAAAAAAAACAAAAAAACCCCACAACATAAACAACATGTAAGACAAAAGTTTCTGACTAGCATACTTTCTGCCTTCTCCATTTTCTAAATACTTTATTATACATAGTATCTATTGTAGTAATGAAAAAAGTGTTTAATGTCTTTAAGGGCAAGCGCTAAGTTGTGCTTCCTTACTAACAAGGATTGTCACTTTCATCACGACAGCCGTCATTTCTGAGCCATAAAAATCTAGATCCAGAAATCTCTCAAAACTACTTTACCTGCGTATGTTGAATTTCAGACTTTTAAAATATTTTGTACGACTAACATAGATAATATAACTGCCTGTATTCCAAGTTAATTCTAAAAATGTCAGTTTCATTTCAAATTATGGGCCTGTGATAGGCAATGATGAGATATGAGAGATGCTGTACCAGGTCCGTAACGGTCAGCGTCTACGAGAGAAGGATGACCCTGCATTTCCCAAGTGGCTTCAAATCCACATTCTGATTCCTTGCTTTCAATAGCTCACTAAATGATTAATGCCACACAAAAAGTTTCTAGTAAAACAAAACGTAATTATACTCAATAGCCTAGTGTTTTCAACATTCTACTACGAGATAATCCTATTACAAAATTTAATACAAAACAGACAATAACTTGAATGGGTATCTGTAACTTCGTATTTCTACAAAAGGAGAGAAAACAACTAAAAAAGTATAAGCTAAAGTCTTTCCTTGAAGCCATGTTTTTAAATGACTAAGTTTTTAATTTTCTCTAAGCATTAGTATTTAGTCAGTAACACAGAATATATCCACTGCTTAATCTAATAAAATTTTATAACACTTTGTGGTTTTTGAAGAATTTTCTCACAGCCCAGTAAGGAAATGTATCTTAAAAACTCACCTAGATTAATTTTATTCTCAAATTTCCTTAAGACCTTGTCTGATGGAGTAGACATTTTGGCTGAATTGAAGCTGGGAGTCTGTCGATTTGCCTGGAAGAAATGAGTTCCAGAGACTAAAGCTCTAATTATAAATACAAGCCTAAGGTTCATAACGTTTTCTCCCTTAGTATTAATTAATTAATTTATGGCTGCGTTGGGTCTTTGTTGCTGCATGGCGGCTTTCTCTAGTTGCAGTGAGCAGGGCTACTCTTCGTTGTAGTGCGTGACTCATTGTGGTGGCTTCTCTTGTTGCGGAGCACAGGCTCTAGGCACGCAGGCTTCAGTAATTGTGGCTTGCGGGCTCTAGAGCGCAGGCTCAGTAGTTGTGGTGCATGGGCATGTGGGATTGCTCTGAGGCATGTGGGATCTTCCCTGACCAGGGATCGAACCCAGATCCCCTGCATTGGCAGATGGATTCCTAACCACTGCACCACCAAGGAAGTCCCATAGTTAACTATTAAAGTATCAAAACTTAGGGGAGTACCCTAAGGGAAGGGAAGGATCAATCAAATTTGCCCAAGAAGTTTTTTAAAAAGGCATTTGTGGGCTTCCCTGGTGGCGCAGTGGTTAAGAATCCACCTGCCAATGCAGGAGAGACAAGGGTTCGAGCCCTGGTCCAGGAAGATCCCACATGCTGCGGAGCAACTCAGCCCGTGTGCCACAACTACTGAGCCTGCGATCTAGAGCCCACGAGCCACAACTACTGAAGTCCGTGCACCTAGAGCCCATGCTCTGCAATGAGAAGCCACAGAAATAAGCCCGCACACCACAACGAAGAGTAGCCCCCGCTCGCCGCAACTAGAGAAAAGACTGCGTGCAGCAACGAAGACCCAATGCAGCCAAAAATAAATAAAATTAAGAAAAATTTACTTTTTTAAAAAAGGCATTTGAAATAGGACAAAGTCACTGGCTAAAATAAAGTCTATATAATCTGCATTTTTGCTTTTGTTTCTAACCTCTCTACATACCTCTAACATATTCATTATTATAAATAACAAATTAAAATTAAACGCATTTTTCTAATTTGACTGGTTTCTAGATTTAAAATGTGAGAACGTTCATGTACCCCCAAGTGTATAATAAAGAACTAAGACCAACGTTAAACTGGTTCCAGGAATTTCATTTTGGGCTTAGTGTCTCAAGAGAGGGAAAGATTAAGTACAAGGCTTAGCACTTAGACTGGTGCAATGCACAAACTGAAGTAATGAGAAAAAAAAGGGAAGAGAGAGGAGACAATATCCAGAACCTATAAATAAGAGAACAGAGATTAAAAGGGCCTGTCACAAGGACTGATTCAGTCCTGGTATCTCAGTGTGAACTTGGAGGCTGAGTAGTTTCTTATTTACAGGGAACTTAAAAATTGTTTTCTATTAAATATAACTTAAAATAATACATGTTCACAGTAGAAACCACAGGTAAAATTTTAATTACCTATAAGCCCAGCGCCCAAAGATTAACAGTTAACATTTAAGCATATATATTTCCCTCCTTAGCTTTATTAAAAGAAATGCCACTCTATGTTGAAATTGCTCAGTCTCACCAATGAATCAGTGAAGGAGTTGCCAAAGCAATACGGCATGTAAGTGTGAAATTTCTTTGGTTATTCAAGAATGTATGCATTCTAGGCCACGATATAGCTGTTTTAATTTTCAAAGAAATAGTGCTGCTTTCCCCCCCTCCCAATCTTCATGCTCTAGGAACCTTTATGTTCCAGGAAGATGCACCGTCTGAACCCTCTGGTTCTGCACACTCCCAACACTTGTCCTTGCAGTTTGAGGGGCAGGCTCTACGTGGCTTGGTAACCTGCATTCTGCACTTGATAGAAGGTGGCAGATCGGGAACATTTCTCCATGTCATTAAGACAGTTTTCCATGGCAACAGACTTTATGGCTACATATCTCATTGTGTGAACCCGTCCCACTGTAGATTTAATCAAGGTCGTTTCCAACATTCCTCTGCCAGAAACAACAATCCAGGATTATTCTTGTGACTAAGTCTTGGTGCCCTCCTAGAAGAACTGCTGAGTCAAAGCACTTATTTTATTAAGCTTTTATCATGTACCAATTTATCCTCCAAATAACTGTACCTATTTATTTGACCATCAGTTACATATTTTGTGTCTCTGTCAGTTCATAAGTGAAAAAAAAAACTCTACATATTCTCTGCTTTTCTTTAATTACTAATTAAGCTGAACTTTTTCTCTGTTTCCTAACCATTTGTAGTAATCTGCCTATTTGTGTCTTTTCCCAGGCAGATTTTTAGGTTCATTATGTTATGACAATTTAAATACCTTTTTAAATTTACTGATTATGGAACAAATGTACATCATTATCAGAAATATGGAAAGGATGAAGAATGAAAACCAGTAAAGGCTAGGGCTGTGGTGCAATATAACCTGGTGAAAACCTTTCAGTTACTCAATTCTAGAACCACAAAAAGTCCTTTTCAAAAAGAAGACATGGGCTTCCCTGGTGGCGCAGTGGTTGAGAGTCCGCCTGCCGATGCAGGGGACACGGGTTCGTGCCCCGGTCCGGGAAGATCCCACATGCCGCGGAGCGGCTGGGCCCATGAGCCATGGCCACTGAGCCTGCGCGCCAGGAGCCTGTGCTCCGCAACGGGAGAGGCCACAACAGTGAGAGGCCTGCGTACCACCAAAAAAAAAAAAAAAAAAAAGAAGACATAAGCAGACAATGCAAAGATGTACAGGGTCGTCATCAGGTACCTGCAGGTTACTCCCTCCACCTGAGGCTGAACACCTGGTCAGTTTTCCAAATCCATCGTCCCAGTCCCAGTCATCATCGTCGTCATAATCTTCCTCCTCCTCCCTTTCTATCTCACCTTCACCCATCTTCTCATTCACGTTATTCTGAAGGTCTTCAAACAGAATATCACCTTCCTCTTTGACAGTCTTCAAGTCAATGTTTTCACTGGAAATAACAATGTTTTGGCATGTTTACACATACTCTAATTGGATTTGCATATGTATTTATTTATGATATAGTAGGCTACATCTATACCAATAAATCTAAAAGGTTCCCTTACAACATCTCCCAATAACCTCAAACTTAACACCAAGTTCTCCTGTTTCTCAGGCTTCTGTTCCAGCTGTTCACTTATTCTCCAGGTTCTACCATGGAAGAAGTACATAAGGTTGTTAAATCCACCCCTGCCTTAATGAAGTTGGAATTTATATTATCATCTTCTCTGCTGAATGAACTAACTCTGATGAGTACACCAGACCTGAACTTCAGGAAAACCATTCACAGAGCTGCTTTAAGAAGGGGTGGGGGAAGCTTTCTGACCAAACTTGGGAATAAGTCTAAAGCCTTATTTCAAGCCTTACCTTGAACTCAATTATCATTCTGCAACAAAAGGAGCCGTATCAAGACTTGTGTTACACAAAGAACTTCAAATCACCCTTGCTCATGAAGGGAAGGACGGTGAAGAGAAGCAGCACAAATGAGAGAAGGAGGCTGGGTATAAGTAAAGAGGAGAAGCAGAGACTGTCAAACCCAGAGAACTGGCCCAGAGTAAAGGGAGCACAACTAACAGGGTCTTTTTATGCCGCGTGAGAATTCAGAGTGTTACTGTATCTTCTTAGCTTTTCAAGAGAAGCCAGAACTCTGGGTTTTTGTGTAAAATCTCCCACTTACCTGGTATATTCAATTTGAACAAACCACTGTGCACACCAAACACAACATGTCTGCAAGTCAGATTCCAGAGGCAGTACTACCAGTTTTGAGACCTCAGGTGGAGAACGAGTACAGAAACCACATAAAACACATGATGATATGCCCTACCAGATTAAACACAGTCAGACAGTGGTTTAAGTAAATTCAGATGATCGATCTTGACTCATTAACTAGCCATGGCTTAGAGGGCTCCAAATCTCCACGGATATGGGTGGGAAGAGAACAAATAATCAGTAAACCCCTGTTGTTGACTAGGATTTCATAAACACAATCCATAAGTCAATCCTTCAATTGCCAATAACCTAGAGCAGCATGATAAAGCTATACCTTCATTTGTACCATGGCTTCCCCACCTCGGCTGGACAATCACTTGTTGAGGGCGGTTGTCCTGTGCCTCAAGGATGTTCAGCAGCATCTCTGGTCCCTGCCTTCCAGATGCCACCAGCGCACCCGCCCCCCCCCAGCTCTAAGTCCCAGGAGTGGGCAAAATCCGCCAGTTTCTATCTTCACAATGTCTAGTGTACACTCATGACCATTAACTACTCACCAGCCACACTGGCTGTGTTTCTTCTTCCCACTGAACTTAGTCCCTAAGGCCTTCTGTACGCTCATCTGAAAACGTAGTTCTGGATGCCCTTCTCATTTCTCTGGCTAAATCCTACGTATCCTTCCAGTATTGACCTACTATCTTTGCTCAGGAAAGTCTGCCCTGTTCTTTACCCACTTCTCCTTTGTACTACTTATCCAAATCTAATACAAATAATTTGTCTAATTATTCGATATGCTTCCCCTGGCAGAGTGCAAGCTCTGTGTCATTCAGGGGAGGATTTACCAATGTATCACGATCAACTAACAAGAGATCTGACGCACAGAAAGTGATCAACCTGTATTTACTGAAATTAATAAAATCTATGTGTAGTGAATCCTTACTATAAAGTAAAAACCATTTTCTTGGAATTCCAAAATGAACTCTATGTTTCATTTTGCTTTCAAGTAGGAGTTATCCTTAATTCCTTTTGCCTCTCACTTCACATCTAACCTACCGTTACACCCTGTCCCTTCGCCCTCCAAAACACCCCTAGCTTGATCCCGTCATCTTTGAACTCAATTACCTGAGTACTTTTGAACTGTGTCCACCTTTGCCCTCCAAAACCATCTCCTCTAGAGCAGAATGATTCCTTTAAATCATACATCAGGTGATGTCACTGCCCTGCAAAAAGTCCTCCTGTGGCTTTCTATAAGACCTAGAATAATATCTCAAAACCTCACCATCACTTGTAACGCTCTTCATGCTCTGGCCCCTTCTCACTTCTGTATCATTACCAACCAATCTCCTCAACTACCTGCACTGTGCTCTAGGCACAATGGCTTCTAGATCTTCCTTTCACATCCAAAAGGGATCCCACCGTAGGGCCTCTGCACCTGCTGTCCCCTGTCCTGAATCGCTGTTCCCGCTGCTCTTCCTGAGTCCTTTACATCTGGACTATTTATTTATTCATTCATTCATTTTGGCTGCGCCGGGTCTCGGTTGCTGCACAAGGGATCTTTGTTGCTGCGCGCAGGATCGTTAGTTGCAGCATGCGGGATCTAGTTCCCTGACCACGGATCCAACCCAGGTCCCCTGCATTGCGAGCTCGGAGTCTTAACCGCTGGACCACCAAGGAAGTCCCCAGATTTGGACTTAACCCTTCCCTTACAACTAAGCCACTACTTAGGTCTATCAACTGATTTTAATTGTTTACATAGTAAATATGTCATCTGGGTTTAAAAAAAATATATCTCTATGTACCTAATGTTGTGCCCTCCTTCCCAAGCAGAAGGCAGAACTCAATGGCAGCAGAGCCTTGGTTTGTCTTGATCATCACTATCTTTAGCGCCGAGGACATAAACAGGCACACGATAGATAGGTGCTCCAATATTTTTTGAACGCTAAATGTAGTTAAAGCTCAAACACCTGTTACCCAATCGCTCTCTCCAACTCTGCCTCTCAGCTATGCTAACAATGTGGGAACCCCGGACTCTCCGGACAGACAAGCGGCTTTCATTAACTCTGCCGGCAACTGAACAGAAAGACCTGGCTGGGATGAAGAAAGCAGCAAAAGGCTGTGAAAAGAGGCCCCGAGTGATGAATTATCAGTCTCCCTCCAAACCACAAACAAGCGTCAACTCCCCAAAGGGACTGTGGCGGCGGAAGAGAGAGCACCGTGCGCACCGCGTCGGTGTACTCACGGCTGCCTACCTGTCCGAGGAGTCGGCGTCGTCAAACTGCCCCGGGACCACCCGACTCATCAGCAGCCGCCGGTAGTCCATGACGGAAGCGCGCCGAGCCTCAGCGCCACCGGCGGCCGCTCGCCCTGCGCCGGGGCAGAAGCGGCACAGGGACGGTTCTACCCGCCGATCCAACGGCCTCTGCGCGTGACGTCCGCCTAACAAACCGCTCAGAAGCCCCCGCGCCCAAAGCGCGCGCCACGTGCGGGGGATGGGGCTCCAAACCTACCACCCGAGCCACCCGGACAGGAAGCCCCGCCCAGAACGGAATTCGTCTTCCCACCGGAAGCCCCGCCCCCGCGCCGGGCTGAGCGCCGGAAGCTCGCGTGCCGCAGGGCGCGAGAGGGATCCGAGGCGTGTGGGCCGTTCGTGTTCCCGTCGTTCCCCGCCGAGGCTGGGCCGACTGTTCCTTCCGGAGCTTTTCGAGTCGGCTATACGCTTTCTCGTCACCTAGCCCGGGGCTGCTGGACGTGGGGTCTCACACCGGGTAACCTCCCAACTCTGCGTATGGAAACTTCGAGAGGGTCAGAGGGCGCGGGAGCGGGGCGGGCGCCGTTGCGGCCGCGAGGGGCGGGCCCGGCCGGGCCGACGTCACACTGGGACGTTCCAGCGCTGCCGCATCCCCAATACGAGGTGTGAAGAGCCATGCGTGGGCAAGGTTGAAAGCGTTCTTCCCCCTCCCGCGTTACCCAGTGCGGAGGGAGGGAGGCAGCCCGAAATCCTTACTGTGGAGCCGAGCAACTATGGACCCTGGAAGTGAGCACACTTGTGCGACCTGAAAAGTTTGTTGCGTTGTTTTGAGGTGAAAATTACACAATTGCTTTTCAGAAGTTTAAAATTTGACATACGACTGAAAATTTAAGGAAAAAAAACCACTTGAGAATTTTTGCCAGTAGCCCCAGTGACACCTCTTTTAACACCCATCCTAAAACAGCTTAGGAGTGTCTCTGGAATATCTGTCATTTGAACAAATTTTTTTGTTGTTGTTGTTTTTAAGTCTAGCATAAATCGGGTAAGGACAGAATGAAAGATGAAAAAAGGAAGCCTAACTTAAAAAAAAAAAGAAATTGGTAGATTATGCCATACGAACAAAGTTGTAAAAGTGTTATAATTGGGAGTTCTAGGTTCGCGAACAAAAAATTTTGAAGGAATAAGGCCCTGGCGGTTTTTTGCATTTGGAAAACAAAAGAAGGATGTTTCAGACCCCCTTCACCACAGCCCAGGCAGTATTTATGTATTTGGAAGACAGAGGAAAAGGCGATTATAAAGTCTGGCCTCTCACCAATCCTGCCCAGCCGGCTTGGCTCCCTGGCTTTTTTTTATATTGATCCTTAACCAAATGATGACAGGTTTGAAAAAAAAATTAAACCTCGGCGAATTACTTATTAATTTGATAATTCAATAAAATACCCCAGGGGAGTGGTTAAGTGGCTGCAGATTGAAAAGTTTTAATAGAAATAAATCATTTAAGTGCAGGATTGATTATATTCTCTGAACAACACTGGTTGGTTTGCTGTAGGGGATATTGAAAAAACGTAAATGGGCTCCTCCTGAGGTCTGTATAGTATGTGAGTGCAGACACTAACACCCTTGAAAGAATGGTGAAGACTAAAACAGTCAATGAATAAGTGCTGACTTGTGAGATGGAAGTTTAGACTAAAGACGTTGTAGGAATTTAAAAACTGGGTGAATGGGTAGATAGGAAAATTTTAGGAGGGAGAAGCACTTAACAGGGCAGACTACTGAGATGGTAAGGAGCGTGATCGATTTGCAGGGAAGGAAGCCTGATCTGACTTGAGCAGAGGAGGACTGGGTAGGTAATGTGGGTTCAGGCTATGGAAGACCTAGGAAGTCAAGCAGAAGAATTTGGACTCTGTGTTTGGACCTGTTTTCTACTCCCATCCCCTGACGGACCTGAGGAGGTCATGAGAATACGGACCAGTATGATGCCGTAGGGAGGGAAAGAAAGCATGGGTTATGAAGAACATTTTTAAAGGACTTGGTAACTGAGTAGCCCATGGGTGATGAGGTAGAAGGATGCCAAAGGTGTCTCCTGGTTTTCAAACCCAAGTGCCTGAGAGAATAAGTGTGGCATAGGGAAGGGAGGAAAAACTGATGTTCAGTGTTGGATTTGACTTCATAATGAGGTATTAGAATAGAAAGTATCAGGTAAGTAGAAATACAGTGTTTTGTGGACCCTAATAGGTCTCTGATAATATTTTGTAAATATCTTTTGATTAAGTAATTGAGAGATCCCTTCACCTTCTGGGTCCCAAACCTTTTAGGGAATCACTGGATGGTAGCCACACATACTGACTTGTTTTTGTCCAAATTAGTATTTACTACCATACAAAGCTACTGTGACTTTGTAACATACTCAGACTAATTTTATATTTTTCCAATGACTTCACAAATGATATTTTAAAATTTAGGGTAGTGAACTTTGTTGCCTTCTTAATATGAGGAGGGAAGTGGAAAACAGCTTTTTGTTTGTATATACGAATAGACATTAAAATTATGTTTTTCTTTTCTGTTTTTTTTTTTTTTTTTTGGCTGCGTTGGGTCTTTGTTGCTGTGTGCGGGCTTTCTCTAGTTGTGGCGAGCGGGGGCTACTCTTCGTTGCGGTGCGCACGCTTCTCATTGCAGTGGCTTCTCTTGTTGAGGAGCATGGGCTTTAGGCACGGGCTTAGTAGTTGTGGCACATGGGCTCAGTAGTTGTGGCTCGCGGGCTATAGAGTGCAGGCTCAGTAGTTGTGGCGCATGGGCTTAGTTGCTCTGCGGCATGTGGGACCTTCCCGGACCAGGGCTCAAACCTGTGTCCCCTGCATTGGCAGGTGGATTCTTAACCACTGCGCCACCAGGGAAGCCCCTAAACTTATGTTTTTTTTAAAGAGGCCTTTCATCATTCAACAGTTAGGAACAAGGACTATCAGAAAGTTTGGTCATCACCTTCAGATCCTGTACCTTTTAAAGTGGATGCTTCTCATGAAAAATTAGAAAGCATGTCAGAAGCAGATGCTATGAATTTCAGCAGTCTTTTCTGAGACTTAACTCACTTAGATTCTCCCTTCTTTATGGAAACCAGCAGTACAACTTCAGACTTGCCTCAGGTGTGCATTGCTTATAAATTCTGGGAGGTTTAGATGTCTTCATCCTTCCCATTGTCTTCTGTATTAAATTTCATAAAAAAATATGAGGAATAATAAAAGAATCTCCAGTGGAGGTGTAGAGGAGGGGAATATAGGGTTTGGTTTTCCCAGTTCCATTAGTGTACAAAGAAAGGTAGAGTCTTACAAATAGAGTGTTGAAACCAGTCCTTTCTAGCATCCTGATGTAGTCCCATGAGTGCAGCCAGGGGACCTGGGCACCACGACTCAGATCACATCATCTGGTCTAGAGCATTTTCCACTATGTCAGCTTGCAAATGATTCATAATGACATTGACTGTGCCCTGTACGTAAATGACTTCCTTTGTATCTATATGAACATTCCTAGTGCCCTTTCTCACAAAATAAAAGGTTGTAATACCTCAAGGTCTTCATTAATGTTCTAAACGTTCGATAATTGTTAGCTTGAGTGTGGGGAAATAGTAGCAATGTATTAGGTTGTGCCATATGAAATTGCCTTTCTATAGTTCGAAAATGGACAAATAGTGACAATTTCATGTGATTCAGTCCATAAATTGGCATAACTTTCTAAAGGGCTGTTTAGTGGTAGGAAATGAAGAGTTTAACTGCACGTTTTACTTTTAATTCTACCTCTAGACAAGTATACAAATGAGATATTTGCATAATTCTCCATAATAACTAAACATTGGAAACAACCTAAATTTTCATCAGTAGGGGCCTAGTTATTGTACAGATGTATAGCAGATATGCAACCCTAAAATTTGATAGTATAGATATATACTTGACATGGAAAAATGGTCACACTGCTTCTCACTGGGTGGTGGGCTTTTGAGTGTTTTTTACTTTCTCTTTTTAGACAGCGTTCAAAATTATTTTTTATAACTATAAAGAACTATTTTCATTTTGAAAAAAATTTTTGTCATAGTATTACAGGGTTAATCGGGGACCAAGATACTATATATTGAATTATAAAGAATGAATGTCTTAAATTATATGAGGAGGTCGTTCCTCATGGGTTTCACTGAGCATTTTATTCTTTATAAAAAAAATGCATAGACCAAAGGAACAAAAGAAAGGTGTGTTTTAGTTAAATATAGAATACTAGTGTTAGAAGTGATCTCGAAAATTCAATGTGTAGGAGTTCCAAAAAGTTTGTATAAATATAACATCAGTACATGTCAATAGTGCTATATTTTATTTTTAAAGTATGTTATTCTTGATACTTTTAAAATCTAATTAGAAGGAACGGTCTCAGCAACACGTCTAAAAAACAGATTGTTATAAAATATAATTTGGGGGCTTCCCTGGTGGCGCAGTGGTTGAGAGTCTGCCTGCCGATGCAGGGGATGCGGGTTCGTGCCCTGGTCCGGGAAGATCCCACATGCTGCGGAGCGGCTGGGCCCGTGAGCCATGGCCACTGAGCCTGCGCATCTGGAGCCTGTGCTCCGCAACGGGAGAGGCCACAACAGTGAGAGGCCCGCGTACCGAAAAAAAAATATATATATAAAATTTGGTTTTTTTGTACTTCAAATGCATTCAATAAGTAGAAAAATGCTATAAAAAAGCATTTTTGAATAGAGGTTTGTAACCAGCTGACTTTAATAAGAGATAAGAATTTTTTAAGAGCATGATTTAGGTCCCCATACTTGATACACTATTCATGATTAAACCAATGTTTTCTTCAAACGTTTAAAATATTTCTCTTAATATTTAATTTACTTAATAAACCCTTTCATCTTATGTAGAAGTAACATAACTTTGAGAATAAGCTACATGAATTGTTAGGGATTGCTGTTTAGTGAAATCAGATTTCACCTTATACTGGAATCCGTTTTTTGGGTATCTGCAATGTTAAATGACTCGAATAAAAACTACCTTAAAGTTGTTTAGACCAGATTTAATAAACATCAAAGAATTATCAGTAAGGGATATATATGTTATCATATATTTGAATGTTTATAGTAACATGATTTGATTTACCAGAAAAACCCAAAAGATTGAAATAGCAAGATACTTCCTTAATTGCGATTTAATATTGTAACTCTATTAGTATGGTTTAATTCGAAGGGAGTTCAGATATACAGTGGGGAAAAATACCAGAAAGCACATTCTACCCTTGCAACAAAAAATACTAAAAGAAAAATTATATAGCAATGTACATACACCTTTAGAAGAAGCTTATGAAGTTAGAAGTATTAATATTAATGCCTTTTTGTTATTAATACAGAATGAAATAAAGTATATAAAAAGGAAAAATGAGTCTAAACTCACACTTTCCGAAGAAATCTGTAGCACGCTAGGCAATTTGTTAGGTGGTGAGTATCTCTTTGTCGGCAATATGCAACCAGAGAAACTAAAATTTTGTGTGTGTGTCCTGTTATAATAATAGGTGCTATGCTAAGCACTTAATGTACATTATCACGTTTTTTTTTTTTTTTTGCGTTACGTGGGCCTCTCACTGCTGCGGCCTCTCCCGTTGCGGAGCACAGGCTCCAGACGCACAGGCTCAGCGGCCATGGCTCACGGGCCTAGCCGCTCCGCGGCATGTGGGATCTTCCAGGACTGGGGCACGAACCTGCGTCCCCTGCATCGGCGGGTGGACTCTCAACCACTGCGCCACCAGGGAAGCCCCATTATCACGTTTAATCCACAATCCTATGAAATAGGGCTTTTTTTTTCTTTTTAAGTAGGGATGTTTTTACTTTCATTTTACAGATGAGAAAAGTGAGGCTCAGAAAGTTACACAAGAAATATAAACCATAATCAACACATTTGACTACTTTAAAATGAAAAAAATTTCTGTATGACCAAATTATAATCAGGAAAGTAAAATAACAAGCCTCAGACTAAGAGAAAATACATGCAATGTATACAATTCACAGAGGATTAGTATACAAAATAAAGAACTCCAATAAGAAAAAGACGCATATAATCAATAGAAAATCAGGCAAACTGTATTATTAGTTTGGTAGAGCTGCCATAACAAAATATGCCACAAACTGGGTGCCTCAACAGAAATTTATTTTCTCACAGTTCTGGAGGCTGGAAGTCCAAGATCAAGGTGCCAGCGGAGTTTTCTCCTCAGGCTTCTCAGACAGTTGTCTTCTTATAGCCTCATGTGGCATTTTCTCTGTGCCTCCCTGGTGTCTTTTCTGATGAGAACAACAGTCATATTGCACCAGGGCCCCACACTTATGACCTCATTTAACCTTAATTACCTCTTTGAAGGCCTTATCTCAATACAATCACATTCTAAGCTACTGGGGGTTAAGCCTTCAACATAAGAGTTTTGGGGAGACATAGTATCTAATAGGTCATGAAAAGGAAACCTGCAAGACCATTAAATACCTGAAAGGATGTACATTAAAAACACCACGAAATACCATTTCATATGTGTCAGTCTGACATGGGTTGGAGAGATGTAAAGCAAAGGTAGAAGTGTAAATTGGTACAACCATTTTGGAGAGTAACTTTGCAATACCTAGTAAAGTTGAAGATATATATTTCCTATAATCCAGCAATTCCACTTCTAGGTATATACCCAGAGCCTAGACAAAAATTCTTTTTTTAAAAAATTTAATTTATTTATTTTTGGCTGCATTGGGCCTTCGTTGCTGTGCACGGGCTTTCTTGTTGCGGTGGCTTCTCGTTGCGGAGCATGGGCTCTAGGCAGGCGGGCTTCAGTAGTTGTGGCACGCGGGCTCAGTAGTTGTGGCCCACGGACTCTAGAGTGCAGTCTCAGTAGTTGTGATGCATGGGCTTAGTTGCTCCGCAGCATGTGGGATCTTCTGGACCAGGGCTTGAACCTGTGTCTCCTGCATTGGCAGGAGGATTCTTAACCGCTGCGCCACCAGGGAATCCCCCAAAATTCTTAAATTAGTGTACAAGGAAATGTGTATACAGATGTTTACTGCAGTGCTGTTTTTAATAACAAAATTAGAAACAAATATCTAACAGAAAGGGAATAAAGGGTAATCCTTTAGAATGAACTATATCTACATGTGTTTACATGGCGAAGTCTGAAAAGCAAAAATTTAAGTGAAATAGACATTTATATGGATATATATAAAATATGTTATTTATATAAAATTTTAAAACAAAATAATAGTGTATACCCACAGTTTGCCCAGGGTGCTGCAGGATATTTTGAAATTTGAAGAAAACAGTGATACTGGACATCTGTTGGACCCCACAAGCTACTAGCTTAAGATAGTTCACTATTTCAGTATAAAAACCATACTATAATCCTTTCTATACTGCCTTGTTTGCATAGATGGGTTTTTGGAGGTTGCTGTGATAAAAAACAAGTACTTCCTGAAAATCAGTGTGAAGTCGGAAGTGAGAGTTGGCTTCCAGCTTGATTCCAAGGTTTGAGACATTGTGCTGTGCTTAGTCATGTACCCAACTAGCAGGCAAGTTTGGTTCTTTAAGAATGAAATAAAATATTTTTCTCTTTCAGTTTATGTGTATTTTTAAACAGCTACTAAGTTGTTAGGAAAAATAGTTGTTTGAGCTTAACTACTTAATAAATGGAACTGTTAAGTTTTTCTTTTGGTCTAGGGGTGCTGTGAAAAAATGACAGACTTTAAGGTGTCACAAAATGAGAAAGTCTGAGAACTTGATATGTGTTATTTAGGGTACTTAAATGAGTAGTAAAATTGGAAAAATATGGATGGGGAGAATTAATACTTATCAGCTTCAGTATAGTAGTTCTCTCTGGGGAGGGGAAAAGAAGGGAATTTAGGTAGAGAGGAAGGGTCATTTATTAATTTTGTAACACTTTACTTCTTTCCATTTTGTCTTTATTTGCTTCTGATTTTTTAAAATGTATTAAATCTGGGTAATTTGTCATATTGAGAAACAGTATAGCATAGCATTTAGAAATAGTATTCTGGAATCCCAGATGCACTGCTTACCAGCTCTGTGACCTTAGGCAAGTGACTTAACATCTCTTATGTTTCAGTTTTCTTATCTGTAAAACAGGGGTAATAACAGTACCTAGCTCATGAGATTGTTGTGCGATTAAATGAGTTTATGTGTGTTTGCTATTGTACTATGTGCTGTGTGTTTGTATTGTTTTGAAACATTTTAAAATTACAGTACAATGAAAGAATTTTGAAGATGTCTTGGAATTTGTTGCAATGGTATTTGACAAGAATGATAGATAACAAGCTTTTTTGTAGCAGTCCCTTGATGACTTTTTCCTCCACGTAAAAAAGTTTTGTTGTGTCTGCTAGTACAAATACACTCAATGAAAAAGGTTGAAATATATGTAATTCATAAAAGCCTCCTACAGTTGATTTCATAAATGTAAATATAACTGTTAGGTCATAAACTTCAGGTCAGCTAATTCTTATTTCCATCTTTCTCTTTCTAATGAGATGTCAACATTGGAAATTACTCATAGAATGTACTAACTCAGCCAGTTGACACCAGCATTTCTTCCTTCAGACAATTTGAACCCCTTTGCAAATTTCATCAGACAGAAGCATTTAATAATGAAATGGAAACATTTCAAAATCTGACAGAAGGCTTATCTTATACAGAGGAGCCAGAATTGCAATGTCATGTATTTAATTATGCAGAAGACACCAATATACAGGAAGATTCATTTAAGGAAGAAAATCCAAAGGGAACTAGCACTTCCACAAATAAAGATCAACTTGTTCTTAAGTGTGTCAGACAACCTCCTAGAAGGCCACCTCTAATCCACTGTAGTGGAGAGATGCTGAAATTCATGGAAATGTCACCGGCTAATAGTACTGCCATGGAATCTGCCCTCAACCGTAGTCAACCTCAAGGCTTCTTGTGTGAGGAAAATTTACCCAGTGATGTTGAACAAGCACTTTATAAGGAGAATAGCTTTAACCTGCTTCATCTGAGAGCTAATTATAAAACAGAGAAGGTAAGATTTTTAATGGTTAGTACAGCCTGTAGGGTATTAAAGAATGTGTTTTTAAAAAACAAACAAAAAACACTGTATGTAATCTGAGACTTTTGTAAGTAGTGCTAAATCATCTGATCAGCATGAGGGACATTGCTTCTCCGGGGAAAATGCCTTCTGAGATCTTACTCAATTTAGAAACAATTTTTTTCTCATAAAATCAAGTCCATACTTGGGGATTAGTTCTACCAAATGATAATTGCTTTGAGGGTCAGGGCTCTGTCTTACTTATTCTTTTATGCACCCTAGCATCTGCATGATGCCTTGAATATACTAAGCTTTTATATTTGGTGAATCATATTGATTGGAACTCAGAGTTTACAGTAGGAAAAGGTTAGAAGAGGAAGAAGTACAGAGGTATTAATTATTTGACAAGAAAAGTTTATGGTTTTTCTATCATGTGGGATTACTGCTGACAAGCAAAAAATATTTATCTTTCTACCAAAGTGAAAACATTAATTTGTCTTTGAATTGTTGATTCTGCGTATGTAGTATCCTCAGAGCACTGAAGATGCCAACAGTATAAAGTCTATGTCCTCTCTGAATAAAAAAATAAAAAATTTAAGAATTTGTGTGGGCAAATAGATAACAATCCAAGAATAGCATAAACAATGCCTTATCATTGTGAGTTTGGTGAGAAAGCTATGGCTGTTATGTATCATTTACAAGTATAAGGTTTTTTGTTCATTTATTTGGAAGGAGCATTTACAAGAGAACTTTATTTACCTGTTTTGAGTTCTGGAAAAGAACATTTTAAAAAGCTGTTTAATTAGGGTTTCTCAAGATTGTTCCTTCCTATTTCCCATTGCATTTAGCCATTCAGTCAGTCAATAAAAACTTTCAGGCATCTATCATGTCCTAGGCCCTGTGATAAGTGTTGGTTATAAAATGGCTGAAAAAGAAAACCAAAACCAAAAAGATGTGGGTTTTGTCCTCATGAAAAGAACACCCTAGTAGAGGAGATAGACTTAAATAATCACATAAGTAAATGTAAACTTTCAACTGTGGTAAGTGCTGTGAATAAAAGTTACATATAAATTGTATATAATGTTATATAAAATTACATATAAACTTGCAACTATGACAGGTGCTGTGACTAAAAGTAAGATGGGAGTCTTCCTGTCCTGGTCGGGGAGTTTGGGTAAGGCTTCCCTGAAGTGTAGTAGTAGTTGAGCTCAGCTCTGAAGGATGAGTGGGAGTAGTTAGATAACAGTGGGTGGGAGAGCATTCCATGCAGAAGTAACAACAAGTGCAAAAACCCTGTGGCTGCAGGGAGCATGGTACCTTCGTTCATGGATCTGAAGGAAGCTTAATGTTGCTAGGTTGGAGGGAGAAGAGGGATGTTGTTGATGAGGATGGAAAGGTAGCATGGATTAGATATCAAGGTCAATATCAGGACTTTGTAGGCCTCAGTAAGGATAGTTGTCTTTATCTCAGAACAATGAAAAAAACACTAAATATAAGGATCCAGTATCCCTAAATTCTAGAAAGTTATTTAGCCCACCCCTTAAGAGACCTTTTACTGGGTTGTTATGTCATGTTCATTTTAGTGTTTTCTTACTACAACTTACTGTCCTTTTTTAACCGCCCCCCCCCAAACTGTATTGTAGGCAGAAAGTCAATCATGAGGTATGTTCGTCTGACTTTCTAATGTTCACAGGAGTCATAGCATAGTAAGGTAATGGTTTAATGAGGAATAAAAAAGTCTTTATTCAAAAGAGGCCTCACAAGAGAGTGTCGTCCACATCATGGTGGATTGAGCCCTTCAATCTACAACTAGTAAAGCATCCACAACTCAACAAACGTGCATCTGCTGAACATACCAGGGTGCTGGAGAATTCCATGCAGCTGTACATCTAAAGGAGGGTGGACTGGAATGCATAGAGGAGGCAGAACTGGGGGAACAGTGGAGGTGGTGCCTGCAATCCTGGTCCCCCAGCCATGGCGGCTGAGCCCACGGCCTACTGCTACCCAGTAGCAGCAGGAGAGGCGGTACACGTGACTCAGGCCTCCTGGCCACAGTAGCACTAGCCAACCATAGGTGACTAGGCAGCAGTGGCAGTGGGGCCCACTACCTCATCTCTCCAGCTGCAGAGGAACCCATAACTCTGCCCCCCCCAAATCCAGCCCACAGTGGCAGCATCCACGAACTTGACACCACGAGGCACAACAGGGTGCGCATGATCCCCACTCTCTTCCCCTTCCCCCATGTTGGCAGAGCCTGCGACTCAGGGGATCTTGGACGTGGCAGAAGTGCCCACCACCATCCCAGTGCCCCAGCAGCACCAGCAGCAACAAGGCACCAACCACCCTAGGGGCACAAGCAGCAATAGCAAGGGCACCTTTCAGAGGCCATGGAGGGTGGAAAGTGCCAGCTCTCAAATGTAACCAGAGGTAGCACAGGTAAGAGAAACCAAAAACTTGTGCTATGTATGCCACCTGCTGGAAAACAGAAGAAAGACCTCTAATTTCTAACCTATTGAATCATTAGAATCAAGAGAGGGAAAAAAAATCTTTATCTAAAGAAGAAAGGTGTTTGCTACTTCAAATGCACTGGCAGAGGAACAACTCATCAAGCACCAAGGAAGAGAAGAGCCACAGTAACACTATCACAAAAAGAAAATGATAATTCTCCAGAAACCAAACTTAAAGTCATGGAATATTGAGATCTAACTGATAGAGAATTCAAAATAACTGTCATAAAGAAACCCAAGGAGCTATGAGAAAATCAGGCAGTTCAGTGAGCTAAGGAATCACATTAATTAACAGAAGGAATATTTTACCGAAATATTGAAACTCTAAAAAAGAACCAAACAAATTCTGGAGCTGAAGGACTCAATAAACAAGATGAAGAATGCATTAGAAAGCCTTGGAAATAGAGCAGACCCTATGGAAGAGAGGATTAGCGAGCTTGAGGATAGAAATCTAGAAATGATACAGGTAGAAAAAGAGAGTCTTTAAAAAATAAGGGAATTCTATGAGAGCTATACAACTCTTTTAGGAGGAACAACAGTAGGGTAATGGGTTACCCCAGAAGAAGAAGAGATGAAGAAGGGAGCAGAGAGTTTATCTAAAGAAATAATAGCTGAGGGACTTCCCTGATGGCTCAGTGGTTAAGACTCCGACCTTCCACTGCAGGGGGCACAGGTTTGATCCCTGCTCAGGGAACTAAGATCCCACATGCCGTGCAGGGCAGTCAAAAAATAAATTTAAAAAAAATGTATACCCGTGGGCCTTTTCCTTTTGGGAAAAGGCACAGGGGGAGAAATGTTTTACTTCTTATCCTGGATGGTGGCTACACGGGTGCTTACTTTATTACTGTTCTTTAAAGTAAACTCCAGTGTTTTGTGCCTGCTTCTGTATATAAGGTATATGTCACAATAAAACAAAAATATTTAAGTGGAAAAAAAATAAGATTATGTCTTCAAGTGAATAGGAAGTTCATAGAACACTTCAGGTTAATTTTCTTTACCTGGCTTAATTTTCTTGGAGATAAAATTAAGATTTTTCAGTTTTCAAAATATTAATCATGGCCGAATTGTGATGACAACAGAGATTTATAATTGGAGCGTGACTCTTTGAATTTTTGCTCATTTTAATCCTGAAATTAACTGCTAGAAAGAGCCCTGTTGGAATAAAGGTTTTTTCAGAAAAAAATAAAAATAAAGATTACTGAAACCAACAGCATATCAGGGATGTAAAAAGATTAAGGTTTAAAAAATAATAATAATAGCTGAGAATTTTCCAAGCCTGAGGAAGGAACTGTACATACAAATCCATGAAGCCAAGAGAACATCTAATCACCTCATCACAAAAAGGTCTTCTCTAAGACATTATATTAAAACTGTCAAAAGTCAGTGACAAAGAGGTACTAAATACAATGTGATACCCTGGATTGGATCTTGGAACAGAAGAAGGACATTAGTGGGAAAACTGGTAAAATCTAGAGTTTAGTTAATAGCAATGCATTTGTGTTGTTTTGTTTTAATTTTAACAAATGTGCCATGGTATATAAGATGTTAACATTAAGGAAAACTAATAAAAATTTTATTAAAAATACAAAAAAAAGTCAATGGCAAAGAATTTTAAAGGCAACTAGGGAAAAAAGGATGGTTACCTACAAAGGGACCCCCATTAGGCTATCAGCAGATTTTTTTAGCTGAAACTCTATAGGCCAGGAGGGAGTGGAATAACATTCTCAAAATACTGAAAGATTAAAAACTGTCAGCCAAAAATACTTTATCCAGCAAAATTATTCACATATGAAGGAGAAATGAAGGCTTTCTCAAGACGAAAGCTGAAGGAGTTCATCAACGCTAGACGTGCTTTACAAGAGATGTTGAAAGGAGCTCTTATGCCAAAAACAAAAAGGCAAAATACACAAAACTTCAAGTAAGGTGATAAATAGAATCAGAAAATTGCAACTCTATGTCAGAATAGATTGTTAACACTGTAATATAGCAGAAATATCAAGGGAGAAAAACAGAAAAAAATAACGATATCTACTTCAATTTGGTAACAGACTCACAGCATAAATAGGGATAATTTGAGACAACAAAAACAAGAGGGGAAGAGGAAAAGGACAGAACCTGTATAGGCAAATGAAGATAAGATGCTATCAGCAGAAAAAAGACTGTCTTATCTATGAGATGTTTTATACAAACCTCATGGTAACCACAAAACATAAATCTAGAGCAAATACGTGAAACATAAAAAAGAGAAACATCATAGAAAACCACCCCCCCAAAAAAATAGCAGACAGAAACACAAAAAAGAAACAGTGGAGATAGAGAGCAATCAGAAAACAAAAGATTAAATGGCACTACCAAGTCCTCATCTGTCAATAATCATCCTAAAAGTAAATGGATTTAATTCACCAATCAAAAGACACAGAGTGGTTGGATGGATTAAAAGACAAGACCCTCCCCCCACCAAAAATATATATGAAAAACAAGACCCAACTATATCCTCTCTCCAGGAGACTCACCTCAGCTTTAAAGATAAACATAGGCTCAAAATGAAGGGATGGAAGATGATACCCCAAGCAAATGGGGGCTAAAAGAAAGTGTGTCTATATTCATATCTGACAAAATAGACTCCAAGCCAAAAAAGGTAACAAGAGACAAAGATGGACATATAAAAATAATAAAGGGGACAATTCATGAAGAAGTAACATTTATTAATAGGTATGCACCTAACATAGCACCTAACAAAGCAATTATTAATGGACCTAAGGGAGAAATTGACAGCAACACAATAATAGTAGGGGAATTTAACACCCACTTACACCAATGGATAGATCATACAGACAGAAAGTCAACAAAGAAACATCAGCCTTAAATGAAACATTAGACCAGATGTATTTGTTAAATTTGTACAGAACATGCTATCCAAATGCAACAAAGTACACATTCTCAAGTGCACATGCAATTTTCTCAAGGATACACCATATGTTGGGACAAACAAAGTCTCAATAAATGGAAGAAGATTGAAATCATATCGAGCACAATGGTATAAAACTAGGAATCAACTAGGAGAAGAAAGCTGGAAAAATCACAAATAATGTTCATGACTGAACAACATGCTACTGAACACCCATTGGGTCAATGAAGAAATCAATGGAGAAATAAAAAGTTACCTGAAGACAAATGAAGATAAAAATACTACATATAGGGATGCAGCTCTTAAAAGAAGTTTATAGCAATGCAGGCATACTTCAAGACAAAGGGAAGATCTCAAGGAATTCCCTGGCAGTCCAGTGTTTAGGACTCCGTGCTTTCACTGCAGAGGGCATGGGTTCGATCTCGGGTTCGATCTCTGGTTCGGGAACTAAGATCCCACAAGCTGCATGGTGCAGCCAAAAAAAGAAAGAAATAAAAACCCCTCAAACAATCCAAACTTACACGTAAAGGAACAAGAAAAAGAAGAACAAACAAAGCCCAAAGTCAGTAGAAGGAAAAAAATAATAAAGATCAGAGTGGAAATAAATGAAATAGACTAAAAAGACAATGGAAAAGGTCAATGAAACTACGAGCTGGTTCTTTGAAAAGATAAACAAAATCGACAAACCTTTAGCTAGACTCACTAAGAAAAAAAGAGAGCGCTCGGCTAAATAAAATCAGAAACAAAAGAGACTATTAATAGCAGATATCACAGAAATACAAATGATTATAAGAGAATACTAAGAACAGCTATATATCAACAACCTAGGAGACATGGAAAAATTCTTAGAATCATACAACCTTTGAAGATGAATCAAGAAGAAATGGACTTCCCTGGTGGTGCAGTGGTTGGGAGTCCACTTGTCAATGCAGGGGACATGGGTTTGATCCCTGGTCTGGGAGGGTCCCACATGCTGTGGAGCATCTAAGCCTATGAGCCACAAGTGCTGAGCCTGCACTCTGGAGCCCACGAGCCACAACTGCTGAGCCCGCATGCCACAACTACTGAAGCCCGCACACCTAGAGCCCAAGCTTTGCAACAGGAGAAGCCACTGCAGTGAAGGGCCCGCACACCGCAGCGAAGAGTGTCCCCTGCTCGCCGCCCCTAGAGAAAGCCTGTGTGCAGCAACAAAGACCCAATGCAGCCAAAAAATAAACTAATAAATAAATTTTTAAAAAGGAACTAGAAAATCTGAATAGACAAATCACCAGTAAAGAGATTGAAACAGTAATCAAAAACCTCAAAAAAAAAAAAAAGTTCAGAACCAGGTGGCTTCATTGATATATTCTATTAAACATTCAAAGAAGATTTAATACCTATTCTCAAACTCTTTGAAAAACTTGAAGAGGAGAGAACATTTCCTAACTCAATCTATGAGGCCAACATTACTCTGATAACAAAGTCAGACAAAGACAACACACAGAAAAAGAAATTGCAAGCCAATATTTTTGATGAACATAGATACAAAAATCCTCAACAAAATATTAGCAAACCAAATACAACAATACAGGAAAAGAATCATACACCATGATCAAGTGGGATTTATTCCAGGGATGCAAGGATGGTTCAACATCTGCAAATCAATCAACATGATACATCACATTAGCAAAATGGAGGATAAAAACTGTATGATCATCTCAATAGATGCAGAAAAGCATTTAACAAGATTCAACCCCCATTTATGACAAAAACTCTCAATAAAATTACTATAGAAGGAACATACCTCAACATAATAAAAGCTATATAAACCCACAGCTAACATCATACTCAAATTTGAAAACCTGAAAGCTATCCCCCTAAAATCAGGAACAAGACGAGAATGCCCACTCTTGCCACTCTTATTCAACATAGTATTGGAAATCCTAGCCAGAGCAATTAGGCAAGAAAAAGAAACGAAAAGCATTCAAATTGGAAAGGAAGAAGTAAAACTCTCACTATTTGCAGGTTACATGATTTTATAGATAGAAAATTCTAAAGACTTCACAAAAAAAACTGTCAGAAATAATAAATGAATACAGTTGCAGGGTACAAAACCAACATACAAAAATCTGTGGTGTTCCTATATATGCTAACAATGAGCTAGCAGAAAGGGAAATTAAGAAAATCTCATTTACAATTGCAACAAAAAGATTAACTACCTAGGAATAAATTTAACCAAGGAGGTGAAAGATCTGTACACTGAAAACTATGACATTGTTGAAAGAGACTGAAGAAGACACAAATGGAAAGATACTCCATGCTAATAGATTAGAAAAATTAACATTTACCTAAAACAATCTACATACTCAATGCATATTATTCAGTCTCTATCAAATATTCAGTCCCTATTAAATCCCAAGGATATTTTTACAGAAATAGATCAAACAATTCTAAAATTTATATGGAATCACAAAAGACACCAAAGAACCAAAGCAATCCTAAGAAAAAACAAAGGTAGAGGTATCACACTCCCAGATTTCAAACTATATTACAAAGCTATAGTAATCAAAACAGCATGATATTGGCAGAAAAACAGTTACGTAGATCAATGGAACAGAGTCCAGAGCCCAGAAATAAACCCACACATATATGGACAATTAATTTATAACACAGGAGCAAAGAATGTACAATAGAGAAACAATAGTCTCCTCAATAAACGGTGGAAAAATTGAACAGCCACATGCAAAAAAAAAAAAAAAAAAAAAAAAGACTATGTCACACCATTCACAAAACTCAAAATGGATTAAAGACTTGAATGTTAGACCTGAAACCATAAAACTTGTAGAACAAATCATAGGCAGTATACTCCTTGACATTGGCCTTAGCAATATCTTTCTGGATACGTGTCCTCAGGCAAGGGAAACAAAAGCAAAAACAAACAAATGGGACCTCATCAAACTAAAAAGCTTTTGCACGGTGAAGGAAACTATCCACAAAATACAAAGACAGGGCTTCCCTGGTGACGCAGTGGTTGAGAGTCCGCCTGCCGATGCAGGGGACACGGGTTCGTGCCCCGGTCCGAGAAGATCCCACATGCCGCAGAGTGGCTGGGCCCGTGAGCCATGGCCACTGAGCCTGTGCGTCCGGAGCCTGTGCTCCGTGGCGGGAGAGGCCACAGCCGTAAGAGGCCCACGTACTGCAAAAAAAAAAAAAAAAAAAAAGACAAAGACAACCTGATGAATGGGAGAAGATATTTGCAAATCATATATCCAATAAGCGGTTAATATGCAAAATATATACAGAGCTCATACAACTCAACAACAAAAAAATCCAATTAAAAAATGGGCAGAGAAGCTGAATAGACATTTTTCCAAAGAAGATGTACAGGTGGCCAACAGGCACATGAAAAGATGCTCAACATTGCTAATTGTTAGAGAAATGCAAATCAAAACCACAAGGTTATCACCTCACACCGGTCAGAATGGCCATCATCAAAAAGTCTACAAATAATAAATGCTAGAGAGATATGGCCCAGCAATCCCACTACTGGGCATATACCCAGAGAAAACCATAATTCAAAAAGACACATGCACCCCAATGGTTATTGCAGCACTATTTACAATAGCAAGGTCATGGAAGCAACCTAAATGCCCATTGACAGACGAATGGATAAAGAAGATGTGGTACATATATACAATGGAATATTACTCAGCCATAAAAAGGAATGAAACTGGGTCATTTGTAGAGACGTGGATGGATCTAGAGACTGTCATACAGAGTGAAGTAAGTCAGAGAAAAACAAATATCGTATATTAACACACGTGGAACCTAGAAAAATGGTACAGATGAACCGGTTTGCAGGGCAGAAATAGAGACAAAGATGTAGAGAGCAAACATATGGACACCAAGGGGGAAAGCAGTGGGAGTGGGGGTGGTGGGATGAACTGGGCATTTGGGATTGACATGTATACACTGATGTGCATAAAATGGATGACTAATAAGAACATGCTGTATAAAAAAATAAAGTTCAAAAATTCAAAAAAAAATGCTGGAGAGGATGTGGAGAAAAGGTAACCCTCTTATACTGTTGGTGGGAATGTAAATTGGTGCAGCCACTACGGAAAACTGTATGAAGACTCCTCAAAAATAAAGAATAAAACTACCATATTGTCCAGCTGTTCCACTTCTGGGTATTTACCCAAAGAATACGAAAACACTAATTCGAAAAGATATATGCACCCCTATGTTCATCACAGCATTATTTACAATAACCAAGATATGGAAGCAACCTAAATGCCTGTGAATGGATGAATGGATAAAGAGAATGTTTTATATGTTTACAATAGAATACTACTGTCATATAAACAAGATGAAATCTTGCCATGTGCAGCAACATGGATGGGTGGATCTTGAGGGTGTTATGCTAAGTGAAGTAAGATGGGGAAAGACAAATATATGATTTCACTCATACATGGAAAAAACTCAAATGAACAGAATAAGTGAAGTGGGTAAAGGGGATGAACTGTATGGTGATGAATGGAAACTAAATATTTGGTGGTGGGTATGCTGTAGGGTATACAGAAGTAGAAATATAATGTTTTACACATGAAACTTACATAATGTTATAAACCAGTGTTACCTCAATAGAAAATAAACTTTTAAAAAAGGCTTTGCGACTAAGGTGATGGACAAATCTGTTTTAATTCATTTGAAGTCAAAGAAAGTTATATGTATTCAGAAAAGTTTGTGTCATAGAAAATGGTGAGAGTATCAAAGTTTAATTTTTCCTCTGTAAAAGTAAGTGTAATACATATCTCTATCATATACCTAGTGTTTGTGCTCTGCTGTGCTATTAGGTGCTGTACATACATTCAGCAATTAATACTTAAGTATTTTTGTTAATTAGACATCAGTATTGGAAGTAGATGTTGTCATTGTTATTTCAGAACAGAGAATACCAAACTAGGGATCTTGGATTCAAGGCCAGACCTCAAAGCTCATGATCTTTCTACTCTTTCATACTTATTTTATTTACTATAATTTACAGATTGCAGGTTCTTCAAAAGGAATACAGAATTCTACAGATATTCCTGAGATGTCAGTCAGACGCCAAAAGGAAGTCGCAGTGGAGGGGAGGGAGAGTCCAGAGATTATCTCAACTTGGTTGCCGACAGGCATTTCTTGGAGTGGTGGAGCATCTTGGGAGGACTGCATGACACCCGACAGAGAGCAGAGCTTGGAAAGCGCACAACCTCTGGAAGAGGACATGGCTTTAAACGAAGTCCTACGAAAATTAAAACATACTAACAAAGAACAGCAAACTCTGATCCAAGACCTACAGCGTCGTAACATGTATTTAGAGAAGAAGGTTGAAGAACTGCAGGTGAAGACAACTAAACAGCACGTGTTCGTGGACATGATCAATAAGCTAAAGGAGAATGTTGAAGAATTAATTGAAGACAAATACAGAGTAATGCTAGAGAAGAATGATACACAGAAGACATTGCAGGATTTGCATGAGATTTTAGTTAACACCCAAAAACATCTTCAGGAATCCAGGAATGAAAAGGAAACCTTACAGCTAGAGTTTAAGAAGATCAAGGGCAATTATGTTAGTCTACAGGAAAGGTACATGACTGAAATGCAACAAAAAAATAAAGCTGCAAATCAGTGCATGGAGATGGACAGAGCCTTAAGCAAGAAAGAAGAAGAGGTAGAGAGGCTGCAGCAACTCAAAGGAGAACTGGAAAAGGCCACCACTTCTGCTCTGGACTTGTTGAAAAAGGAAAAAGAGACCCGAGAACAAGAGTTCCTGTCTTTACAGGAGGAATTTCAGAAACGTGAAAAGGAAAACCTGGGTGAAAGACAGAAACTGAAATCTAGACTTGAGAAATTGGTCACTCAAGTTCAAAATTTGCAGCTCATATCCGACAACGAACAGGCTAAGAATACAGAACTCCAGCAGCAGATCAACAAAGTAAAAAATGAAAACTCAAAACTTCAGCAGCAGGTTGCAAGGAGTGAGGAGCAAAATTATGCCCCTCAATGTGAGACAGCTCACCTCAAGGAGAACTTAGAGGAAGGAACAGAGCCAGATGCGGCAAAGGTATTATCACAAATTCAGAATCTCTAATGCAGAATTTCAGGAGTTTCTAGTAGTCTTCTGATGCATATTTGGGCATGGCCCATACACAAATTTGTTGGCAGAGAGTCATTAACAAAAAAGAGAGAAAGGAAAATGCACTACAGGTTTGGAGAAGTTTCTTTGGTTCTTGGGTACTCACATTAAAGAACAGCCGTTCCTAGCCTCTTGTGATTATTTTGGTAGTGGTGAAAATTAATGTGGGAATTTTGTGGGTTCCTATGACCAATCATCCGGAGCATCCTTAGAGAAAGGATTTTCTAAGTGGGGATCGCAATCTTTTCATACCACATCTACCCATTCAACAAACTAAATAATACAATTGTGTATTTGGTTTACAAGGTAAAACCTATATTGTATCACATAGTAATTTTGTAAAGTTATAAACATTTTTATTGAGATGTAGTTGACATATAACATATTTCAGGTATACAACATAAAGATTTGATATTTGTATATATTGCAAAATGATCATCATAATATATCTACTTAACATTCATTAAAAACAACATGAGAGCCTCATATCAATGTGTTCGGAAGGGCTGTAATTTTGTATTTGCAGTTCAAATGGCTTCTTTGGCAGACAACCTGTGAGCATGTCCTGGTAGTGATAATCTTCACAAGCCAGAGCATATCTGTTCTATTTCAGTTTTGTAGGCCTGCCTTAAAGTATTTATAGTATACAATCTTATTAACTCTGACTACTTAGAAAGAAGGCTAATCTAAACTACAAAAATATATGTTTATATTTGTCGTAATAACTTAGGCTGAGCTGATCTGTTGCTTGAAGATGTCCTTAGAGGACTCTCCTTCATGAATCTGTAATCAGTATAAGTATTGCTTGCAAGTAAATAATTCTGTTATTTTTAATGACTGAGAAAAATATTGTTCTCTTATTAAAAAATTCTCTCTGTGATCTTTTCTCCAGAAAGAAGGAAGGACTATCTAAGCCAGTGTGGTTCTCAAACTTTAACATTCATCAGCATCAGCTGTGAAAATGCAGATTGCTGGGGCCCACCCAGATTTTCTGATTCAGTAGGTGTGCAGCAGGGCCTGAGAATGTACATTTCTAAGAAGATCCTGGATCTCACTGATGCTTCTGGTCTAGGGATCACACTTTGAGAACCACTAGCCTAAACAAAGATGACCTTAAGTTTAGCTGTTAGCCAAATCATGGCAAGTTTTGAATTAGCAAACACTGAGTAAATTAGTGTAACTGTGCAGAAGTTTATCCACTATACAATTTTTTTCTTGAGCTTTCTTCTTTAAAAAGCAATGAAGTTTCTTGTTCTATCTTGACTAATTCAATTTCTCTACTCTGCTTTTAGTTTTGCTTTTCATTACCTTTAGGTCCATTTTCCCAAAGTGTGTTCCGGGAGTATCTTTGAGGTCAGAAGCATTTTCATGGTAATAAATATGAAGACATTAATGCCTTTTTCACTCTCATTCTTTCACAAGTGTACAGTGGAGTTTTCCAGAAGCTATGTGACATGTGGTGGTGTAATTGCTTTTCATGGCTGATGGAATGTGGGAAGCACATATGAGAATCCAGCTATCTTCTATTAAGCCAGCCTTAAAAATATTTGCAAAAAGTGTAAACACTGCCACTCTTTTCACTAATTTTTCATTTTGGAAAATGTGCTAACTTTGTATTAAATTGTTACTTACATTGACACATAATAGATTTATTGCTATTTGAATTAGTAAATATTTTTGAATGTTCTCAGTTGTAATTTCAATGCAATAAATATTGATATAACTGATAAATATAAATATTGTAATTTCTAATACAATAAATATTGATAGGTATAACCTAGTAAACAAAAAGTTTTTGGGATCCTCAATAATTTTTAAGAGTATGAAGGCATCCTGAGAATCAAAAAGTTTGAGAGCCACTGCTCTGAGGTTTTAAGAGTGGTATTTTATTCAGCATTTTACCTAAAAAGTAATCCAGATTCTTTGTCTTTATTGTGACAAATCTGAATTGTGTACATGTAGGATGCAAAGATGATACATTCTAATTTGTTCCTGAATCACTCACCTTGTGAAGGAGAGAGCCCGAATCCCCCAGAAGTGAAAAGAGCTTCGCAGCTGACCTCCAAAATTCGCAATCTTCTGGCTCTGATGGTACGACTTCTCATGTGCCAGCTAATTATAAAAAATCATATTTTTTACTGGGAGAAGAAATATCAAGGTTGGACAATTAAGTTTTGAAAGAAAAAAAATGGAAGTAAAAATACAGATCCTTAAACCAACCAATCAGCCCTTCCTTCTTCCCACTGCTTCTTTCTTTCTTCAACACCTAATTCCCACAAATCTATAGTAAGATAATATAATAAGATTAAAAAAATTAAAACTTCAGGCAGAACCCTTCCCTCAGTGCTTTCCACATTTCAGGAAAACTCCCTCAGAGTAATAGTCTTGTGCTTCAGGGCAGCCTGTGATGAGAGATTGTTAACACAAATGAGCTGTTTACCCGATCTAAAAATACAGCTTTGGGGCAGGGGTCGGGCAGTGCAGAGCTGTGTACGTTAATTAGTAGAATGAAAAATGAAGTTAGTGTCTGGTGAATTCAAGGCACGGCGTCACCACCTCACTGTTGTGTGACCTGGCCAAGTAAATTTTCCTTTCTCAGCCTTAGCTGAAATGATACTTGCTGCTGCCCTGGGAGGTTACAAACACGACATTTTAATGAGAGAATATTTTAAGGGCATGACATTTGATAGCTTCTCAGTTATTGAGCTCTCTTTCTTCCTCTTCCCTCTGATCATTGTACATTTCTTTGAGCTTCAGTGCACTCCTCTGAGCCAAAATTTGGGGACATGAGTTTGCGATGTTCCTGATCCAACACAACCTTTATTCCTACTTCCTTTTAGCTAAAATTTGTTGCACACTAGCATTTATTGAATGCTGGAAACCAAGCTAAGCATTTTTAGCAGTGATCACAAAGTGATGGCCCATAGACTGTATCCACCTGAAGTTTTGTCTTTAATATTTGAATTTGAATATGGCACAAACTCTTCTTTGCTGTAACCTTTTCCACCCCACCTTGCCCCTTCAGACATCTGCTTTCTTACCATATTTGCTTGGCTTTCTCCTGTCTCACTGGAGGATGCTGTTCTTTCTCTGTCTTATTTGCTGGCTGCTTCTTCTCTACAAGACCTCTCAGTCAGGGAGTGAGTCATCAGCCCTCTTCTTAGTAGATCTCATCCCAGGCCAAACAAATATCTGTTTGCTTAAGCCTTCAAGATCAGAGACTTGATATGTCAGATGCCCTCTGCCTAATGTAGGGTAAGCCCTTAACAGGCACTCAAAAACTATTTGCTGACTTCCCAACCTGTCCTTGGAGGCATTTAAGTTGACCCTGCTTTTCATGGGTTATCTCATTCAATTCTTACACCATCTTTTACATTATCAGACTTTTTTTTTTTAACATGGAAAAACAGACTGAGGCTTAGAATTATTGAGTTTCTTGTCCAAAGTCAAGTGGTTAAGTGACAGAACTCAAATGGTTAAGTGACAGAGCTCAGATACAAACCCAAGTAGTCTGACTGTAATGCATGCACTTTTGACCCTTAGGTTATATTGGTACAAGTATCTTCATTCTTGTGGAATGTGGGTGCCACTGAAATATCTAGAGTTTCAATATTGTTGAGGATGTCTGATTGTTCTGGTGCCAGGTATAACAATTTGTCTAAAATTTGGATTTGTAAACTGACTAGGCTAAGAGCAGATGTATGTATAAGTATATAAGCATGTGTAGTTATTAATGTCCCAGTGATTATGCTAATTTGTCCCAATAACAATTTATATACAAGTGTGAATCTATATGAATTCTTTCCACATAACCCTTTATTAGATGGCTTATGATGAGTAATTGAAGAATTGAGTTCAATATGATTTTATCTCCTTTTGTTTAGCCACTTATTTTGGAAGGGAGATTTATTTCATTTGTGTTCTTTCCTTCCTCCTTTTAGCTTTACTGATAACTTTTTAATATAGCTTCTCAAAATGTTACCCTTAGGACATCACCAATCCCGATGCCGAACATTTCAAAGAGAATGAGAAAGTTAATGATATCATGCTACAAAAATTGAAGAGTTTTCATCTTAAAAAGAAAAAGTTAGATAAAGAGGTACTGTATGTATTCTTCATTCTAAAAATTGTGTCATTTTTAGTGAAAAAAAGATAAAGAAAAAGGTCATGTAAAAGTATAAAGAGGCTCCTAAAATTTTGGATTTTTTAAAATAATTATTTTGGGGGACAAGATTAGCTTTACTTTGGCCCTCACTAAGGAGATACACTGTTCAACATTTGACTTGTTTTATAACGTAAGTATGTATTAGAAAATCTCATTCGTCTACCAGAAAATTGGTATGATTATTTTTTCACTTGTGTATGGTACTACTGACTCCTGAAGAAGAGAGTATTTTGACATTTCTATAGTGATTACAAACTTTGTCACTTGGAATAATGAATACATTGAAAACAAATTTTATTTCTCAAGTGGGACAAGGGTAAGGGAAGAGGCTCTTGGAATTTCTTCAATCATTCTTTTCTTGGTGTAGTGGTGCAGAGATGGAGAGAGAATGAAGAGAGTCAGTTATATAGAGAAAGTGATAACAGGACGTGAAGATGTGTGCTTTTAATCTGAAAGGAATACAGAAGTGACTGATTTATCTGGCTAAAGGAATAAAAACGTATTTAAATCTGGGATTCAATTTCAGTGCTGCATTATCAGGAAATGACTTCTCTGAACTGAGGTGGCTAGAAAATTTGTTGCAGGTATTCTGCGGAATCTCTTTGTCCCTTAGCTAACCTCTAGAGAAAAGGACTAAGGAATAAACAGACATGCAGAGAAACTGCTGGCCTCCACTTCTTAAACCAGTCTTCAGAAATAAGCCCAGTTGAGGATTCGAGCAGGATGTTACAAAAGTACCATTTCAGATATTTATGTTCTCTTGGTAAATTTGTGTCATTCCTGTAATACTGGCAGATGAAATAATATGATGTGTGTAATTTGATTCAGTGAAGGGAGTTGCAGGGAGGAGGAAGTGGCTGGGGTATTAATGATACAAGGCTGACTGTTAACTGTTAGTAGTTGAAACTGAGTAATAGTTACGTGGGCGTCCATTAAAGTTTTTCCTCTTTTTTGGAAAGTGTTCATAGTAAAGAAAAAAATATTCTGTGCAGCCCTCACTAATATTTGGAGGAGTTAGAATATTGAATGTTACAATTTATTGTTATTACATGGAACAAACAAATAAAGAAGAAATGACTATAAATTGCATCTAGAAAAAGTTGGCTAATTTTTTTTCTTTGAAGAAGAATTTTAATAGCCTGGATGTAAAAACAATTGAATATTAGGATAAGCTCTCTGGACATCCCAAGCCCACGCTCAGGTTTAATGATTTACTGGACTCACAGGACTCAGCACATAGTTGTTCTCACAGCTCTGATGTATTATTACCGTGAGAGGATACAGAGCAAAATCAGTAAAGGGAAAAAGCACGTAGGGCAGTCCAGAGGAAACCAGATCCAGGCTTCCAAGAGTCCTTTCCCAGTGAGTGACACATGGTGCACTTGCTTTCACCAGCAGTGACCTGTGCAGCATGCGTGAAATTTTCCCAGGGATGCTTATTGGAGACTGAGTGTCCAGGGTTTTGATTGGAGGCTGGTTGGGTACGTGCCCTCTGCCTGCCACGTACCAAAATTCCAGACCCTTCTGAAGGAAAGGGGTATTCAGCATAAATGTTCTTTGTAGAAATAGGTTAGGCACAGTGAGCCTTCATATCAGGAAATGATGGAAACCCTCCCACAATCTAGGTTCCTAGATGCCAGTCAGAGGGCAGTCTGGCAAGCAGGCCTTTCTAAGGACAGAAGTCTCAGGCCTGCTGTGTGAACTCTCTGCTACACAAGAGCTTTAAAAACAAGACACCTTTGGAGACCAGGGATTGGACTGTGCGTGGTTTGGTGACTTATTAATGTTATGGAATGTAGTTTTATTTCCTCTCCTTTTCTGAAATAGAAAATGCTTTTTTCCTTAGCTACTGAAACATAAAGACAGAATCACAGCTTTCAGAGAGTTAATTGCTAATGAAAAATCATTTCAACATGAGGTTACTGAGATGAGTTAAACATTCACTGTGAGGCTTCCCTGGTGGCGCAGTGGTTGAGAGTCCACCTGCCGATGCAGGGGACACGGGTTTGTGCCCCGGTCCGGGAAGATCCCACATGCCACGGAGCGGCTGGGCCCGTGAGCCATGGCCTCTGAGCCTGCATGTCCGGAGTCTGTGCTCCGCAACGGGAGAGGCCACAACAGTGAGAGGCCCGCGTACCGCAAAAACAAACAAACAAAACATTCACTATGTACTGTCTTTAACATACAAAAATACAATTTTAGATACTTAACATTGAAGTCATTCTGACTCCAAGTTCTACACATCTGTTATTGAAACCACTGGAGATCTCTCTGATGGTTAAACTAATAACATATTCATTGTCAAATGTTCCAAGGAGTGTGAACATGCTGGAAGTGAGTACAAATATGTTTCATCTCAGGCTACAAACTTTGATTCAAATGAAGCCAAGAATGTCGGAGAGGTACCTGTCTCACTGGGAGCCAAACTGGATCAGTACCACAACCTAAATGAAGAGCTTGATTTCTTGGTAAGAAACACCTTTTGTTGCTTTGCTAGCATTTTTATATACAACACCATTTTATTAACAAGTTCAGGAAATTATCAACCTTCAAAAATTTTGCTCATTGAAATGGTCACACACTGGCATAGTAGCGGCATTATTCACCCACAAAAATATACAATTGAAGTTTGCATTTTCAGGTTTTGAAATTTTAAATATTGTCCCACCTGATTTCTGTTTAATCAGATTTTTTTTCTTTCAAAATGCAGAAAATTTCAAATATGTGCAGTTTTTCATAGTGGATGGAGCACATTTATATTGTTGCATATGCTACCACTATTCTTATAGCAGCAGGTGTCTACAGCAATCATGATTAAGGGATGTGCTTTGGAAAATGGCACTCATACTTTAGATGGCATCTAAAGATAAAGGCATCACAAGGAAAATGGTAATTATGTGAAGGGATGGAGGTGTTAGCTAAGCTATAGTGGTAATCATTTTGCAATATATGTGTATCAAATCAACACGTTGTATACCTTAAACTTACACAGTGTTATATCAATTATATCTCAATAAAGCTGGAAAATTTAAGATAAAGGCAGATAAAACAGGAAAAATACGTGGGAAGAACATAAAAATATCTTGGTATCTAGAGAGTTACAGCCCATTTGGATCCCACCTTAATTAAAAAGTGGTTAACATTTATTTTTTAATAGCTAGAGGAGTCTATCATCATATTTCTAAATTATTAAAAATCAGGGAATTCCCTGGCAGACCAGTGGTTGGGACTCAGTGCTTTCACTGCCAAGGACTCAGGTTCAATCCCTGGTCAGGGAACTAAGATCCTGCAAGCCGAGCAGTCTGGCTGGCTAGCTAGCTAGCTAGCTAAATAAATAAATAAATAAAATTAATGAATAATTAATGATAAATTAATAATTAATGATTAATTAAAATCGGCATTCTGTACTAAATTCATTACATACCCATTCATCTTTAAGAGAGGAAAAAAAGTCCAACGTGGTGAGGGCTTAAAGGTTTCTTCTTTTCTAATTTGTTCATTTTTTCCATTAAATAAGTAATTGTTGACTACCCACAAAAAGTTAAGCAGGGCTAGTCGCTATGAAGATAGATAAATCAAGCATGAGCTCTAGGCTTCCCTGGTGGCGCAGTGGTTGGGAATCCACCTGCCAGTGCAGGGGACATGGGTTTGAACCCTGGTCTGGGAAGATCCCACATGCCGTGGAGCAACTAAGCCCTTGCGCCACAACTGCTGAGCCTGCGCTCTAGAGCCCGTGAGCCACAACTGCTGAGCCTGCGCTCTAGAGCCTGTGAGCCACAACTACTGAAGCCCACGCACCTAGAGCCCGTGCTCCGCAACAAGAGAAGCCACCTCAATGAAGAGTAGCCCCCTCAATGAAGAGTAGCCCCCACTCACCACAACTAGAGAAAGCCCATGCGAAGACCCAACACAGCCAAAAATAAATAAATTTATTAAAAAAATGAGTCCTGCTTCCAAGGAATCTAGAAAAGTAGATGCAATACATAGGTAATTATTTACGAGGACTAAAGGGAACATTTTTTTAAAAGAGATATACAGTGACAAGCATCTGACAGAGGAGATCAGAGGAGGAACCAATGGCGTCCTGGTGGGAGAAGCACAGAGGACGGTGACCGGACTGTTAGTGGGCGGATGAGAGGAGGGCACGCGGTAAGCTCTGGGTCCATCACCAGCTTCAGTGCTTCAGGCATAAAAAGGATGGGAGTGGACCTTGATCTTCCACGGGTGGGAAGCTGGAGTGAGGAAAAGGACACAAATGGAAGCACTCAGACACACTGTGTTGCTTTTAACATGTGCTGCAGACTTTCTTGTACAAACCGCATCTCAGAGAAACCAAATAATTGATGAGGGAGAGGTCTTCATGGAAGAATGTAAGCTATTAAAAGCAAGAGAAGACACACCTGCAGAAAATTACATTTTGCATCCCTGAATAAAATAAGGAATCCAGGCAATTACAATGGCTGTCAAAACCTGTAAGTTCAAGGCTCATAGGAACCTGTTAATGACCAACACCAGAGCCCCCTCGTCTGCCTCAACCACACGAGAGGTGAGACATGCCCCTGACGGGATGCAGGAGGGAACGGGCCAGTGTGCGTGAGGTGTTCTCACCTGAACCACCTGTTCTTAAAGCAAGCTTCTAGACCACACGACCAGCTGACAGGATAAAGAACCATATTAAGTTGACCATGATAAAAATCCAGAACGTGAGAAATTCTAATCCATAACAGTTGGCACAAGGAAGGGGAGGGAGAGGAGAGGAAGAGCTGTTCTAGACTCAGAGATTAGAGACTTGAGACAAATCAAGCAGACGCATCCTGTGTAGATCCTGGCTTGAACACACCCACTTCACAAAGATACTCGTGAGATAGCAGCAGAAAACCCGAACACAGTCTGGGTGTTAGATGCTATTGAGAATTTATTGTTAATTTTAATAGATGTGATAGTGGTATCATTGTGTTTTTAAAAGCCCTTGTCTGTTAGTGATACATACTGAGAAGTGTTTATGAGTGAACTAACATGATGGCTAGCTTTGCTTTAAAATACTCCAAGAAATTTAAAAGGTGGCAGAGTGAGAGTGGGGGGTGGGAAGTTGGAGACAGATGAAAAAATACTGGAAAAATGTTGACAATTGTTGAAGTTAAGTGATGGGTATATGGAGGTTCATTATACTTCTCTCTCTACTTTTGTATGTGTTTTGCAATTTTCCAAAGTAAAAAGGGCTTTAGTTTTGTTCTTTGGTTTTGAAATGCAGAAGTATGCTCTAGAAGGCTCACTCCTCATTCTCCAAGGAACTCTAGGCCAGGAAGACTAGGTCTGCCAGAGTTAAATTTGGTGGCTTGCACCTCCTCTCATGCTTTCTCATGTACTGCTCTTGTGGTCCTTCTGACCCCTTGCCTTTGGTTCTTCTTCACAATTCTGATCTTGTTGGCTGTTCCAGGAACCTCCTGACCTCCTCCATCCTGAGACAGGACCCCAGCTTTGCCTTCCTGCTGGCTCTAGCCAGCTGGATGTTTAAATTTCAAGTGCAAACTGTCTCCTGGTCCTATAAGGCCTTGATAAGGTACACCAAAGTCAGGGGTTTGGTCAGAGGGAAGAGGCAAGAGTCCAGTTAACACTGCTGACATTCCGGGTTCAAGGGGGGCTAATAAGATTGACCCCTCAATTTCCTCCTAGATCCCATCTTCTCTAAAATAGGAACCTTTTTATAAAAATAAGATTTTAAAAAAATTTTTTATTTTATATTGGACTGTAGTTGATTAACAATGTGTTAGTTTCAGGTGAACAGCAAAGTGATTCAGTTATACATATACATGTAAAAAATAAGATATTCTTTAACCAGTATTATAGAAGATATCTTTTAACCATTATTGTAGAATAGTTGAAGATTAAAAACTAAAATACTATCCTAAAATATACCACTTCACTATAAAACTCTATATATTACATAAAACATTTACCTAATTTGGGCTTCCCTGGTGGTGCAGTGGTTAAGAATCCGCCTGCCAATGCAAAGGACACGGGTTCAAGCCCTGGTCCGAGAAGATCCCACATGCCACAGAGCAACTAAGCCTGGGTGTCAAAACTACCAAGCTTGTGCTCTATAGCCCGTGAGCTGCAGCTGCTGAGCCTGTGTGCCACAACTACTGAAGCCCACACACCTAGAGCCTGTGCACCGCAGCAAAGAGTAGCCTCTGCTCGCCGCAACTAGAGAAAGCCCACACGCAGCAACGAAGACCCAGCACAGCCAAAAACAAAAAACAAAAAACCCATTTACCTAATTTATTATTTTGGTAGCCTTTAAAATTAGAAGGTTGTTAACTTATAAAGAAATACTCAGAAGGAAGCATCATATATATATATATACATATATATAATTATTTTTATGTTCATGTTATGTCCTATAGCCATAAAAATAAGAAAAGATCAGATATGTAAAGCAGAAGATTACTACTATAGGAAAATTTTTCCAAGTATTCCAAAAGAAAATAACCGTAGGCCCTTGTCTCATGATCCCTCTGAACTATAAACCATACCTGCCAGCTCCTGGATTTGGGCACAGTATCACCTTGAGTATACTTCACATTGGTGTTACTGACCAGTCTCCTGAGGAAGGGTCTGGGTTCACTAGGATTCAGGTCATACAGGTGGGAGGGCTGTCCCACCAGGTGGAACCCCAGCTCCTCGGTTTCCAGAGAAGATGTCAACCTTACCACCTATTTCCTTGTTTTCCCAAGCTCCCTGGGCATTCCTCTGATGCTCTGACCCTATTCCTCACCTTCCTGGTTCTGATTTCCCTAAATCCTATTCTAAAGCCAGTGCAAGAAACAAAATTTGTGCTGCAGACACTTTTCAGAGGATATAACCTCAATCTATCTGCCGACCAGCTCTTAGGAGGAGCGTGTGTAAGGACTCCTGTATCTCTGAAGGGTTATGTGTGCCATCCTGTCATTCCTCTAGCAGTAACCTGCAGTAAAAACACATTTTACATCTTGATCAGATACCTATATGCCCACACACAGAAGAAACACCAGTTTCATATCCTATCCTGTTCTATTCCATTTTTTGTGTGCGTGTTGTTCATATATTCATTTCAATATTTACTGAGTCACAACCTGGATCATGTTTGTTACCAGAAAGCTGCTGCTTGGAACACGCTATCTTGGCCCTCACAGAATTGCTTTTACTGAGTTGTGTTTTGGTGTTTTATGCCCTCAACAATCCTAGGAAACATCTTTTTCCATTTGTTGTAAAAAGATTGCTGCTTCCCTTAGTGCCACTTGGATGAGAACGTCCTTTGAGACTTCAGGCCTACTAGGAAAAGCTTTTCTTAGAAACAGGTGTGTTTTCATCGCATGAATAATGAAAATCATGTAACTGACCAGGTTCCTGTTTGCTTTGGCTACCAGGAAGTTTAGTTACGAAAGCATGGTGCTGTAGCTCAGGGCTTAACTGGCTTCATATCCGCCTGTTGTTCTTTATCTGTTCTGTACATTCTGGTTTATTTATTTATTTATTTATTTATTTATTTATTTATTTGCTTGCTTGCTTGCTTGCTTACTTACTCACTTACTCACTCACTTACTTACTTACTCACTCACTTACTTACTCACTCACTTACTTACTTACTTACGGTATGCGGGCCTCTCACTTTTGTGGCCTCTCCCATTGCGGAGCGCAGGCTCAGCGGCCATGGCTCACGGGCCCAGCCGCTCCACGGCATGTGGGATCTTCCTGGACCGGGGCACGAACCCGTGTCCCCTGCATCGGCACGCGGACTCCCAACCACTGCGCCACCAGGGAAGCCCCAATTGTTTATTTTTAATTTATATTTTATTGCATATATTCAATCTCAAAACCTTTGTGTAAAGAATTGGAGAATCAAATCAATCAGCCAGCCTTCAGATATCCCAGTCTCCAGGACTGTTCATAATGATGACTGATGCATCACTGTCATGGTATTTCTACCTTGACACACTTTTTCTTTTCTTTTCTTTTCTTTTAATTAGAGTAAAATTGCTTTACAATGTTGTGTTAGTTTCTGCTGTACAGTGAAGCGAATCAGCTATATGTATACATATATCCCCTTCCTCTTGGAATTCTCTCCCCACCTCATCCCACCCATCTAGGTCATCACGGAGCACCAAGCTGAGCTCCCTGTGCTATACAGTAGGTTCCCCCTAGCTACCTTGACACACTTTTTCTGTGAGTTGACACTAGCAGAGTGTAAGACAAGCAAAAGCCTCTTAGGAAACGTAGAATCATGAACTAGGTAGAGCCAGATACCCTGACTGTATAGGCCAGGCTGTTGTACCTCAGGTCACAGCAGCCCTCAGTGCCCCTCTCAGGGGTGTGACAGGTGCAATGATGGCCTCCCAAGATGTCCATGCCCTATTCTGGGAACATGCAAAAGGGACTTTGCATCCCTTAATGAAACAAGGAAGCTAGCAATTATGGCTAAAGGGACGTTGCAGGCATGATGAAATCAAGGACTTTTAGGTGTGAAGATAGACTATCCTGGATTATCAGGATGTGCCCAGTCTAATCACAACTATCCTTAAAAGTGGAGAAATCTTCCCAGCAATGTCGTAGAGAGACGTAGCATTGCTGGCTTTGAAGACAGGGAGGGACCCAAGCTGAGGAAATGTGGGCAGCCTTTGGAAGCTGGAAAGTCTCCCCTAAAGCCTCAGCAAGGAACCAGCCCTGCTGACACTTTGACTTTAGTGAGTGAGACAACTGTCAGACCTCTAAGCAACAGAACTATAAGGTAATGTGCATTTTTTTAAGCTACTGAGTTTGTGATCATTTGTTATAGCAGCAACAGGAAACTAATACATGATATGCTGACCTCATTTTCTTTAGTGATTTGGATTTCAGTGTCCCATAATATATTGGGGCAAGTCCATATATTATCAACATGGAACTATATCCACAAATCTAGAATATGGGGGACCACAGAGGGGACCCAACCCAGGAACTCCTCCTCTACAGGAATTCACGTCTGAGCAGCCCGCCTGGACCCAGCAGACCTCCTCCCAAACCAGCAGCCACTGCTCTGCTGCCTCTCAGTGCCTGCTGTTCTCACAGTGCAGGGGGGCAGCTTTCCAAGAGGACTTCCTCCTCCACTATGGTCAAGTGCATGTTGCTTTGGGCAGGGCCAGGCACGATGCTCTTCCTCCACCCTGCCCTTGGAACCCGCTTCTCCTAGACGACTGACAAGGCCCATCCCAACTTCCATGGGTCTGCATCTGCACCACGGCCCCGGCACTCACGGGCAGACCCCTCAGGAAAGGGGACCAGGGGGGCTGGGAGAGAGTGCTGCCACACCTGCTCTCAGCCCTCAGGCACCCGGGGGTTGGAGGAGGTCTTGTTAGACCTTGTTTATTAAAAAGTGCCCTTTTTTGTTAATAGATCTTTATTGGAGTACAATTGCTTCACAATACTGTGTTAGTTTCTGTTGTACACCGAAGTGAATCAGCCATATGCATACGTATGTCCCTATATTCTCTTGAACCTCCCTCCCACCGTCCCTATCCTACCCCTGTAGGCAATTGCAAAGCACTCAGCTGATCTCCCTGTGCTATGCGGCTGCTTCCCACTAGCTATTTTACATTCGGTAGTGTATATATGTCAATGCTACTCTCACTTTGCCCCAGCTTCCCCCTCCCACCCTGTGTATTCAAGTCCATTCTCTATGTCTACATTAAAAAGTGCCTTTTGATATGCTTTCAGAAATATGTTTTAGACTTTTCCAGTGATTTGAGTTTAATAGACTGTCTTCCAAAACTTTTCTATTTTGAAATACTTTTTTTTAACTTTAAAGTAATGAGCTCTTAATGAAAAGACAAGTTATGGACTGGGAGAATATTTGCAAATCACAGATCTGATAGAGGACTTGTATCTAGAATATATAAAGACTCCTTGAAAACAAATAACCAAATTTTTTGAATGGGCAAAAAGGTTTTAACAGACACTTCACTAAGAAGATACATGGATGGCAAATGAGCCCATGAAAAGATACTCAGCATCATTAAGAGGCAAATTAAAACCACAGTGAATACTACTACACACCTGTTAGAATGTCTGTTAAAAAGACTGGCCATACCAAGGATTGGTGAGACTACAGAGCAACTGAAGGTCTCATCCACTTCTGGTGGGAATGTAAAATGGTACAGCCACTTCGGAAAACGTTTTGGTGGTTTCTTAAAAAGTTAAACATGTACTTACCATCATTCTACTCCTAGGTGTTTTATTTACCCAAGAGAAATGAAAACCTATGTTTTTACAAAGGTTCCTAGCTGCTTTATTTATAATAGCCAAAAACTGAAGGCAACTCAAATGTCTATCAACAGATAAATGGATAAACAAATTGTGGTACATCCATACACTGAAATACTACTCAGTAATGAAAAAGTGGTGAGTTGGAGATTGGTTCAACATGGCGGAGTAGAAGGACGTGCCCTCACTCTCTCTTGCGAGAGCAGCAGAATCACAACTAACTGCTGAACACTCATCGACAGGAAGACACTGGAACTCACCAAAAAAGATACGCGACATCCAAAGACAAAAGAGAAGCTTCAATGAGATGGTATGAGGGGCGCAATCACAAGAAAATCAAATCCTATGACTGCTGGGTGGATGACTCACAAACTGGAGAACACTTATATACCACAGAAGTCTATCCACTGGAGGGAAGGTTCTGAGCCCTACATCAAGCTTCCAAACCTGGGGGTCCAGCAACGGGAGGAGGAATTCCTAGAGAATCAGACGTTGAAGGCTAGAGGGATTTGATTGCAGGACTTTGACAGGACTGGGGGAAACAGTCCACACTTGGAGGGCACACACAAAGTAGTGTGTGCATCGGGACCCAGGGGAAGGAGCAGTGACCCCGGGGGAGACTGAACCAGACCTACCTGCTAGTGTTGGAGGGTCTCCTGCAGAGGTGGGGGGTGGCTGTGGCTCACTGTGGGGACAAGGACACTGGCAACAGAAATTCTGGGAAGTACTCCTTGGCGTGAGCCCTCCCAGAGTCCGCCACTAGCCCAGCCAAAGAGGAGGGTAGTTTCCAGTGCTGGGTCACCTCAGGCCAAACAACCAACAGGGAGGGAACCCAGCCCCACCCATCAGCAGACAAGCAGATTAAAGTTTTACTGAGCTCTGCCCACCAGAGCAACACCCAGCTCTACTCATCACCAGTCCCTCCCATCAGGAAGCTTGCACAAACCTCTTAGATAGCCTCACACACCAGAGGGCAGACAGCAGAAGCAAGAAGAACTACAGTTCTGCAGCTTGTGGAATGAAAACCACATACACAGAAAGATAGACAAAATGAAAACACAGAGGACTTTGTATCAGATGAAGGAACAAGATAAAACCCCAGAAAAACAACTAAATGAAGTGGAGATAGGCAACCTTCCAGAAAAAGAATTCAGAATAATGATAGTGAAGATGATCCAGGACCTTGGAAAAAGAATGGAGGCAAAGGTCGAGAAGATGCAAGAAATGTTTAACAAAGACCTAGAAGAATTAAAGAACAAATACCTAGAAGAATTAAAGAACAAACAAACAGAGATGGACAATACAATAACTGAAATGAAAAATGCACTAGCAGGAATCAGTAGCAGAATAACTGAGGCAGAAGAATGGATAAGTGACCTGGAAGACAGAACGGTGGAATTCACAGCCGTGAAACAGAATAAAGAAAAAAGAATGAACAACAACAACATTTGCATTATAGGGATCCCGGAAGGAGAGGAGAGATAGAAAGGACCCAAGAAAATATTTGAAGAGATTATAGTCAAAAACTTCCCTAACATGGGAAAGGAAATATCCACCCAAGTCCAGGAAGTGCAGAGAGTCCCAGGCAGGATAAACCCAAGGAGAATCACACTGAGACACATAGTAATCAAATTGACAAAAATTAAAGACAAAGAAAAATTACTGAAAGCAACAAGGGAAAAAGGACAAATCATATACAAGGGAACTCCCATAAGATTAACAGCTGATTTCTCAGCAGAAACTCTACAGGCCAGAAGGAAGTGGCACGATTTTAAAGTGATGAAAGGGAAGAACCTACAACCAAGATTACTCTACCAGTCAAGGATCTCATTCAGATTCGATGGAGAAATAAAAAGCTTTACAGACAAGCAAAAGCTAGGAGAATTCAGCAGCACCAAACCAGCTCTACAACAAATGCTAAAGGAACTTCTCTAAGTGGGAAACACAAGAGAAGAAAAACAGCTACAAAAAACCCCCCCGTAACAATTAAGAAAATGGTAATAGGAACATACATATCAATAATTACCTTAAACATGAATGGATTAAATGCTCCAACCAAAAGACACAGGTGCGCTGAATGGATACAAAAACAAGACCTATGTATGTGCTGTCTACAAGAGACCCACTTCAGACCTAGGGACACATACAGACTGAAAGTGAGGCGATGGAAAAAGATATTCCATGCAAATGGAAATCAAAGGAAAGCTGGAGTAGCAATACTCATATCAGATAAAATAGACTTTAAAATAAAAAATATTACAAGAGACAAGGAAGGACACTACATAATGGTCAAGGGATCAATCCAAGAAGAAGATATAACAATTATAAGTATATATGCATCCAACATAGGAGCACCTCAATACATAAGGCAGCTGCTAATAGCTATAAAAGAGGAAATCGACAGTAACACAATAATAGTGGGGGACTTTAACACCTCACTTACACCAATGGACAGATCATCCAAACAGAAAATTAATAAGGAAACACAAGCTTTAAATGACACAATAGACCACATAGATTTAATTGATATTTATAGGACATTCCATCCAAAAACAGCAGATTACACTTTCTTCTCAAGTGTTCATGGAACATTCTCCAGGATAGATCACATCTTGGGTCATAAATCAAGCCTTGATAAATTTAAGAAAATTGAAATCATATCAAGCATCTTTTCCGACCACAACACTATGAGACTTGAAATCAAAGGGAAAAAAATGTAAAAAACACAAACACGTGAAGGGTAAACAATACATTATGAAATAACCAAGAGATCACTGAAGAAATCAAAGAGGAAATCAAAAAATACCTAGAGAAAAATTACAATGAAAACATGACTATCCAAAACCTATGGGATGCAGCAAAAGCAGTTCTAAGAGGGAAGTTTATAGCAATACAAGCCTACCTCAAGAAACAAGAAAAATCTCAAAGAATCAAACCTGACACCTAAAGGAACTAGAGAAAGAAGAACAAACAAAACCCAAAGTTAGTAGAAGGAAAGAAATAATAAAGAGAACAGAAATAAATGAAAAAGAAACAAAGAAAACAATAGCAAATATCAATAAAACTAAAAGCTGGTTCTTTGAGAAGATAAACAAAATTGATAAACCTTTAGCCAGACTCAAGAAAAAGAGGGAGAGGACCCAAGTCTGTAAAATTAGAAATGAAAAAGGAGAAGTTACAATGGACACCGCAGAAATACAAAGCATCATACACTACTACAAGCAACTCTATGCCAATAAAATGGACAACCTGGAAGAAATGGACAAATTCTTAGAAAGGTATAACCTTCCAAGAATGAACCCGGAAGAAATAGAAAATATGAACAGACCAATGACAAGTAATGAAATTGAAACTGTGATTAAAAATCTTCCAACAAACAAAAGTTGAGGACCAGAGGGCCTCACAGGTGAATTCTATCAAACATTTAGAGAAGAGCTAACACCCATCCTTCTCAAACTCTTCCAGAAAATTGCAGAGGAAGGAACACTCCCAAACTCATTCTATGAGGCCACCATCCCCCTGATACCAAAACCACACAAAGGTACTACAAAAAAAAAAATTACAGACCAATATCACTGATGAATATAGATGCAAAAAGCCTCAACAAAATACTAGCAAACAGAATCCAACAACACATTAAGAGGATCATACACCACGATCAAGTGGGGTTTATCCCAGGAATGCAAGGATTCTTCAATATATGCAAATCAATCAATGTGATACACCGTATTAACAAATTGAAGAAGAAAAACCATATGAACATCTCAGTAGATGCAGGAAAAGCTTTTGACAAAATTCAACACTAATTTATGATAAAAAACTCTCCAGAAAGTAAGCATAAAGGGAACTTACATCAACATAATAAAGGCCATGACAACCTACAGCCAACATCGTTCTCAATGGTGAAAAACTGAAACCATTTCCTCTAAGATCAGGAACAAGACAAGGTTGCCCACTCTCACCACTCTTATTCAGCATAATTTTGGAAGTCCTAGCCATGGCAATCAGAGAAGAAAAAGAAATAAAAGGAATACAGATTAGAAAAGAAGAAGCTAACTGTCACTGTTAGCAGGTGACATGATACTATACATAGAGAATCCTAAAGATGTCACCAGAAAACTACTAGAGCTAATCAATGAATTTGGTAAAGTAGCAGGATACAAAATTAATGCACAAAAATCTCTTGCATTCCTGTACACTAACAACAAAAGATCAGAAAGAGAAATTAAGGAAAGAATCCCATTCACCATTGCAACAAAAAGAATAAAATACCTAAGAATAAACCTACCTAAGGAGGTAAAAGACCTGTACTCAGAAAACTATAAGACACTGATGAAAGAAATCAAAGATGACACAAACAGATGGAGAAATATACCATATTCTTGGGTTGGAAGAATCATATTGTGAAGATGACTATACTACCCAAGGCAATCTACAGATTCAATGCAATCCCTATCAAATCACCAGTGGCATTTTTTACAAAACTAGAACAAAAAATCTTAGAATGTGTATGGAGACACAAAAGACCCTGAATAGCCAAAGCAGTCTTGAGGGGGAAAAAAATGGAGCTGGAGGAATCAGACTCCCTGACTTCAGACTATACCACAAAGCTACAGTAATCAAGACAATATGGTACTGGCACAAAAACAGAAGTATCAATGGAACAGGCTCGAAAGCCCAGAGATAAACGCACGCACCTATGGTCAACTAATCTATGATAAAGGAGTCAAGGATATACAATGGAGAAAAGACAGTCTCTTCAATAAGTGGTGCTGGGAAAACTGGACAGCCACATGTAAAAGAATGAAATTAGAACACTCCCTAACACCATGCACAAAACTTAACTCAAAATGGATTAGAGACCTAAATGTAAGACTGGACACTATCAAACTCTTAGAGGAAAACATAGGAAGAACACTCTTTGACATAAATCACAGCAAGATTTTTTTGATCCACTTCCCAGGGTAATGAAAATAAAAACAAAAATAAACAAGTGGTACCTAATGAAACTTAAAAGCTTTTGCAAAGCAAAGGAAACTGGAAACAAGACGAAAAGACAACCCTCAGAATGGGAGAAAATATTTGCAAATGAATCAATGGACAAAGGATTAATCTCCAAAATATATAAACAGCTCATGCAGCTCAATATTAAAAAAAAAAAAAAGAATCAGAAAATGGGCAGAAGACCTGAATAGACATTTCTCCAAAGAAAACATACAGATGGCCAAGAAGCACATGAAAAGCTGCTCAACATCACTAATTATTAGAGAAATGCAAATCAAAACTACAATGAGGTATCACCTTACAACAGTGAGAATAGGAATCATCAGAAAATCTACAAACAACAAATGCTGGAGAGGGTGTGGAGAAAAGGGGACCTTCTTGCACTGTTGGTGGGAATGTAAATTGATGCAGCCACTTTGGAGAACAGTATGGAGGTTCCTTAAAAAACTCAAAATAGAATTGCCATATGACCCAGCAATCCCACTACGGGGCATATACCCAGAGAAAACCATAATTCAAAAAGACACATGCACCCCAATGTTCATTGCAGCACTGTTTACAACAGCCAGGTCATGGAAGCAACCTAAATGCCCAACAACAGAGGAATGGATAAAGAAGTAGTGGTACATATATACAATGGAATATTACTCAGCCATAAAAAGGAACGAAATTGGGTCATTTGTAGAGACGTGGATGGATCTAGAGACTGTCATACAGAGTGAAGTAAGTCAGAAAGAGAAAAACAAATATCATATATTAATGCATGTATGTGGAACCTAGAAAAATGGTACAGATGAACCGGTTTGCAGGGCAGAAATAGAAACACACATGTAGAGAACAAACATAGGGACAGCAAGGGGGGAAAGTGGCGCGGGGTGGGTGTGGTGGTGGGATGAACTGGGAGTTTGGGATTGACATGTATACACTAATATGTATAAAATAGAAAACTAATAATCTGTATAAAAAATAAATAAAATTTAAATGATTAAAAAAGAGAAAGAGGCGTGAGTTACTGATACACGTGCAACTAGATGAATCTCAAAATAATTATGCTGACTGAAAAGAGCCAGATAAGAGTAAATACCCCTTGGTCCAGTTACATAAAATTTTAGAAAATACAAACTAATCATTCATGACAGAAAGCAGATGGGTGTTTGCCTGGGGCTGGCATAGAGTATGGGAGTGAAGGAAGGACAGACAGGCAGGAGGGAGGGGTTTTCAAGAGGCAAGAGGAAACTCTGATTGGGGGGGCGGGTGGATATGTTTATTATGTTGATTGTGTGATGGTTTCACACTTGTATTCATAGATAAAAACATATCAAACTGTACACTTTATAAATATATGCAGTTTATTGTATGACAGTTATGCTCTTAAAATGGTTAAACCCTATACTCTTTAGCAGAAACTTAAAATTTTGGATTACTTTTCATTGTAATCCCCAAAACTGGCTTTTACGGAGCAATTCTTTTATTGCTAACATAAACAATCTTTAAGAACTCCTTTGCCCTTCTTTCTTTAATCTGAGGCTAGCAAATTTTTACAAATCAATCTGAGGACTTAAAAGGGTTATTACTTTGATCATGAAAGCCAGTAAAGAAATTCAAACCCTGAGAAAACCATAATTCAAAAAGAGACATGTACCAAAATGTTCATTGCAGCTCTATTCACAATAGCCCGGAGCTGGAAACAACCTAAGTGTCCATCATCGGATGAATGGATAAAGAAGATGTGGCACATATATACAATGGAATATTACTCAGCCATAAAAAGAAACGAAACTGAGCTATTTGTAATGAGGTGGATAGACCTAGAGTCTGTCATACAGAGTGAAGTAAGTCAGAAAGAGAAAGACAAATACCGTATGCTAACACATATATATGGAATTAAAAAAAAAAAATGTCATGAAGAACCTAGGGGTAAAACGGGAATAAAGACACAGACCTACTTGAGAATGGACTTGAGGATATGGGGAAGGGGAAGGGGAAGCTGTGACAAAGGGAAAGAGAGGCATGGACATATATACACTACCAAACGTAAGGTAGATAGATAGTGGGAAGCAGCCGCATAGCACAGGGAGATCAGCTCGGTGCTTTGTGACCGCCTGGAGGGGTGGGATGGGGAGGGTGGGAGGGAGGGAGATGCATGAGGGAGGGGATGTGGGAACAGATGTATATGTATGACTGATTCACTTTGTTATAAAGCAGAAACTAATATAAATAAATAAATAAAAAAAAAGAAATTCAAGATGTGCCATTAAGTCTGTAATTAAAACAAACAAACAAACAAACAAAAACAACAGAAGTGAGAAGGAATTCCATGTTGCTTCAGTAAACTGTCATGAGGTATGTATGTAAAGCTAAGAGAGGAGCCCCACCCTCCAGGATGCCGTGAGGAGATGCAAAGGAATGGAATGGGAAAAGCCCAATGCCAATAGTTGATAAGTAGAGATTTTAGTCTTTTCTACTTCTAGACACGTCCTTTAAAAAATCTTTTAAATTCTCTTCACCTTGGGTCTGTTAAACTGAGGTGACATCTATACTCCCTACCTTAAATAATGTGTGTTGTCAGAGGACTGGGACCCCTGATTTGATATTGTCCCCATTAATATGTTTATGTAAAGAGAAAGAACAAGAAAGCTGCTGTGTCTGCAGCAAATTTGTTTTGCCATTGCTTCCTCCAGGGTATCTCACTACAGACATGTAAGCATATGTAAATAAGAATATTTAAATAAGCAGTAGAAGATTGATGGCCATTATTATCATTGTTATTTAATGGGAACATTTCTGTCCTTTTCTATAATTGCTTTGAAAATTAAGGTAACTGTTTAGGGACTTGTGAATACCTTTTCCTGATAATCCTAGATGTCACTTTTAGAAATACAAATTTTAAATTGTTAAAAATTTTTTTGCAAATAAAAATTGGACCATAAGTCAGATGTGACATACATTGAGCAGAAGCTTAAAAAAAAAACCTCTCATTTATGCATATTTGAAAATATTTATCAATCCTGAAAATGCATCATCAAGCCCAACACCAGTGCTTTACTTCAGAGAGAATCAAATATGTCTACCCATTGTTTATATATGGAAAGAAGGTAATGAAGATTTGGGGCTAGTAAATATTTGTATTCACTAACAGGTGTTTAATTATTTGCAAAGGTGCTTCATAGTATTAAATTGTAGAAAAGCTGAAACATCGTTTTAATTTCTGCTCATCAGTTCTAAGTGCAATCAAACTAGGACCTGGTTCATAGCATCTCTTGATTCACCTATGGTACAAATTAGTTTAAGAGAATATTGGAATAAAGTGTAGTTCACTGTTCTGATTCGTTCTTAGCATCCACACATGGTTTTCATGGAAGTTTCCAGGTTAGTATTTTTACCGGTGTTTCTCCATAGATTGCAAAATTGGGAAATCTTCTAGAGTTAAAAGAAGACCGCTGCAACAGACTCATTGAAGAAAATGACAAGTATCCAAGACATTTAGGCAACTTAATAAATAAGGTACAAATTTTCTTACATAAATATTTGTCTTTTTAAAACTGTGAAATATTAAAACAATAGAATTTTGGTGCTAAAAAGGATCTGAGGGATGATGTAATATATTTGTATTGATTCCTTTCACTTCATAATGACCTTCCATTAGCCTTTTAGCTGAAAGCTAGCAAAGAACATTGTGTGTATCTGTCCTTGTGCTGTCAGCATTTTCAGGTCTTAGTATTGCTACTTCATTTTGAGGGTCACTCTAAATCTTGCCAACATAGTGTTCTAGTTTACCTTTTAAAAACTGCATTAACTTTAACCAAGTAGACTGTAACCCTGGGTTGATACATACACTACATGTATGGATCATAGTTGACTTGCTACAGTTGTCCGTTTTTTGACACTTCACTTTTTCTGCATGATGAACAGGCACATTACAATTCTATTTGTATTCATATTCCTGATTTCAAAATGTAAGGAAGATGTTCTGCCTATTGTAAAACTTTCATTCATGGGAATCATATAATTGAACTTAAACTTGTACAGATTCTTAAAAAGCAAAATTAAATAAATATCCTAGAATTTATCACAGAATAATTGTTTTAGCTAATGTTTGTCAAGGTTACATCATACGAAGAAATTATCGAATGTGCTGACCGAAGGCTCATGATATTGAACTCCCAGATTGCACAGTAAGTTGAAAAAATTTAATTTTTTTAACTTTGTAAACGTTTGCTGATATTTTGCTCTCTGGCTTGCTAAGTTCATTTTTTAGACTCCTAGAAAGAGGAAAATGTGCTGTTTTGTAAGTCAAGACCATTCATTCTTCAATGATATATTTAGTGTGCCTAATGTCTGGACTGCTTGAACAACCAGAATTTCATCTTCCTTTCTCAGAACTCCCTTTGACTTGGGGGTCGAGGGAGCGAGGTTAAGAAATTACAGAGGGCTTCCCTGGTGGCACAGTGGTTGAGAGTCTGCCTGCCGATGCAGGGGACACGGGTTCGTGCCCCGGTCCGGGAAGATCCCACATGACGCGGAGCGGCTGGGCCCGTGAGCCATGGCCGCTGAGCCTGCGCGTCCGGAGCCTGTGCTCTGCAATGGGAGAGGCCACAACAGTGAGAGGCTCACGTACCGCAAAAAAAAAAAAAAAGAAATTACAGAGAAACATCCAAGAATTTTAGAGGATATTACCATGGTATTCAAGTAAAGTAACATTGCTATGCTTAGAATTTATTCACAAAAGTTTTTGAATGCACCCCAAATGAAACATATCAAGTATCAAATAAACTTTCTCATTAGAATGAGATTCAGGAACTGCTCTGGTGACGCAGTGGTTAAGGATCTGCCTGCCAATGCAGGGGACACGGGTTCCATCACTGGTCTGGGAAGATCCCATATGCCGCAGAGCAACTAAGCCCATGTGCCACAACTACTGAGCCTACGCTCTAGAGCCCGTGAGCCACAACTACTGAGCCCGCGTACTGCAACTACTGAAGCTCATGCGCTTAGAGCCCATGCTCCACAACAAGAGAAGCCACCACAATGAGAAGCCTGTGCACCACAACGAAGAGTAGACCCCGCTCACCGCAACTAGAGAAAGCCCGCGCACAGCAGCAAAGACCCAATGCAGACAAAAAAAATAATAATAATAACAATAATAATAATAATTTGAGTTGCTTGGAAAGAATTCCAGATTCCCATAAAGCAAGATGGATGGATGATGTATAGAGAACTAGACCACCATGAAATTTATCTACTCAAATCCTCCAATGAAACTAGCAAAATGTTAGCCTAGAAAAGTCCATTTTCGTCATAAAATTCAGTTGTTTTTTCTTTCAGTTTAGAAGAGAGAAATAAACATTTGGAAGATTTAATTAGAAGGCCCAGAGAGAGAGCCAGAAAACCAAGGTAAGTTGTTTCTTTTTCTAAATAATAATGTCTTTAACTTTAGAATATATGCATAATAATGTTATACATTAAAAAAAAACCTTTTCCTTATCTCAGTTTAAGATAAATTATATAAAAGTGCTTGGTATTTTGCCTAGCATAAAATAGTTTCTTTGATAGATGTTTTTTGTAGGACCTGAATTGGAAAGCCTGGTTACCTGCTCTCATGGAACTTATGATTATCTCTAAGAAAAATACTATACAGATTATGAGCTAAGATTTTGTCTACAATAAAACAGCTTACCCTGATGTAAATATATAGCAGACCAGATCTTATGATCAGATTTTCTTACACTAATGTGAAATCTTATAATCTGTTATTTTAGAAGACTCTCAACTCTCAGTATTTGATGCTACAAGATATATGCACAAACCCTATGGGGTTGATTCAGACCATAGTAGGATGTTAAAATGGGACTCTTCCTGACCTACTTCTTAAGATGCTAATCAAATATTTACCGATTCCCAAAACGAGAGTGAGTTTGCCCAATGTGGCAGAGGTTCTGAGGGAAATTTCAAAGAACCTTTTTCATGACTCATATCCCTTGACCAGATCCAGTACATGAAACGTCTGGAGTGTGGGGAAAATTGCAGAAGAGATTTCTTTGACTCTGTCATGTCATGAGCTCCCGTCACCCCCAAGTCATTCTACCTCTTTTACCTAAAGCCTTGTTAGGGGGTCTCTGGCACATCACCTAAAGAACTTTGAAATGTGTTTCCTAAACATATTTAGGAAAGGGAGGATCAGTGACGGAGAAAATTAAAGCAAGGTGTGGCAGGCAGCACGACAGAGGGGCTGAGTTGGGTGGCCTGTTCTCCCTGAGCTTGTCATCAGGACAAAGAATGTATGTGACAGTTTCTTAAGAACCATGCAGGTGAGATCTGAGTCATCTTGGGCTTGGCTGAAGGCTGCCTTGTGGGATGCCAGCAGCAAGAAGTGGAAAGGGAGCAGCACATTCTTAGGGGCTTGTGCAGCAGTATCAGATGACCACCGGAAGAGAGGTGCCTCAGCCTGGGCCCAGGGCACTGTAGGGCAGGGGTCCCTGGCAGTGGCAAACTCCAAGAGAAAGAATCAGCCAATCCCAGAGACTGTGAAGCCACCCAGCCAAGTAAAAATGTCTTATTGCTTTACTTCTCCCTCCTTCTGCAAAGGGAGGAGGTGGGGAGTGAAGAGGGCACAGAAATTGACCTTCAGGGGCAGGTGGTGTCCACCAACTACAAGCAGTAGCTTAGGGAGAGGGATGAGTTCTCCTGAGTGAAGATTAAAGGATCGATTAATATTTAAGACTGGGCATCAAACTGAGCTGTGCTTAATTCTTCACAGTGAGGGCTGATTGTTACCGTAGAGCAAAAAAAATCACTGGGCCTGCTGCATATTCAGCCAACAGCAAAGGGAAGAGCTCCCCTGAGGGAAAAAAGGCTAAAGTAGGGACTTCCCTGGTGGTCCAGTGGTTAAGACTCTGAGCTCCCACTGCAGGGCGTGTGGATTTGGTCCCTGGTTGGGGAACTAAGATCCCGCATGCCAGGGATCCCACGTGCCATGTGGTGTGGCCAAAAAAAACCCCAAAAGACAAAATATCAAAAAAAGGCTAAAGTGGGGAGCAGACATGAAAGTTGCATTTTCATTATATTGTGGGTCATGTTTGTTCTGAATACCACTTGCAAATATAACTATGTTTTGAAAATCAAAAGCCTTTAGCAGGTTTACACTATTATTTGCAAAGTGATAGTTTAACTATGATTTTCTCCCTAATATGAAAGAGTACGATCTGATGCCTGGCATAGTACAGATACTCAGTAATCGCTAGTTTAAACTGAATGTGAATCTTCTCTGAGTTGCTGAAAGAAACTGTGGAATATTTTTTCTGGAATTATTTTACAATAAGAAAATTTGCTTCTAAATTCACACATTTTACTAGTTCAGATATTTGTTTACTTATACTTGGCCTATCTTCACAGTAGATTTGAGGCCCATTTATATAGATTTAGAGTGGCCTTGAAGCAAAGATTTGAGGTGGAGTGGAAGAGCTCTCAGGCCCTTTCTAGCTGAGAAGACCGTTTCTTAGAGAACTTCAGACTTGCATCAGCCTTCAGCCCCGCACCATCCATGAGCCTCCCATTGACAGATGGGCCTCAGTCAATTCAGCGTGCAAACACTCCTTAGACCACCTCTGCATCGTCTCAAAATTCTGGTGCTGCTTTTGCCAGTTGTCTTCAGAAGTGGAAACAGTGAGAAATAGGGAGAGAAAAGTGAGCACTTTAATAGTCTCAGATGTCTTGTTTTGGCCTCTAGTTCCTTTTTTTTGTCCTCTAGTTCTTTATCACTTCAAGGAGATTCATTAGGTTTTCAAGTCATAGCCAGAATCTTATCCTAAGTAAATCTAGGAGAATGTTAAAACATAACAAAACTGAGGCTCAATATTTTTATTTAATTGCAGTTGAGAATGATCCATATTTTACATACTGAAAAGCTTTATCTTAATCTTTTAGGGTCTCTTAGTTCTATCCCAAATGACAATTTCTCTTTGAAAAGTGAAGAAAAGAAAATTTTAAATAATGGCATCCCTGTTCACTATGTTTCTATTTTAGTCCTCCTCACCACCACCCCCACTTGTTTGTTTGTTTGTTTGTTTTACATTATTCTCTTTCTGTTTCCTGCAGACCGAGAAGTCATCTGAAGTCCATGACTGTGGTAGATCATACTGATGATCATTATAAAGAATGCTATATTCCCATGTAATTGTCAAATTACACAGAATTAAGTATGAGTTCCTAAAGTTATGTTTCAGTAATGTTCAGCTTAGCTTTCCCCTCTGCCCTCAGATGAGGGCCTCTTTTGCCTCTGATTGTAGTTGGTTCTGTATTCGGAAGCCTTAATTTCATCCCCACAGCTCCTGCTTCATGTCAAGCCCTCATCGCTTTCATCTGGCCTGTCACAGTCATCTCCTTGCTCGTGGCTCTGCCTCCAGTTCTGCTCCCCACTCCACAGAGTAGACAGAGTGACTGTTCAGAAACAAAATCTGATTATGCTCCTCCCCTACATGAGACCCTTCAGTGCTTCCCAGTTGCATTCAGAATCAAATCCAACTCCTTAGCTGGCATGAAGGTCCTCTGTGGTCTAGCCCTTGCCTTCCTATCCAGGCTTCTCGTTCACTGCTTCCTCCTTCTCATCATACACTCCAGCCATATCTAACACTTGCAATATTTTGCACATGCCGTGTTACCTTTGTGCCTTCTGGCTACTGCCTGGGTAGCTCCCCCAGCTTGAATGCTCTCTCCCAAGTCCTTTTCTCCCCGTTACTTCAGTTCCCGCCTCACAGACACCTGCCAGCTGGAGCTCCGTCTGCTCCACGAAGCCTTTCCCACCCAGGTGGAGCTGACTTGCTTCCTCCCATGTGCCCTCATTGTACCCTCTGATAAAATAGCACCTATGATATGTCATTACAGTCCTCTGCTTGCACATTCCCTCACCTCACCAGAACTCTGCTAGTGCAGGAATTCTCATATTCATTTTGGCATGCCCCAAGCACCTATCCCATAATCGGTACTAAATAGCAGTCAAATATTAGACAGACTCGGGACCCAGGCCCAATGCTATCCTTGCTGGAGTAATTCCTAGTAGAAGATACACCTGCTGCTGCCCTGTCCCACGCCAGGCCATGGGTATGGGTTCATGAATACCATGGCCCATTTGTGACACAGCTTTGCAGAAGAGGGGGTACAGTCAAAGGGCCTGTCTCTATCTGTCCCACTGAGACCCAGCTGTTGTAATAGTTGAGTTATGAGGACATCTTAATATTACCAATTCTTAGTTATGCTGTGCTGGTGAGTCACTTCATGAATTGTTCAGATCCTTGCTTCTGTTCCTTTTTCTTCATTCTGCCAGCTGGCAACCAAACTAAGGAAGATGAAACTCAACCAACCTTGCTCCTTGTCATATTCCTTAATAGGAAAAAGGTTGAAACAAACAAAAATATTGATTAAAATATAGTATTGGTATTATCTGTGGAGTTTATCTGTAGGTTTTCCTTGTGCCCCTTTTCCATATGTAGTCGAGAACTTGCTGCTTTTGGAATAGGAATTCCATATGTAATCAAGAGTCAGCTCTTCTGTCCCTGAATGTCTTTCCTGAAAACTGCAGAAACAATTTTTTCCTTTCTTTCTTTTTTTTTTCTTTTTTTCTTTTTCTTTTTTTTTGCAGTATGCGGGCCTCTCACTGCTGTGGTCTCTCCCGTTGCGGAGCACAGGCTCCGGACGCGCAGGCTCAGCGGCCACGGCTCACAGGCCCAGCCACTCCGTGGCATGTGGGATCTTCCTGGACCGGGGCATGAGCCCGTGTCCCCTGCATCGGCAGGCGGACTCTCAACCACTGCACCACCAGGGAAGCCCTCCTTTCATGTTTATATGCCAGATATATTAGAAGGAAATAGAAATGATTTAGATTAAACAGGACTGAAGATTAACAATTAATCATTTTTGTTAACCACTCCAGGAGCAGAGTCATTACTAAGTATACCACCCAGATCCATCCATACAAGTGATACGTTAAAATCTGTATAAGTGATGAAACTTTACATTCCAAAAAAGGTGATTACTATTCTTCTAATTTCTTCCTGTGAACAATCAAACATTCTAACATAACATAAACAAGTGAATGCAGTGGCTTCTTTTCCAAATATCTGTCAATTTTCATTCTCACAGAACACCACTCCTGTATTGCCAGGCCTTTATTAGTAACATATGAAAATTTCCTGTATCTCACCCCAACTCTTTTTTCCTCTCTGGGCAGGCAGGCTCTTCCTACTATCAACCAAATTTAAAAAGGCACTAACACTGAAATCCCTTGGAATTAAAACCCAGGTGAAAGAAGGTTTCACCCTTATAACCTCCACCTTAACATAGTTTTGAGGAATTAGTTCTGAGTTTAAACAAAGGAACCAGAGATAGCTAATTTTGTAAGATGTATCAGAAAAATGAATGTACATAACATATTATCCTTCTGATAAATCCCAGAGCCAGGATGAAAGTATAATTATTGAATCAAGATACACCTTGAATGGAAGGGAAGAAATTGTTTTATCTCACCGAAATTAGTTTTGCACTTAAATTAGTCAGGTAAGTGCAAGAGGGAAATATTGGAGAATCTGTATCTGGCCCCAAAGGAAGTGCTGAATAAATAAAAGCTATTACTATTGATGTTATTTTTGTTGTGAGGAATTCTATAAGATACATTTTATTATGAATTTTGAAGCAAAATTTGTTAATTTCTCAAATTCAAAAAGTTGCGATACAGTTTAAGACAAACCATGAGAAATGCACAGTAAGTTGCAGCTATAATAGTGTTTCATTTGAAAAATTAAGCCCTGAGAGCTTTGGAAGTGATTAAGGTTTTAAAAAGAGACATTATTAGTTTCATGGAATTCTCTAGGGAAAGTTAAGATATGATAGGAGAAAGACAAACATTAAGATGGTTAATGCAGGGGGAATTCCCTGGTGTTCCAGTTATTAAAAATCCACCATCCGGGCTTCCCTGGTGGCGCAGTGGTTGAGAGTCCGCCTGCCGATGCAGGGGACACGGGTTCGTGACCCGGTCCGGGAAGATCCCACATGCCGCGAAGCGGCTGGGCCCGTGAGCCATGGCCGCTGAGCCTGCATGTCCGGAGCCTGTGCTCCGTAACGGGAGAGGCCACAACAGTGAGAGGCCTGCGTACCGCACAAAAAAAAAAAAAAAAATCCACCATCCAATGCAGGGGACGCGGGTTCGATCCCTGGTTGGGGAACTAAGATCCTACATGCCGCGGGGCAACTAAGCCTACACGCCACAACTAGAGAGAAGCCCGCGTACCACACGAAGAGCCCGTGTCCCGCAACGAAGGATCCCACATACCGCAATGAAGATCCTGCGTGCCGCATCTAAGACCTGACACAGCCCCCACGCCAAAAACAAACAAACAAAAAAGATGGATAATGCAGCGTCTGGAATCTGCACACGAACATGGTGAAATCGTTGGACTGGAAGGATTAACACAGTTTGTCCACAAGCAGGGCTGTGTGCATAAGTGCTACATTTGCCATGTGCGCTATTAGACATTTATGATCTTTTACCTACAAGTTGTCTCACAGTGAACGTACCTCCTTTGGTGCACGGCTCAAGGATGCAGCATCTAAGCCAGTGCTTCTTGCAATAAACATTTAGCGACGTTCAATAAGCCATGTGACAGCCTCTGTGTTAGAGGCCAAAGGTACAACGAAAAACCAGGCAGAGATCACCAAGGACCAGGTAATCTAGTGGGGGAGGTAGATAAATGACTCTTTCCTAGACTGGTGCATGGGTCTAACTGTCGGAGGTGCTCTAGAAGCATAGATGAAATGGCCCTGGACTAGGTGAGAAAACCTCAGGGCAGATTTTACAGAAATAACGACACCTGAGCCAGATCTTCATCACTGACTAGGTATTCCCCAGGTAGCTAGAAGAGGAAGCTCTTCCCACACAGCACAGAGGCCTAAGGTATCCTGTGATACTCTCTGAACCACAAGTAAAATCTAAAACCCATGTTCTTCATATGGCAGGAGATGAAGGTGATCGTGAATTGTCTCATGTGCTTTGTGAAGAAGTGCGAACTTTGTCCTGAGAAACTCTGAAGGCTTTTAAGTGGAGGAATGATGGGGTCCATTATGCATTTTGAGGGAATTCCCTGGCAGTCCAGTGGTTAGGATTCCAAGTTTTCACTGCCGGTGGTCTGGGTTCCATCCCTGGTCAGAGAACTGAGATCCTGCAAGCCACGTGGCAAAAAAAAAAAAAATTATGGGACTTCCCTGGTGGCGCAATGGTTGAGAATCTGCCTGCCAATGCAGGGGACATGGGTTCGAGCCCTGGTCCGGGAAGATCCCACATGCCGTGGAGCAACTAAGCCCGTGTGCTACAACTACTGAAGCGCGCCTAGAGCCTGTGTGCTGCAACAAGAGAAGCCCCGGCTCGCCGCAACTAGAGAAAAGGCCGCACACAGCAATGAAGACCCAATGCAGCCAAAAATAAATACATAAAATAAATATAAAAAATTTAAATGCTGCGGAGCAATTAAGCCTGTGCGCCACAACTACTGAGCCCATGTGCCACAACTACTGAAGCCCATGCACCTAGAGCCCGTGCTCCACAAGGAGAAGCCACCGCAATGAGAAGCCCACACACCACAACGAAGAGTAGCCCCCGCTCGCCGCAACTAGAGAAAGCCCGCATGCAGCAATGAAGACCCAACGCAGCCAAAATAAATAAATTAATTAATTTAAAAAAATTATGCGTCTTGAAAGATCACCCTAACAGTGATATAAAGGGTAGGTTGATGGTGGGTGATGGTAGAATCAAAAGTACCACATAAGATACTGCTACAGTGCTCCATGCAAGAAAAACCGAGGCCAGAAACTAAAATACTGACAGAGGAAATAATGAGGAAGTTATGGATGCACGGTGATTTCAAAGGCAACGTGAAAAGGATCGGTAACTGTTAGCTATGGGAGTGAAGGGGGAGGGGTCTAGGCAGCCTGGCACGGGTCTGGGTGGTCGTCTTCACAGAGATAGAGAACACAGGAGGGACCGCTAGTTTGCGGGAAAGATAGGATGAGGGTGAGGTTGCTGTGAAACACCTGGGAATATTTAATAAGCAGTTAAAGATACGCTGAGAAGGATCCAGTGGTCAGGGAGGTTCTGAAGACAAGGAGGAGAGAAGGGTCATTGATGACCGAGGTCTCAGAGGCAGAAAGAGGGCCTCGGGTCCCCAGAACAGCATAGGCTCAGACACCCCTCCCTCTGAGACTGGAGGTTAGGAAGGCAGCTCTGAGCTGTGCACGGTGTTGGAGACCCTGGCAGAAAGCTTGGCCCTCTTCCTGCAGGAGGAGGCTGGCGTGGCAGGAGAGACGAGGGTCTGAAGTAGCTGCAGCCCCTGCTCTCAGGGTGCAGAGCGTGGGCTCTTGCCACGGCATACTAGGAGGAGGTGCAGTTTCCTCTCCACCTCACCGTTCCTCTATCTTTATCCACTTTCTTCTCCCCCCTTGTTCCGTGTTTTCCTGACTGTGACCCATTGCATCTTCTTGAGGACTTGCTCCACCGATCATTCTTACTCCCTCACACCTTTAATTTACAACTCTTTGTTGAATTCTTACCCTAGCCTTAAAAAAATCCTTCCTGCAACCCTCTTTTCCTCTAAAGCTATCATGTCTTGTCTTAACCAAGTCTTCATTGAATTTGTTACAATATCGCTTCTGTTTTAAGTTTTGGTTTTATGGCCCGGAGTCTTGTGGGATCTTAGCTCCCCGACCAGGGATCCAACTGGCACCCACTGCATTGGAAGGTGAGTCCCAACCACTGGACCGCCAGGGAAGTCCTGTGATTCATAGTGTTTCTGATAAATATTTTTCAATATTGCTGGTCTCAACTTGATGCTCTCATTTTTAAAGGCTGCATGATATTTCATTATATATAATTGAAATAACTTATTGAATTATATTTTGTGGACAGGGTTTCCAGTTCTTGCTGATAGTCCAGAAGTCACTGCCTTACTGCTTTGGCCCCAAATTACGTGCATTTGCCTTTGCCCGCATGATTTCCTTGTCCTAGAATGCCCTTTCCTGCCCCAACTAAACTCTCTTCTCCACCTCCACCACCGAGCTCCTCATATTTGAAACGTGCATCTTTCAAGGCTTAATCGAAATGTCACCTTCATCCTTATCTGAAAGTAATACGTATCTCCTCTATCTATGACCTTCTAAGGGTTCTTAGCACGTTCTTCCCTTAATTATAGCTCGTGGGTGATAGCAGGCTGCAGCACAAAGAGTACTCGATATGGAATCATAAGACTTAGGTTCCAGGGCTTCCCTGGTGGTTCAGTGGTTGAGTCCACCTGCCAATGCAGGGGACACGGGTGTGAGCCCTGGTCCAGGAAGATCCCACATGCCTTGGAGCAACTGGGCCTGTGCACCACAACAACTGGGCCTGCGCTGTAGAGCCCGTGCGCCACAACTACTGAGTCTGCGTGCTACAACTACTGAAGCCCGTGTGCCTAGAGCCCGTGCTCTGCAACAGAAGCGACTGCAATGAGAAGCCCGCGCACCGCAACGAAGAGTAGCCCCCACTCGCCGCAACTAGAGAAAGCCCACGCACAGCAACGAAGACCCAACACAGCCAAAAATAAAATTTTTTTAAAAATGACTTACTTTCCAGGCTCCTCCGTGCTATCTGCTGTGAGAACTGAGTTCATTGTCACAGCATTTTAAGAAGAATTACAAGACTGCGCTTATATCAATGTCAAAATGTAAGTATTTTGTACATTATGTCTACAGTTAAAAGATTGTAACATTTGCCTGTGCAAATATAACTCTTGGGACGAGTGAGTGAGAGGTAAGCTGTGAAACTGGACAGGGGTCTTCCCGTATTTCGGAAGCCCAAGCTTGCAACAGCAACTAGAATACACGTTTAAGAAATCCTAGTGAGCACCCTATGGTGAAAACTCGACAGTTCTGTAGCACAGTTGGGTATTCCTGTAGGGCCAAGGTCAAATATGCTACGAGAAGAGAATTTTCAAGATTTCACAGCACGGCTACCCCACTGATGGGTTCCACTTCAGTTTGGGCTAGAGGAATTGAACATCCCTAATCGAAGACCTTGGCGCTGGAAGAATAGTGTTTTGGGAAACTCCGTTTTCTCCCTCCTGTGTTCCTCCCTACTCTCACTCCCCGACCACATTCACAACACCTCTGACGCTGGTGCGTGCTGGGTTTTCCCCCACAAGCTATTCTCTGCGACACCAGCTGGGGGGTCCCACAATTTAACTAAATCCGGACACTACCTGAAGGTAGCATCAGATCCCACAAGACTGCTTCCTTCCACTTCACGTGCCAGTGGAAAGTCCTGGTTGTCACCTGTGCCTCTAATAGATCGGCTGTAAATCAGTTCCCATGACCCTTTCCTCCGAGTCCATTAATTTGCTAGAGCAGCTCACAGAGCTCAGGGAAACACACACATTTAGCAGTTTATTAAAGGATACAGATGAACAGCCAGATAAAGAGAGACATAAGGCAAGGTCTGGGAGGGTCCTGAGGACAGGATCTTCTGTCCCCCTGGAGTTGGGGTGTGTCCCCTTTCCAATACTTGGATTCTGTTCACCAACCTAGAAGCTCCCTGAATTCTGTACTTTGAGAATTTCTACGGAGGCTTCCTGATATCATCATGATTAAGCATTAACTTTATTTCCAGCCTCTCTACCCTCTCTGGAGAATGCAGGGTGGGGATGAAAATTCTAAGCCAGCAGGGAGGTGGAAGGAAAACCAGGAGAGTATGTTGTCCTCCAGCCTCGAGAAACAGGTGTTTAAAAAGGGGGTGGAGGGACTTCCCTGGTGGTCCAGGGGATAAGACTCCGCACTCCCAATTCAGGGGACCCAGGTTCGATCTCTGGTCGGGAAATTAGATCCCGCATGCATACCGCAACTAAGATTGATCCTGCATGCACACCGGAACTAAAATCCTGCATGCTGCAACTAAGACCCAATGCAGCCAAAATAAATAAATATTAAAAAAAAAAACTTAAAAGCGGGGAGGGACGCTCAGATGAGGACTTTCGGATTCAGCAAGATGAGATATGTTAGTGCAGTGGTAAAAATAACAGCCCAGTGGAATAAGCGGAGAAGAAAATCGAGAAGTGAGATAGGGAAGTTTTATTGTGTCTGAGGCAGAGAAGCGAGGCTGTTGCTGAGGGTACCAGCGGTCACGGGAGAATTTTTTTTTTTTTTTTTTTTTTTTTACTTTTTGGCCGCACCGCGAAGCATGTGGGATCTTAGTTCCCCAACCAGAAATTGAACCCATGCCCCCTGCAGTGGGAGCGCTGAGTCTTAACCACTGGACTGCCAGGGAAGTCCCAGAATTTTGTTTTTTAAGATGGGCAGTATTATAGTATATTTGTATGTGGACGGGAGCGATGAATTGGAGAAGTAGAAATTCATATGAGGTAGAGGAGAGATGGCTGTTTTCAAAATCACACGGTTTTGAGCAGAAGATGAGATCCAAACCACAAATGATGGCCGACCTTTGATAGGCCCATATAAGTTTTTTCTTGGAACAGAAAGTAGGGCAGAGCATGCGTGTACAGTTGGAGGAAAGCGGTGAATGTGATTTTGTCTGTTCTTTTCCGGGAAATACGAGCTGAGCAAGGGTGGGCAGGGGAGTCTGTGAGTTGTGAAGGAAGAGGACCAGGTTGGGGACAGTCTCCCCTCCAACCCCCCCATAGTATTCCTTTTACATAAAGATCACAAAAGAATTTTTTTCTTTCAGAAGTAAAGTACAAAAACCATAACTCTTTTCTTAGCCCTTGCTAGGTGAAAGAACACAGAAGTCTTTGCTGGCATATAATAAACACAACTTTTTTTTTTGCTTGACAGTTTTTCATTTCTTATTAGGTCTACAAATGAAGTTAGATTGCAAATTTGTGGGGAAAGATGTCACTTATAACAAATTCAACAGGTATTTTCTGAGTCACCACTGGTGTCAGGCGCTGTTCTATAACATTGACTAAAGGCACAAAGATCCCTGAAGTGTGACAGACAAGAGACGTAATAAACTATGTACTGTGTTAGAAGATAAAAAGTGCTATAAAAAAGAACAGAAGAAATTGAGAGTACAAGGGAGGGGCTGGGGATTGTAATATTAAACTGGGAGTGAGGGTGAGCCTCATTGAGGAGGTGACTGTTGAGCAAAGGTTTAAGGACATGAGGAAGTTCCTTAGCTACTGGGTTACCTGGGGGAACACCCAGAACAAAAACTGGGGCTTAATAGACACATTTGCTAATGGTGCTGAGGGAAATCTTAAGAAATTAAAGGAAAAGAAAGCTCTTACAAATTCCAAGGAAGTAAAATGACAGAAGTGGAGAATCAAGTGAGGGTTTGCCTGAGCTGTAAGAATGAGAATAACCAGGATGTAGTATATTTCTGGAAAACACAGATCTTCAAGGAGATAAGTGCAGAGGTGAGAGAGAAAAAACATGGAGAGGGGCACCCAGCAAGTGGGAGAGCTCTGGGTGGGCACCCAGAGAACGCTGTGCATTACAGGGAGAATGGGGATCACAGTAGTGCAGAGTTTGTGGGCACCAAGATCAGGGCGAGGATTTTACTTCCCTGGGCTACTGCTTTTGATTTTTGTACTAATGGGACAGTCACACAGGTCTCTCTCTGTTTTCTGTTTGTACGTTTTCATTTTCACATCAGTCCCGTCCTGAGCAGGCACACTTTGTTCCTGTTGCCCCTTTAGTGGCTGGCTGTCTAAAATTCAAGTCCCAAATAAAATCTATTAGTAATCATTTAATAATAAAACTGGAGTGAAAGTCCCAGTTTAAGCCTAAACTGGATTATCCTCATATGTTGAGGCTCTATCTAAACATGTTCTGAGAACTGAAGAGACAGGCTACTAGGAATCTCTTTAACATAAGGAATGAGAATCTTCTCTGCCAGAAACCAGCCCTCTGAAGGGAAAAGAGAGGGAGACAGCCCTGGTCCAGTGAAAGAGAGAAGAGGTGATTCTGAGTATACAGCATGATTACATGTATATATCTCCTACTGCAGTCCACAGCAGATTCTTCCCGGTGCTGGGAGACAGCAGCAAGTTAAATAGTAGGACGTGGTTTTCAAAAAAAAACCTGTCAGGCATCAGGAGCTCAGAGCAGGTCTGATTTGAAACTCATGGAAAAGAAAGTGCCTCAAAGTTGGGGAGGGAGAGTCTTCCCACGCCTGTAGAGAACTCAGCCAGGTTCAGCCACATCAAAGTGGTGTGCGCAGTCGTGATGTCTTTTCGCACAAAGTGGCAGCTTTGGTAGCCATGCGCAAGCGTGGAGGCGGCAGCTAAGTGGGAGGAGCCTTCTCAGGGAGCCCCTCCCCTTTTGCCAGGCGCCTTAGGAGCAGCAGCGGTGCCGGCACTGGTGGAGCGGAGCTGAGTTGGTTCAGCCCAGCACTGGCAGGTTTAGCAGACAGAATTAGATGGTGCTGCAGCAGCCACAAGCTGCCTTTCCAGGGGCCCCAGGGCAAGGAGGCCTTGAGCAGAGCCAGTGCAGGAGTAGAGCAGCAGAGGTCCTAGGCCAGTGGAGCACGCGGTCTGGAATCAGACTGCCAGGTTCAGATCTTGCATCTGTCATAGACACTAGTTTTAAGCCTTGGGGAAGTTACAAAACTTCCTGTGTCTCAGTTTTCTTCCCAGTAAATAATACCCAGCTCATAAAGATTTTCAGAGATTAAATGACAGGAATTGGCAATAGTAAGCACATCATGTGTTAGCTTATTTGTTTCATCATTCGTATGACATCTCACGCTGCTCTAGCGCAACAGTACCTGGAATTCACATTGTTTGATTGCATGACATACCAGATTACTGGCAGCAACCCGAAGTGCACACTAGATGAGAAGGAAAGTGTCCAGCCATTGCCGCCCCATTATGTGTTGCCTAAATGCTTACTCTATTCCAGGCCCTGTTCTAGGTGACTTATAGCTCTGGAATGTCATGTAAGAAGTTAAGAACTGTCACTGTTTAACTGTGGGTGAGGGTGTCTGCAGAGGGGGGACATGAGTTTCCACTGTATATTTTTTATGCTTTGGGTTTTTTTTCTTTAACTGTTACATATATTCCAAAACATATGCTTGCTTTTCAGTGCCACACACGGGCAGTTCATGCTGCTTATAAGGCCACTATTTAAAATTACACGAAGACTTTATTGCGCTGGTCACCCGGCGGATCGTCATTCAAATAAAAGTAACCACTAACGACGCTAATTAATTGGAAGGGAGGGATGGAGGGCGGGGCGAGCGGCAAACCGCAGGTCACCAGCCCGAGACTGTAACGGAGGCGGACTCTCGCGGGAATCTCAGAGGCCCTAGCAACCGGCCACGTGACTCCCGGGGCCGGCCACGTGACTCCCGGGGCCGCCCGCGCTTCCCCAGGCTCCGAGCCCAGCAGCCACGTTGGCGGCGTTTCTCGGCCAGGGGAGGGGGCGTGGCGAAGGCCGTGCGTGGTACGTGCCCCACCCCTCCCCGCCCGGAGCCCGGATGAAGAGTAACGCCATTACCGCCGGAGCCGCCGCGGAGGGGGACCGGACGCCGGAGCGACCGCGCCATGAAGCCCCTCCCCCGCCTGCTGCTGCTTCTCCTGCTGGTGTTACCCGCCACTCTCTTGCTTCGAGGCCGCCCAGGAGGTGAGGCGAGGGGAGTGGGTGGCGGGGCTCGGGCTGGTGGGTGGGAGACGCCGCGACCGCAGGTTTGAAGCTGGAGGCGGCGGCGGCGGCTGCGGCGGCGGCTGCTGCTGCTCCTGGGTCCGGCGTCCGCCTCGCCGGCCTTTCTCCGCGGCCCCCGACCCCCGGCTCGCAGGGCGGCCCCCCGCGCGCCAGAGCCTGCCTGGACCCCGCCTCCTGCACGCGAGCGCTGGACGCTGCCGGCGAGCTTGCTGGGGGGCGGCGGGCGGCTCGGGCTCGCGCCTGCAGCCGCGGCCTCGTCCGGAGCGAGGGACGAGGGGCGGCAGGCAGGCTGTGCCCGAGCGCGCGGCGGCCCTTGGCGCTCCAGCGGCCGCCGCTCCACCCCGTCCCCGCCCCTCGGCGCTGGGCTGACGTGTCTTTAGCGTCCACGCCAGGAGTCCTCCATTCATTTGCTGAAAGCCTTGTTTTCTGCTAGCCTGAACTCTGAGCCGTGCTGCTGGTCCTCTCCTCGATTATCAGCACATCCCTCTGTGCTCCCAGGTGTCTTCATTTCCCCAGAACTCCCCATCCTCACCGGCCTGTCCAGGCGGGCTGAAGGATCCCTGGGCATGTCCGGTACTTGAGCCCTCCTTTTGCCCTCCTTTTTTTGTAATTATTTTTCCCGTTTTGTTTTGTGGAAGCATCGCATTGTACTGAAAAAAATGTAGTCTCCTTCGAGCTGTACGTGTTTTATCTAGGTTTATTCCAGCAGTTAACGTGGTGTGAGAATAGGTAGCAGGACGTCAGAAATGTGGAAACTTGGCTTCTTACCCTGGTTTTATCGTGAACTTCCATTTTCTCCTCTGTGGAATTCAGTCTGACTAAATGATTGCTAGAGTTCCTTTTACTCTGTAACTTTAAGCAAGCTGTGTGGCAAAATGAAAGATAGTGACAGGTATCCACGAGTTCTTTTGCAAAGAAAAGTGAACTGACTGGCTTCTATTTAACGGATAGAAAACCAAGTGGGAGAATTAACCAAAACCGTTAATTCATTTGCAGGTTTAAATAGGAATGCTTTTCCTTTAGGAGTTGCTTGCTGGTCGATGTTTTCATTTTCTTTAAGAAAATTTGGCAATCGTACTTGTCTAGAATCTAAAGTATATTTTTTCAGGCTTTCTTTTCTTAGGAAACATCAGTATCTAACTGGGTATCTTTGAACACTTTTTGTGCAGAATGGCCTGTCTTTCAAAAGATGTTTTAATTTTTCCAATGTAAAAGTGTTAGTTTTTTTTAGGCACAAAATTGTTACTGGTTAGCATTAAAACATTGTTTTATAAATGTAGCGTGAAAGCCATTGTATATATTGAGAAGTCTTGAAATTTAACTGAGTACAACTTTATTATGTCAGTTGTAGGTATTCTTAGCAGTTTTACAAAATGATTTGTAAATTATGAATGCACTGTTTAGTCTGTTCAGCAAGCAGTAGAAGCTGATTTTCAGTTCATAAAGTGTGGTTCAGTGTTCTTTAATATTTGGCATAAGTCTTAACGGGCAGTAAGAACTCGAGGAAGTGGGAAAGACTTAAAATGCAGTCCCCTTAGTATATACTGTTTCTCCTGGGTATTACAGCATGTGCACGTGCTTCCTTTCCCATATTTTTTTCCCCTCTACTTAACTGCCACATCATCATTCTTTCTGAGAAGTGTTGGAAGAGTCACTAGAACTTTGAAATTTCTTTTGAGGGTCTTGCCTGAAATAGATTTAATGTGACATGTACTTTTGCCTATAAAATTATGATGTATAGTTTCTTGGCGTTATAGTTATGCTTACTTTCACTATGATGTTAAGTGTAGGGGAAATAAAAAGTATCTTAAAACATGTTTGAAGTTGTATGCAAAAATAAATGCATGCTTTCTCAGCTCTCAAACTTGAAATTACCAATATAGTTTTTACTAAACCAAATGTGTTTCATGAGAGCTAGTTTTTACTATGGATGTCATACAGATATTTGTTCCTTGGAATTACATGCTCTCGAGTACTAAGAGTTTTGAGCTGTAGTCAACTCTAATAACAGGATTTCTTGCCTAGATATTTAGATTGCTATTTTCCTTTAGACCTGGATTTTTTGGGTTTGTTTTATGTGGTTAATGATAGATTAAATTCTGGAGTTTCTTACTTTTAAAACAAACTTACTTTCTTTAATATGCTTAACAGAGTTGCTTGAATCTCTTTATTTGGGCTTTAAGGCATCTTTAGTTTTAGCAGTTCATTTTTCCAGCTGCTTTTTAAAATAGCATTTCCCACTAAAATTAATGTGCAGTTGATAAGACTAGCAGTAAGATAAAATCATATGAATATTCTTAGACACGTTGTAATTTGGCATCACTCGAGTGAGCTGGGAGATTGAGTTATTCCGAGGGAAAATTTTCGTTGCCTAAATACCTGAGATTTAGAAACATTGGTATTCCAGGGTAAAGGTTAACTGCTTGTTCTTTATTTTATTGTTAGGCTCATTGGCAGCGGCTCAAGATCTTACAGAAGATGAAGAAACGGTGGAAGATTCTGTAATTGAAGATGAAGATGATGAAGCAGAAGTGGAAGAAGATGAACCCACAGATTTGGTTAGTGCTGTATTTGATTTAATACATATATATAGTGTGTCTATATATATGTATTTACCCCTTATATAGACAAATTTGGTATTAAAATTCTTGCTTTTAGAGGTTTGTTGCTGGGATCAAAGTGGATTGAATTTGGGAGAATGGGGCCAGTCATTGAGGATGATCCGTAAGTATTTTCTGGCACAAGGAGGGAGTCGTGAAACAAAGAACAGTTCAAGGTGATATGAACATGAGTCTATGAGGGTAACATTATAGTAGGACCACTGGACCACTTGTTGTTGGGTTTGGGATACATACTACTTAGCTTTCTGGTCTTGGGCAACTTATTTTTCTGGGTCAATTTCCTCTTCTTTTTTTCCTTCACTCAATAAGCAAGTATTTATTGAGTTCCTACTATGTGCCAGGCACTGTTTTGGATTCCCCTGGTGAACAAACCAGAGATTCTCTCTGCTCTCATGGAGTTTATGTTCTTGGGATAGTGTGTATGCATTTTGGTGGCAGGGGGTGGGGAGCAGACAATAAACAATATATAAAATATGTTCTGTGGAGATTCCGCTTAGAAGGAGGGCTTAGAGGAGATCTCTTAGAAGCTGTCTAACGCTGAAACTTCTACTACAAAATTATAGTATGACAGTAAGAATATTGGGCTAGGATCAAGATCATTGTGGCATGCTTCTAGCTAATTTTATTTTCTCTCTTAGACTACTGTAATTTATCCTACATAGAATTGGTTTTTAACCACTTTTAAACTCCAAAATCAGTCCTCTGTGAAATCTTAGCAACAATATTGTCTTTGATGTCAGAAGGTGAAGGCCATCAAGTGTGGACTCTGTCAAATTTTCTACATTCTACTTCTGAATATATTATTCACTCATCTTTTCTACATCTCTCCTTTAACAGTGAGTTGTCTTTACTCTCTTCTAAGGCCGGCCCTACCACCTTCTCCCCATCTGGTCTTGTGAGATCTTGTTTATTATCCTCTTTCTTTCTGTAACTTTAAGCATTGATCCTTCTTGGTGACTTAATTCTGTTAAGCTACAGATGTGCTCACATCCTCCACTTTGTGTTCCTCCACCTGAAGTTGCTACACGTTTTCATTTCTTTTTACCAGCACAGTTCTTGAAAGAGGAAATTGTACCACTTTCTCTTCTGCTCATTTCACATTTGTTCTCTAACAGTGGTTGGTCTGGTCCCATGTAGGTCCTGCTAAGTCACCAGTGACCTAACTGCCAAATTCCTGGCCTGTTTTCCATTCCTCCCCTGTTTGACCTCTTTAGCATTTCCTGAGTACCCCTTCCTTGAGTCCCCTCGTTGACCTCTGTGGCACCCCCATCGGTTTTCTCTGTTCAGCGGCTGCTGCCTGGTCTCCGCTACCTTCTCTCCCCCTGCTCACTCCCTTATTGTTGATGACACCTGTGGTTTTAACAACCACCGCCTTACATTGATGACTTCCAGATCTCGTTTCTAGCCGCCTACCTTACCGAGCTCCATTCCTCTGCTTCCAGCTCTTTGTGGGATAGCACATCTGGATGTTCCATAAGTACCTCACATTTTATGTCCAAAATGGAATTCAGCATTTACCATCCATCTTACTTCCATAAATTAATTCTGTTTTGATAAGGCTCCGGTGCTTCCAGCTTTTACCTTGTTGCTTTCATTTCTTTTTTTTTTTAAATTAATTAATTAATTAATTTATTTATTTTGCTTTATAACAAATTTAATCAGTTATACATATACATATGTTCCCATATCCCCTCCCCCTTGCGTCTCCCTCCCACCCTCCCTATCCCACCCTTCCAGGCGGTCACAAAGCACCGAGCTGATCTCCCTGTGCTATGCGGCTGCTTCCCACTAGCTATCTACCTTACGTTTGGTAGTGTATATATGTCCATGCCGCTCTTTCACTTTGTCACAGCTTACCCTTCCCCCTCCCCATATCCTCAAGTCCATTCTCTAGTAGGTCTGTGTCTTTATTCCTGTCTTACCCCTATGTTCTTCATGACATTTTTTTTTCTTAAATTCCATATATATGTGTCAGCATACAGTATTTGTCTTTCTCTTTCTGACTTACTTCACTCTGTATGACAGACTCTAGGTCCATCCACCTCATTACAAATAGCTCAATTTCATTTCTTTTTATGGCTGAGTAATATTCCATTGTATATATGTGCCACATCTTTACCCATTCATCCGATGATGGACACTTAGGTTGTTTCCATCTCCGGGCTATTGTGAATAGAGCTGCAATGAACATTTTGGTACATGTCTCTTTTTGAATTATGGTTTTCTCAGGGTAGATGCCCAGTAGTGGGATCGCTGGGTCATATGGTAGTTCTATCTTTAGTTTTTTAAGGAACCTCCATACTGTTCTCCATAGTGGCTGTACCAATTCACATTCCCACCAGCAGTGCAAGAGTGTTCCCTTTTCTCCACACCCTCTCCAGCATTTATTCTTTCTAGATTTCTTGATGATGGCCATTCTGACTGGTGTGAGATGATATCTCATTGTAGTTTTGACTTGCATTTCTCTAATGATTAATGATGTTGAGCATTCTTTCATGTGTTTGTTGGCAGTCTGTATATCTTCTTTGGAGAAATGCCTATTTAAGTCTTCTGCCCATTTTTGGATTGGGCTGTTTGTTTTTTTGTTATTGAGCTGCATGAGCTGCTTATAAATTTTGGAGATTAATCCTTTGTCAGTTGCTTCATTTGCAAATATTTTCTCCCATTCTGAGGGTTGTCTTTTGTTCTTGTTTATGGTTTCCTTTGCTGTGCAAAAGCTTTTAAGTTTCATTAGGTCCCATGTGTTTATTTTTGTCTTTATTTCCATTTCTCTAGGAGGTGGGTCAAAAAGGATCTTGCTGTGATTTATGTCATAGAGTGTTCTGCCTATGTTTTCCTCTAAGAGTTTGATAGTGTCTGGCCTTACATTTAGGTCTTTAATCCATTTTGAGCTTATTTTTGTGTATGGTGTTAGGGAGTGATCTAATCTCATCCTTTTACATGTCCCTATCCAGTTTTCCCAGCACCACTTATTGAAGAGACTGTCCTTTCTCCACTGTACATTCCTGCCTCCTTTATCAAAGATAAGGTGACCATATGTCCGTGGGTTTATCTCTGGGCTTTCTATCCTGTTCCATTGATCTATCTTTCTGTTTTTGTGCCAGTACCATACTGTCTTGATTACTGTAGCTTTGTAGTATAGTCTGAAGTCAGGGAGCCTGATTCCTCCAGCTCCATTTTTCGTTCTCAAGATTGCTTTGGCTATTCGGGGTCTTTTGTGTTTCCATACAAATTGTGAAATTTTTTGCTCTAGTTCTGTGAAAAATGCCAGTGGTAGTTTGATAGGGATTGCATTGAATCTGTAGATTGCTTTGGGTAGTAGAGTCATTTTCACAATGTTGATTCTTCCAACCCTCATTTCTTTTTATTAGACAACCTGTTAATCAAATCTTAGGGATGATTTCTCTTGTTTCTCAAGTATATCCTTTTCTCCTTATTTGACAGCTTATGGTTCCTACCTTCCTGTTTCTGGTCTCTTTTCCTGCTTGTGGGTCTCTTTTCCCAAAAGTAGAAATTCACTAAGTCTTAGTAAACGAAGGTATCATTAAAGATACTTAAAATATAACTTATAATACAATTGAACGAATTGTACAACAGTCACTGAAGAAATATTTTGAGCACCTTAAGCATATGAGGTGGGTGTGGAGAATTTTTAAAATGTAAGACAGGCTTTGCTCTTGAGAGGTCTGTATTGGGGGAGAGAGAGTATTTTCATAAATGAAAAGTTAAATGCCAGTAAACAGTGGTGCCCTTAAGCATCTCGATTTATTAAGGGCCTGGACACTTCAAATATATAAGTATCTGTAATTCTCATTGATGCCTGGAGAAATGCTGCACTGGGGTTTAAAATTTTCAGTTAAAATTTGTTGACATTTTTAAACAATTTTATTGAAATATAATGTACATATCATGATACTTGCTCATTTAAAGTATACAGTTCAATGATTAATAGTAAATGTACAAAGTCGTGCAGGTTTGAGTTTCAGGACATCTCCACCCCAGTATTTCCCTGGTCACATTTTTTTAAAAAAACATTTCTTCCCAGTTTTGTGATGACTTCTTACAGGGCAATTCTTTTTTGCGGTACGCGAGCCTCTCACTGCTGTGGCCTCTCCCGTTGCGGAGCACAGGCTCCGGACGCGCAGGCTCAGCGGCCATGGCTCATGGGCCCAGCCACTCCGCGGCACGTGGGATCTTCCCGGACCGGGGCACGAACCCGCGTCCCCTGCATCGGCAGGCGGACTCTCAACCACGGCGCCACCAGGGAAGCCCATGGGGCAATTCTTAATTGGGATGGAAAGACCAATAACCAGGCCCTAGCACGGCTCGGCAGAATGTGGATGCGGGACAGAGCCAGCTCTGCCCTGCCCCGTGTTGTCCCTGGCTGCTTTTGTGCTGCCCCCACAGCTGCATAGTTGCAGCAGGGACCTCATGGTCCCCAAAGCGGAAGACACTTGCTACCTGCGTCCTCAGGCCAGCACCTCCTTTGGAGTCTCCTTCCCTTCGCCCTTTGTCGGGGAGGGGTGGTATGAGACGTCTTCTTTTCCCGGAAGGTCGTATTCCTGGCATTTAAACTAAAGGGAAAAGTAAGTACTACCCATTTTAACTAGAAACTAAATGTCCCTTTGAAAAACAGTTTTTAAACTTCTTTCAAACTTTACAGAAAATTTACCAACCCGCACTCTAGGACCTCGCAGTTCAGCGTGTGATCTAAGTACCAGCTTCATGGGCATTTCCTGGCATGGGCATTTCAGATACATACAGAATCTCAGGCTTCACCCTATACCTGAGTCATAGCTGCAGAATCCCCAGGGGATCCGCATGCACATTATTCTTTGAGATGCACTGCTCTTGAAGTTCTATTTTCACTGATGAGTTACAACGAAATTCATTCCACTACTAATCCCAACACAGCCTTGGAGAAGCAATGTATATATTGTCCCAGATCTAGTGAAGTCATTATTCTTAAATGATGTTGTTTTTCCCCCATAGTAATCTGCTTTTAACATTTTTCTTAGGCTGAAGATAAAGAGGAAGAAGATGTATCTGGTGAACCTGAAGCTTCACCAAGTGCAGATACAACCATCCTGTTTGTGAAAGGAGAAGGTGAGAGGGGAATGTTGGTTGTAATTCAGATACAGGAGTTTTTTAAAGGGCCAGCTCACTTTTTGGGGAAGCATTAATAATGATTAAGGTCTTTATTTTACAAGTATAGTGTAGACACATTTTGGGGAAAAACCCACTTACATGTATGAATACCCATATCTGTAAGGTAGCATTTCTGGCATTTAAACTACAGGGAAGAAATAAATACTGTCCATTTTAACTAGAAATCAAATGTCCCTTTGAAAGACACTGTTTTTAAACTTTTTTCAAACTGCCACAGTAAAATAACATTCATATTTTGAGTGTAAACATTAGTGAAATATTAAATCTTTACAGTTAGGCCTTGATTAGAGCCTGTGTTGCATTAGAAGAAGATTAGCTAATGGCTTCTATTTATTGAGACTCTGTGGCCGGCACCGTTTTCAGTATTTTGCATGTATTATTCAATCCTAATAGGAACCCTAAGAGGAGAGTTATTGTTGTTGAACTGAGGCTTAGAGAGGTTACGACTTGAACAGGGCTACTCAGTAAACAGATTCTGAAGACAGGATTCAGACCCAGATGTGTCCGACCCCAGAACCTGTGCTTACTGGATGAAGCAGCTCTGTAGACCACAGGATAATTATCGAAGACTTATTATTTGAGGTTATTCATTCTCTTGGTCTTCTCAAGCTTTCTATTTTATTCCCACGTACATTCTGGCTCTGTGCCTACAGAAAGTATGATTTGAGAGGTTTTTGTTGTTGTTGGTGGTTTTTCCCATTTATTTTTGTAGCTGCCTCCTTGGGTCACGTTTGTTTGCATTTTGACTAACTGCAAATAAGGATTGCCTGATTGATTTTTTCTTTTTTATGTTTTAATAGATATTACAGTTTTCAGGTGAACCTCTTAGACTTTACCTTTCTGTCATTTTTCTCTCCGTTATCTGCACAGATTGCAGATTGCAGAGTTGGAGGTGAAGGTGACTTCACCAAGACATGTAGCCCCACTGCAAGATAATCTTACTCCTGAAAGTGTACAGCTCCTTCTTAGACATACAACTGGGAAGTGATCTGCTCTGAAAGTGAGGTGCTGAGTTCAGCTCTTCAGTTGGAATGCTACCACGGGGACAAGGGTTTCAGCTTACACACGAGCTCCAAGTTGCTAGTTAGTGGATGGCTGTTGTGCTCTACTGAAAAGGGTTCTGAAACCAAACCCATACATAGCAGGAAAGGGTGCCAGAATCCATTTGTAATGTCTACTTATTTTGTACCCTTTGAATGTTTTCTAATCTTCCTGTCTCTTTTTTTGTTTCTTAGATTTTCCAGCAAATAACATTGTGAAGTTCCTGGTAGGCTTTACAAACAAGGGTACAGAAGATTTTGTCGTTGAATCTCTAGATGCCTCATTCCGTTATCCTCAGGACTACCAGTTTTACATCCAGAATTTCACGGCTCTTCCTCTCAACACTGTAGTGCCGCCCCAGAGGCAGGCAACTTTTGAGTACTCCTTCATTCCCGCAGAGCCCATGGGTGGCCGGCCCTTTGGTCTAGTCATCAATCTGAACTACAAAGATTTGAACGTAAGGCCCTCTAAACCCTTCTTCTTCTCTTCTTTTTTTTTTTAAGTTAAGAATGGATGAGGACAGTTGACATTGTCTAATGAATATTCTTATATTTATTCATTCAGGTGCCTATTTTGTGGTTGAAAATAGGCAGCAGGGAGGCAAAGATAAATTGTACACCTCTGTCTTCAAGTCTATAATCCAGTGGGGCAGATGGTTGGACAGACAACATCACAGCATGATAAGTGATACATACTAGAGACAAGTAAGTGTAGCGGTAGGAAAGTGAAAGTGACTCCAGCTGGATCTTAGAAGGAAAAGGAACAGTAAGCCGCACAGTGGAATCTGCTACTTCCTCAGACGTTAATATATATTAAGTAATTTTTGTACCTCCTTTTGTTGCTTGCATTTTGCCCATTTTACTGCTTCTGTTGGTAAGTTTTAAGGACTTTCTGTGACTATTCTGTCATTTTATACACTCATAGAGAATGTAACCAAATTATTTTTAGGATGCTAGTAAGGTTTATGGTTTATGAGAACCAAGTAGCCTAATATAAGCTCCGCCGTCTTTCTTAGGGTATGTTACCATATTTCTATAGTGTAGATGTATCCAGTGAATGAATGAGAGAAGCCCGCTAGAACGTTCCTGCTGGGAGCCGACCGCTAGATGCCAACTGTCACGTCGTCCTTCAGATAGAAAGCACATGTAAACCATTCCCTTTTGAAAAAGTTTTCTGAGAAGGAAATGTCATCCTCTCTTGGAAGCTTATTCAACCTTTTCATCACCCCAGTATCAACATATTTACATCTGAGTTAAATTTCTCATGCTGCAGTTAAGTTTTCCTTTTGTGTCTTTTTTTAAAACTACTTAGTGGAAAGTGGGAAAGAGTTTTCATCTCTTCTCTTTTTTGGGGGGGCGGTGCATACTGCACTGCTTGCGGGATCTTAGTTCCCCGACCAGGGGTTGAACCCAGGCCCCTGCACTGAGAGCCCCGAGTCCTAACCACTGGACCACCAGGGAATTCCCCATCCTTATTTTCAAAACAATGTATTAAGCCTCCTCAGCTTCATAGTTTAGTAGCTTGAAGGATTGTGTATTTCATCAAGTTTTCAAGCGGAATTAAACTTAATCCAACAAGCATATATGTAGCTTCAGTTCCATTTTGAATGTTTGTTTCATCTTGGAATTGTCACTAGAGGAATGCTAATTGAAAGATCTTGGAATAAGACTTAAATCGTCACAGTTCAGCAATAAGCAGTGGCTGTTTTGAAAAAGTACCACCTCTATGTTTCACATGAAACACTGAACACAGCTGTGTGTTGTCCCAGTGATTCTCATGTATTTGAAAACTGAAATTGTGTTGAGCTGACAATTATTTGGAGACCACCACAGAAAAAGGTTTTGATACTGAAAGTCATTAACCCATTTAATATAAACTGATTTCCAATCCATTGTCAATTTAAAACATGAATTTGACTTTTGTTCAAGTCTCGTTCTTAGAATGATGTTCTCTGGAGCTCCTGCTGTGCGTGTTCATGCTCTTCCTTTCTCCTTTGGAGGGTCACCTACAACAGAAGCCAGGGCTTCTAGCTGAAGAGTGTTCTGTGGGCTCTGTTTCTTTCTGCAAGTTACCCTGTTTTTACTTTACTTCCCTGGTTTCTCACATCTCCCCTCCCCGTCAAAGAAAGTGGGGACAACTTTTGCAAAGTTGGAGGCCTTTTCTATTTTTGAGGAGAAAGTAACATCATAACGTTGAGTCCCTGACATTGAATTGGTGCACTTACGTTCGACTCTGTTGAGTCTTACTGACCTTCTAAGCGATGAGAAAGCGGTATGGTATCGGTAGGGTATCTGTAGGATAACAGTTTTAAGAAATCTTGTAAGCTTTCATTCTTTCAACACATTTCCGATTTTTGTGATTTATTTTTTTTAACAGGGCAATGTTTTCCAAGATGCTGTCTTCAATCAAACAGTTACAGTTATTGAGAGAGAAGATGGGCTCGATGGAGAAACGTAAGTGAAAGTCGCAGAAGGTAGGGCTGGGAGGCTTGCTTCTGTCACTGTAGTTTTTAATGCTGAAAGATGAGGTGTAGATTGGGTGAAATCCTGACTACTTAAATTCATACTTTAGATGATTCTTACAACTGTTAATACCAAGTTAGGAAAGATAGTTAAAACTAACAAAAAATTGTTTTAGAAAGATAGTTTGCTTTTTGTTCTTCCCATCTTTAAATTGTTTTCCACCCCGTCCTCTTAAGTTGGTCATCAGCCTCATCTAAGTTTCATGCCTCCAAAATTACTACTGAAAACATAAACCAGAAGATTTTATCTTGAAAAATGTGTCCTTTGCGAGTGATGAATCATTTTTCACTGTATACTTACGTAATTCACTAAAAGTAACTTTTAAATAAAATTGTGCGAAGTCTAATATTTGAGGAAGACAGCACCTAATGCAGCTGTTTTAACTGAGCTTTGACTATAACAAATTATGAAGTAATTCATTGTAGATCATATGCCTTTTTTGGGGGGTGGGGACTGACTTGTTAAAGGTAAATTTATAAAACTGTTACCTGGATCTACGTTGAATTTAAAATATTTTGTTCCTTTTCCCCACAAATTATTTGGAAAAATTATATTTTGTTAGAATTATTGTTGTAATTAACTCATACCTCTTAGGAGTTAAAGCACAATTATAGTTTTAATTAGCTGTGGTATTTCTTATGAACTAAAGCCAGTTTATATTTTCTCCTTTTATATCAGAATCTTTATGTATATGTTCCTTGCTGGTCTTGGGCTTTTGGTGGTGGTTGGCCTTCATCAACTCCTAGAATCTAGAAAGGTAAATATAGATAAACAGCTCTTATAGCCATACTTCAAAAGTGGTTACAGTACTGAGTACAGTCGAGTTATTTGTGCCTTCTTGCTCTCACTGTGGGTTTGTAGATTACAGGTTTGTTGTACCTTTTTAAAATACAGCCTGAATGAAGTGAGAGTAGCACGGACATATATACACTACCGAGCACACGGTGGTTGGCTGGTGGGGGGTGTCAGCATAGCCCAGGGAGATGGGCTCTGTGCTTTGCGATGACCTGGAGGGTGGGGGGCCCAGGGAGTCGGGGCTGTGTGTGCATGTGGCTGATTCGCTTTGTTGTGCAGCAGAAACTAGCACGCTATTGTGAAGTGGTTGCACTCCAGTGAAGACCTATTTTAAAAAAACGATGATAACAATAAAAATAAATAAGGCCTGAAGAGGAGACCTTGGGTGTATGATTTGGATTTGTTTAGACTCTACTGCCACGTGCAGTTGGTGTCCTTTATCTGCATTCTCTAGGATGATATTTACCTTCTCACTGTTATGTAACTCTATATTCTAGAATTTTTATTCCTAAAACTCAGACATTAAATTTCATTCTTTTGTTTATCATACTCTTTCATGGATATGTATTTTATCTATAAGTAATGCAACTTTTATATATTTGCTTTAATACTCTTGACTATAGGACTGACTTCTGATCAGCAATTAAATGAGTCTTAATTTGAAAAAGAACGAATGAATTTGGCTGTATTTAAGTCAGAATTCTGTTTTGTGTTAGAGTAGTAGAGTGGCAACATTGAAGCACCTGGTGTAACCATGGTTTCCTGTCTCTGAACATGGTAACTAATTCTGCCACTGTATCCTCATGTCCCTCTTCTCCTCTACCCTGCCAAAAAACAAAAAACCAACCCCAAAACAAAATAACCCATACTATTTCTTTCAGTATATAACATGATTTGTGTCAAATACACTGATATGAACTAGACCCTAAACAGTTGCTAGACATTTTGGTTAATCTTTATTTATTAAGCAGTAAGTCAGGCAATCAAATATATGTAAAATTAGTAGTAAATGTTATTAATAAATCCTTACTTTTTAAAAGAAAAATACTTAGTGCTTGAATGTTAATTTTCATAACTTTCTTTACCTTGTTTTCATAATAGTCAGCATTTTTGCTGTAAGTTTATGTATTAGGTATAAGCCAGTTTTTCAGTTATCTCTGTATTCAGAGTCCAATTTTTGGACTGTAAAATCAATATTCTGTTTCTTATGTAAATAATTAGGTGGGTTTTTTGTTTTGTTTTGTTTTTTTAAAGAATAGGACCAAAGAGTGGAATTGAATTACTTTCTTAACTTTCTAGCAGTTTTGCTGTAAATACTCAAGGAACAAAGTTTGAGGTTGTTAGCTTAAATGGGATTATATGTTTTTGTTTTGTTTTATTTATGCCAGCTGTTTAAGTGTATTTAGCTAATAATGCAGGGATCTGCCTGCATGCAACATTTCAGTAATTATCCCAGCTTTTGTTTAATGTGGAAATAAGTTTATTCTTTAAGATTTGATTCCCAAAATGAAAGAAAATCATTGTAAAAGTAGAAGTTCTTACTTGGTCTACCAATTATATAATAACATATGAAGCTTTATAGCAAAGGAAAAGGTCGTTAAAGACTGAAAATAAGTAATTGTGCAGATTTATTCCTTATTCTTTATAATTGGTGTAGACATGATTTTCCCGTCTCGTTAAATAAATATTTGAGGAATATGTTTTAGGACTAGAAGAGAACATGTTTATCTGTTAATATATTTAAGTGGGGAGCTTGATGGGCGGTTCTAAAATTATAGTAAATAATATAATGGAACTCCTTTACAATAATGTTTTTATGTTCTCTTAGCGCAAGAGACCCATACAGAAGGTAGAGACGGGTACCTCGAGTCAGAGCGATGTTGACATGAGCTGGATTCCTCAGGAAACTTTGAATCAGATCAGTAAGTATGCTTACAGACTTGCCTGGGAATCTTTTCTCTTAAATGGAAATTAAGTATCTTAGATTTGGCAAAAAATGCTTGGTCAACACTCATCTTTTCATGGCTTGTACGAATCTAATATGATGAGCAATGAATGCATCACATTTTTACTCTGTGCACTATATTTATGCTTTAATTTAGAAATGCTTCCACATCTGCAGTTTGTATACAAATGTGTGAATTCTCTATATTCCTAACCTTTTTCCTGTCTCTCTTCTTTCCTGTTGCTTCAGTGCAGAGTAGGAGAGGTGAGGCAATTCATCTTTTTAATGGTGTTTGTTGTGGTATTGGGAGCTGTTGTATAGTTTGTGAATACTTTACAGTAAGTTTATGGAATAAGGGAACAGTTTTCTATCACCATATTTATTAGAAAAACTGCCAACTACCCACTATTTTTGAAAGAATAACCCACAGTACTGCCTGATAGTTTACCTAACGTATATTTCAGTTTTTATTATATATGCAGTTGGTTAAATATTAATCTTTATAGAAGAATATAGATTTTTTTTCTCCAGTTGTAATTGGACTTTTTAACATTTACCATAAAAGCAGTATGGCTTCATTGCTTTTTTTTAAACAACTTAAAATTTTTTATTTATTTATTTTTGGCTGCGTTGGGTCTTCGTTGCTGCGCGCGGGCTTTCTCTCTAGTTGCGGCGAGCGGGGGCTACTCTTCGTTGCGGTGCTTGGGCTTCTCATTGCAGTGGCTTCTCTTGTTGCGGAGCATGGGCTCTAGGCACACGGGCTTCAGTAGTTGTGGCACATGGGCTCAGTAGTTGTGCCCCAGGGGCTTAGTTGCTCCGTGGCATGCGGGATCTTCCCGGTCCAGGGCTCAAACCCGTGTCCCCTGCATTGGCAGATGCATTCTCAACCACTGCGCCACCAGGAGATCCTGCCCTTTTTTGCGGGGGGGGGGGAGGTGAGGGGAAGAAAAAAAGTTCAGAGGTAATCTCCTGGCTCCGTTAGTCCCATTTTCCATAAATAATTGGTACTTATGTGTTAGTCTAAGTGTTTTCTATACGTGTACCAGCTCATATGTCATTGTGTCCGTGTGTGTTTACACAGATGGCATCATGTGGCACACAGTTCTACAACCTGAGTTCTTGTGCCTTGGATGTCTTTTTTTGATAATTACTTATATGTTTACCTTATTCTTTTTAATAACTACATAGTATTCTTTTACAGTTCTTTTATATAAATGTGTCAGGTTTAAGCCTATTCTATATTGAAGGATGTTTGTTATTTCCGGTTTTTTGCTCTTAAAATTAATACTCTAATGAATATTCTTAATATATAAAATTACGGGCTAATTTAAAAAATTAAGATGTAATTGACATATAACATTAGTTTTGCATGTACAACATAATGATTTGATATTTGTATAAAATGTGAAATGATCACCACATCATCTAACAAATTTAGATCCCACACAGTTAACAAATTTCATTTTTCTTGCGATGAGAACTCTTAAGATCTGTTCTCTTAGCACCTTTCAGATATACAATACAGTGTTGTTAACTATAATCACCATGTTGTATATTAAATATTTGTGACTTATAACTAGAAGTTTGTACCTTTTGACCCCCTACTCCTACTTTGCCCACTGTCCTACCCAGGATAAATTTTTTTAAATTAATTAATTTACTTTTGGCTGCGTTGGGTCTTCGTTGCTGTGCGCGGGCTTTCTCTAGTTGTGGCGAGCGGGGGCTACTCTTCATTGAGGTGCGTGGGCTTCTCATTGCGGTGGCTTCTCTTGTTGGGGAGCACAGGCTCTAGGCGTATGGGCTTCAGTAGTTGTGGCGCGTGGGTTCAGTAGTTGTGGCTCGCGGGCTCTAGAGCGCAGGCTTAGTAGTTGTAGCCCAGGGGCTTAGTTGCTCCGCGGCACGTGGGATCTTCCTGGAACAGGGCTGGAAACCGTGTCCCCTGCACTGGCAGGCGGATTCTTAACCACTGCGCCACCAGGGAAGTCCCTAGAATAATTTCTTAAAAGTAGAATAGCTAGGTCTAAGATTATGCACATTTTAATTTTTATGGAAAGTGTTCCATTTCCTTCCCGAAAGGTGGTGCCAATTTATGTTCTCAGTAATGTATAATATTGCCTGTTTCTCCTCCTCTCACTAATCATTCTCATGTGTTAAGTATAATAAAATGTTTTAATCTGCCAGTATGTTAGAAAATGGTATCTCATTTTCATTTACAGTTAAGAATGAGGTTTGGCTTCTTTATGCATATTTATTGGCTACTTAGTATTTCTTTTCCTGTGAATTGGCTGTTCAGGTTCTTTCCAGGTTTATAAATTGACTTGTCTTTCTATGTTGAAATGCAAGTGCAGTCTGGTAGGTGCTTTAGTAAGAGCATAGGAGGGGCCTTCTCCAGGTAGGAGAGTAGGGAGATCATTCACAGAAGGGGTTGACATTGCCGATTCTTGAGTTCTGTGAGGGGGAGTCTTTTATGTGCTCTGCTACGGCCTTGACTTTCCTTCTAGCCAAATGGTAGCCATCAGATACTTTAAAGCAGAGAAATAACAAATTCATGTTTTTTTTAAAAAAATTATGTGATAGTTTCATGGAGGCTGGCTAACAAGTGGGAGCTAGTGGACCCAGGGATACCAGCTAGGTGATTTCAGCCAAGCATACGAGGAACCATTAGGGCCTAAGCTAAGGCAGTAGTGAATGGGAATAAAAGGGAAGAGAAAGATATTTCAGAAGTGGAGCTGGTTGGGCTTTCAGTGGCTTTTTGGTAGTTGCAGGAAGGGAGGAGTCAGGGTGCTCTGAGTTTGGGCAGCTGGATGGAAGATGGTCCCATTAACAGCGGGGACTCTAGGAGGCGGAGTGTCTGTGCACAAGGAGAGATGGGTGCGCACTGGATGTGCTGGGTGCGAGGAGCCCGTGCAGCCCCACTGAGCGTGTGGAAGCGTGTTCTGAGTGCAGGCGGGCCAGGGTGTGGAGACACTGGCGCACAGAGCCTAGGCGACAGCTGAGGAGAGTCTCTGCAAGGACAGACTTTCCACACCATCCGGCATTCCGTGCGGTGGGAAATGGAATTGGGCGGAAGTGTAGACCATGGCCTCTACAGTGCAGCAGGATTGCTTGTGTAGACTGGGAGATTGGTTTCATAGTATCTTTCTCCCTGACCTGTTATTCATGAACTTAAAAGCTGAGAATCATTACACTTACAGAGCAAAATTCCAATCATGTATAACTGTATTTTCATTCAGTATTACCTACAGTGTCGTAACACTATGCTAGGTTCTGAGTGGTGTGTTAAAAAGAAGCTAGGAATATATGTATTACTGTTTTTCAGACTTTACATTTCTGCTTGAGGAAAATAAAGCACATATGTGAAATAGTATGTGATTATGTGCTAGAATGAGTAATGGGGACAACTTAGAAGTTAGGAAAGGGGGATCATATTTAGAGTCAAAGGAAGTCTTTCTTGTTGAAGGAGAGACTACCACGTGTCTCGGGTGATGAGTCCCATTCAGAGTGTCAAGGAAGAAAGGTGGTTTGAAACAATTTGAGCCCATTACTAAGTTTTTTCTTGTATGTTTGGCATTTTAGAGTAGGGTGCTTCAACTTCCCTGAGGTCTTTTAACTGTAAGTGACAGGTTAGCTGATTTTAATAGAAAAATTATAAGATCTTTGCTAAATGCTGTTTCATATGTGTACCTAGGGAAACCTTCATCAGAAGCTGTAACTATGAAGTCTTCTGTGTAATGTGAGTTTAACGCAGGGATCTGTTAGAAGACTGTGACATGTATCTCATTAAGTAAAAAGAAAAGAAATCCATCTGAAAGTTATTTATATAGTATTTCCCCACAGGTGAGGGAGGAAATTAGATTATGCAGTCCGAGAAAGTGGAAAGGGACCAGTGTAACTTTCTGACATCTTGCCTTTCCCTTTTCTAATATGAAAAAAGTTGCAGTGAGTTGCCATTTTACTACAATTTAGTCTTTTTTTAAATGGGCAGGAGAGGCATTTTCGGATCGGCCCCATTTATTCAACATGAGACATCATGTTTAAGGTTTTCTGTTGTTGTTTTTTAAGTTTTTTAGGGTTTTGGGGGGGGTCAGGAGGTGGTCTCCTTTGATGACTGAGAAGCACCATTATACACATGTCGTTGTTCTTTGCTGAAGTGAAATGCCACTTTCTAGGCTGTTGAGGCGTTTGGAGCCATTTTCCCCAAAGCTGGATGACTCCACGCTGCTCTCTGTCTGTCTCGTTTGTCTGCTGCTTAACTCTGATGCGCTAGACATGTGGGAGGGGAAGGTTTTAGACTCACTGTTAAGGTAAGTTGGATCGGCTGTCTTACTGATGGAGTGAAATTCATGTGTGTTGGACGAACAGGCTTTGCAGGTTCTCCGAGGCTCTTTTTTGTGTATTCCTGTATTTAAAACCCTGCTGCAGGGGGTTGACATTGTTGGGAGTCAGTAATGACCATTTCACATCCATAGTAACAGCTGTGTCCACACAGGTGGCTGTTTGTTAGATTCTGAAGCATTTTTTGAAAAAAAAAAAAAAGATAATTCAGCTGCTGCTTATATTTAAAAATTATTTAGGAGTAGAAGACGCAGTAATTCGTAGTCTAACCTTTCTGAAAATTTAATGAAAGTTGTAGGCTTTCTTTGTCAGAAAAGTGCTTCTGTGCTCAGCTTTAGGCACTGGAGCCCCCGAAACACATCATTACCAACCTACTCAATAAAGCACTGAGGCCAGCTCTCACGTGATATTTCAGTCATTAATTCTTTTTTTTTTTTTTTTTTTTTTTTTGCGGTACGCAGGCCCCTCACTGCTGTGGCCTCTCCCGTTGCGGAGCACAGGCTCCGGACGCACAGGCTCAGCGGCCATGGCTCACGGGCCCAGCCGCTCCGCGGCACGTGGGATCCTCCCAGACCGGGGCACGAACCCGTATCCCCTGCATCGGCAGGCGGACTCTCAACCACTGCGCCACCAGGGAAGCCCCAGTCATTAATTCTTAAGCAGTTTTTAAAAAAGAATTTTTAGCTTCTAAATATTCTTTGTAAACATTTACTGTATATTTTTTTAAGCTGGAAAAATAATTGTAATGTGTAACTTACTCCGCAAGGAACTTACGTTCCTAATAGGTTAGGTGCTCCTAGAAAATATGAAAAAGACAATGGTCAGAGAGAAGACAGTCTTTCACTTTAAAGAAACTTCTAGATGACTCCTTACTGGATAGAAGTGGAAGAAACTCACCACCAGTTTATTTTTTGCTTAATAGACCACACTAAGACTCTAACATAAGAGAAAAAAAGTAAAAAGATACTACTTACGTGTGTAGGATGCTTTTAGTATTGATGTACTGTATAATTTCTTTTAACCTGCTGCTCATTTCAGGTAAATTTATGAAATTACCAAAAATTATGCAAACTACATGGCGCTGCATTTATAAATATTAAGTCTTTAATTTGTAACCAATATAAAACTTGTCTTTAATTTGTAACCAATATAAAACTTTTATGCTATTTGTAAAGAGTTTACTTATGCATATATCATGTATAAACATGCTGAGCTGTAGAATTCAGGAAGATTTTGTATGGTAGCTTCAACATTACAGTGATCAAGATTAGATCTTTTCCCACCCTAATTGCAAAAAGATTTAACTGACATATAATGAATGACCTATTAGTTCCAGGTATACAACATAATGATAGATAACTTGTACACATTGGAAAGTGGTCACCATGGTAAGTCATCATCTGTCACCATACAACGTTACCAAAGAATTTTTTGTGTGTGTGATGAGAACTGTTAAGATTTACTTAGCAACTTACAAGTATGTAGAGTTTCATTTTGAGTTACCTCTTGAAGGATTATTTTAAAGGTTAGTTAAAAAAAACCTACGCTAGGTAAGAGGCATTTATTATTAGATGGTCTTCTTGCATGTGCATTGTTTTCTTAACTTAATGATAAAGTTGAAGGAAAATGCTTTTGAATTGAACACATACATGATAGCCAGGCAAGTCAGAACTTTTCTCTTTTCTTCCAGATAAAGCTTCACCAAGAAGGTTGCCCAGGAAACGGGCACAGAAGAGATCGGTGGGATCTGATGAGTAAATGTTCTTTGTGCAACAATTCGGTCTTTACTTAACCCGCCCTAATGTTTTTCGGCCTGATGGGAATTAGTGCAGAGAAGCCATATCACCATAGAAGGCAACTACTACTTATGTGTGGACTGAGCAATCAGAGTCTGTGGCGATAACATTGCTGAAAATGCACTGCATTTATTTTTCTAAAGTAACAAATTTGGTTTTTTTAAAACCATTAAAATCTATGTGAGTGTGTGTGTATGTATGTGAGCAGTTGGTCTTACCAGAATCATTGTTGAACTATCTGAAGCATGCCTTTAGAATACTAAATATAATGCTGTTGTCTCTTCCTTTTGGACATTTTCTGGCATTTTCCCCCAAAACTCAGCATTTGCCCGGTATGACTGTAGATGTCCTGCCTTGGACTGTTTTTTAAAAAAACAATGTTTCTTCTTTAGAATAGCACAAATCCCGCTTGATGGCACAAATTTGCATGTTGTTGCTGTTTTACAACTAGTATTCTAAAGGCAGGAGCAGGCGTAGCTGCTTTTTAGCAGAACTGTTTTGGTATTTTGCTGCTGTTTACTATAATGCATACCTTCCGAGACCTTCCCAGACCTTCCCAAGTAAGTTCAAGGAATTTGGGGAGCTCTAGCACCAAAATTGTGAAACATGAAAATTCTGGTTTTGATATATAAAACCAACTTCACTCTCTGTTTTTAAAAGAAAAAAGGTACATATGTGGAAACTGAGTTGTCCACTGTTCTATTTCTGGCCCAAGAGATAGCTCTGGGATGATTTTTAGACCACTCTGTTTTGTTTTTTTAAGAGAGCATTCTTCTCTCCTTAATAGAAGCATCTTTGGGCTCCCCTGGTGGCGCAGTGGTTGAGAGTCCGCCTGCCGATGCAGGGGACACGGGTTCGTGCCCCAATCCGGGAAGATCCCACATGCCGCGGAGCGTCTGGGCCCGTGAGCCATGGCCGCTGAGCCTGTGCGTCCGGAGCCTGTGCTCCGCAACGGGAGAGGCCACAACAGTGAGGGGCCCGCGTAAAGCCAAAAAAAAAAAATAGAAGCATCTTGCTTTAGAAAAGTTGCCTTGGTCTACAGACTAAGCAAAATTCCAACTCATCCTAACCTGTTAAAGAGTTGGATAATTTTTAATGGTTAACCAATTGTTTTTGATCTAATCTTTGGGGTATTTTGGTTGTTGTTTTTTTTTTTCAAGTTAAATCTGAAGAACTCCAAGATTTTAGGCACTTAAGATATCAGAACCAAAATTAATTGGGCTTCATAAAAATCCCTTAGTTGCCCTTGCCCTAGGTAGTAAATTAAGTTTGGCGTTATTGTCAGGCTGGATAAGCAGCAGAGTAAAACAGTACGAACACATCCAAGGCTTTTCCCTCTGTCTTCAAGTCGTATTCTCCCGTATACATCTTGTAAGGGAATGGTAAATGAAATTTTAGTAGCTGCTTAATTCCTGATCTGTCTTCATTAGAATGAACTGATCCCTCTTTGCTATAATCCCCACCTGCACCCATGCCCACACAAAAAACAACGAAACAACACAAGTGAAAAACCTTTCCAAGTTGCTTAAGTCCTTAAACATCTGAGCCAAAGACAATGACAATAAAACAAGTTACTGTAGGGCTTACCTGGTGGCGCAGTGGTTGAGAGCCCGCCTGCCGATGCAGGGGACACGGGTTCATGCCCCGGTCCGGGAAGATCCCACATGCCGCGGAGCGGCTGGGCCCGTGAGCCATGGCCGCTGAGCCTGCACGTCCGGAGCCTGTGCTCCGCAACGGGAGAGGCCACAATAGTGAGAGGCCCGCGTACAAAAAAAAAAAAAAAAAAAAAGTTACTGTAAAGCTGTTAACTGCTTTGCAAGTAGGGCTAAGGTGTCAAATTAACTATATTGGCACTGCTGAGCTATAAAGCTTTCTATACCTGTAATATAAAGTGTTTGAGTTTTTAATTGGGCTGTATGATCAGTAGTTTATTTTGGAAAGCTCTGTGAGCTCTAAGAAACTGCATGGTTTTTATTTGATGTAATATAGGAGACCCTCCACCTTCTCAAGGAATACTGATATATTTCAAAACATTTTTGTGACTGTCCAAATTTGTGAAATTACTAGGACATAATGAAGTAAGGTGTAATCAAGAAATTTAAATGACCTCTACAGAGCATTTTATTGAATTCCTGGTGATACTTAGGCAATGGCAAAGCCACGCTGAGTTACAAGTGCCAGGCCTCTGACTCCTGAGTAATCTGCCTTATATGCACTAGACCTTCCATATCTGAGGTTCAAATTAGCGCACGGAAATTATCTGTCATGTTGTATTTTTTAGCATAGATTGGGAACACTTAAATTCTTGAGTCCTCAGACGCCAGGGGTCTCTCTGTAGTGTCAGTGTTTAACAGAAACTAACTCCATAATGAATGGAATTCAATTCCACACATGGTTTGTTCAAGCACACTTACTTAATAAGTAGCCTGTTTTTTAAATGTCTTTTTTAAATGTAAATATTTGAAGTTTTTATTTGTTTTGATATATTAATTTGCTACACCAACTATGGTTTCAGAATTCATCTTTTGAACAACTTGGTTCCAGAGTCTGTAAAATGAACTGAGAATCTTGTGTATTAAGCCTGTCATTGGGACGTGTGAGAATAATGTGTTCATAAAGCATGGATCTCACCTTGGTTGTGCAGCTGCATCATTCATTTCATGGTCTTACGTAGTAAGTGACTTGTAAGACTGTTCCTGCCCCCTTGAAGAGGGAAATGGTACCTCCAAGGTAGAAGCCTGAGAATAGAAATCAGAAGGAAAGGATCACTGACTTGACTCTAGTGAAGTTTTTCATTTTAAATAAGCTTCAGAAAATACAGTGACTTTGATAGGAGGAAAAGGCAAATTTAGATCTTAAAAAAAAAAAAAATTAAAAAGCCACTGCCTTAAAGGTGTATTTGCAGTTCATGAGCCTGGAATTGTGTTTTGGCTTTGTTGGGAAGAAGCAGACGGTGGTGATGTGATATTGAAGCCTTTCCTTAATGACTGGTGCTATTTTGGAGGTACAGGAGTAGATAAATGCAACAGTATGTGAGGCTCTTATATAGCATTCATCTTTTGTGGTACAATGATATCCGTACCCTTGGTATGAAGGAAAATTTATTTGGCTAGAGCATTTAAATAACGTAATGTTTTTTTTTAACCAATGAACTTGGTAGTACACAACATTTCTGCCAGATTTTGATGAATTACACCCTTGCATTTAAAGACATTTCCAGATATACTTGAAGTAATTTACCACAGTTTTGGATGGCATCATTTATAGCTGTAAAATGAATAAATTTGCTCTAATTTTATTAAATAAAATCTTACTTTTCTTTTAACTACTATCTCCAGCTTAGTGAAGAGCAACCTGACACATAAACAAGCCCCTGGTTATCCAAGTGACTGGGATGTAGGCTCTGTTGTCAGGCTGGTCTGTGTTCGTAAGATCATCATCCTTAGAAGAGAACAGGAGGGAAGACCAAACCTTGGGGACTGACTTGTGACCATCTAAAGAATTCCTTCAGGACTCTTACTCCTTTTTCATTTCCACAAAAGGCTGGACTTAGACAGTAGTGAATTACATAATCTGAAGTTTTAGAGTCTTTTTTCTTATAGATTTTGGAATCATATAGGAATATGATTAGGGTTTGGGTACCATTTAGCTGCTTTTTTTTTTTTTTTAAGGCAGTAGGAAAGGAACTCATTTATTAAACGTCAGCCATGTACTGCGTTCCTTTGGGCCTTTCCATTTATCATCTCATAAACCTTCACGACAACCCACTGAAAGAAGGTGATTCTGTTCATTTTACACACATGGGAAAACCCGAAACCTCCGAGTTTTAAGAAGCTTGTGTGAGGTTTCGTGCTGGCTGGATTCAGACCCGTCTTACTCTGGATCTTACACATTCTCCTCCCTGCACCAGGCTTAAGATGGAGACTATGAAACCAGGCATTCGGGCAGCTTAAACACTTGGTTTTCTAGAATCCAGCAGCTAGCAAGTTCAAATAACCTCATGGTTATTTCAAAATCATGGTTAAAAGCATTTTCTTCAAGGTGGCTTTTCTAGTTTGATTGAATTTTCAGGGACTGAAAGACTCACCTTCGTGTGAGAGGTGAGAGTGATGATCTCCCTGTTCTTGGGCTACACACACACGGGGGGATGGAGCTGGGAAGCGGGTTAGGCATCTGTCGTGTCTTCCTGTTCAGACAGCGGTTTCCCTCAGTAGGGCACAGTGGAGCATTAAAAAGGAAACCTAGCATCACCTGGAGAACACAGGAAGGACAGCCCTTATTTAAGGTTCAGAAATCACAGCCAGAGATGATTCGGCCAGGCCCTTCTGGATCCCCCGCTGTCCCTCACGTAGGTTTCTGTTACGGTACCTGTGAACGATTGATCACCTCCTCCTGTCTCATTGGCCTGTCTGCTGGGCTGTGATCTTTGTGTCTTGCTGGCCTTTTGTCCCTGGCTTCTAGTTCACAGCCCTCACGTGGAAACCTAACACAAGGGTTTGAAGAAGACAAGAAAATGTGGGCCAGTGTTTACTGGCTGCCTTCCAGAGGACTGTGCAGAAGGAGTCCCGCTGATAACCCAGTATCTACTGTTGGCAGTTCTGTGAGGTTGAACAGAGAGCTGGGGTCGTGTGTGGTGTGCCGGCCTGGGGATTAGGACGGAGTCGGCCCTGGCCAGGAACCAGTGGTGACAGTGAGAAGGCAGCTCATCTCTGGTGTCTCGGTGTGTTTTTTACATTGAGAAATACCTGGAAGTCCCAGTTTGATTCGTACCTTTGCCTAATACAACGTTAAGTGATTTTTCTCCTTAAATCTACTTTACTTAGCAAAAAGAAATAGGACTGAGGTGTAGAATGGACTCGTGTTGGTCTGCTTGGGTTCAAATCCCAGCTCCCTCTTCTGCATTGGAGGCACTGGGCTTCAGCCTGGGGTGCCTGACCCCCGGGGTTACGAGGTGCCGAGGGCACGGCCTGGCACGTGGGTGAGAGCTGCCACAAACGCCGTGCTGCAGGAACAGCCTGTGAAGCGCGCGCAGGGCAGGTGCGGGTAGTGCTTTCTGGGCTTCGTTGTGGAGTGATGGTTAAACTCTACCGAATAGAAAAGTGAAACAGTATTGGTTTTTTTTTTTTTTTTTTTTTTTTTTTTGCGGTACGCGGGCCTCTCACTGCTGTGGCCTCTCGTGCCTCGGAGCACAGGCTCCGGACGTGCAGGCTCAGCAGCCATGGCTCATGGGCCCAGCCGCTCTGCGGCATGTGGGATCTTCCCGGACCGGGGCACGAACCCGTGTCCCCTGCATCGGCAAGCAGACTCTGAACCACTGCGCCACCAGGGAAGCCCACAGTATTGGTTTTTAATGAAAGAGTAAACGCCTTAAGATGGACACGTAAGGGGGCCAGCTCTAACGATGGGTCTACTAATGAACAGCGTTACGGGGCTGCCCGCGGCGTTAGAGCCTCTGCACACGCAGCTCTCGGAACACTTGGGGAGGCCGCACATGTTGCAGGGATGCCATCGCCCGCCGTTCAAAAAACATTTCTGAAACGCCTCCCAATTTCTTACGGCCTCAGACTGAGCCACCCAAAGAGCATCGGTCTTGACGTTTTTTCAGAAACACATTGGTCCGATCATCCATCTGAGTCACATGTGTCACAATAGGTGCTCAAGCTCTAAGAGCGCATTAGGAAGGAGTGTGCGAGCGTGTTAGTGGGGAGCGGCTGCGCTTCCGCACGCCTTCTCGCTCATCCGCCCCGCCCACCGGCTCCGGCCCGGATCCTGCACGTGGGCTGCGCCGCGGGGGACGCGCAAGATACCTTGCCGGGTTCTGGTCGCACCACGTAGGATTTGCTTGGTAGTTTCTCTCTCAGGTCGGCCCCTTCGGTGGAAGTCAGGGTACCTGTCAAGTGTACCGGAACGCCCGGCCGCCGGCTCCGGTCTCCCGAGGACGCGCCGCCATCGCCCGCGGGGCGGGGTCCTCGGCGCCCCGGAGAGTGGGCAGCAGGCCTGCGGCCCCTGCGGCGCCGGGCACGTGAGTGTCAGAGGTGCAGTACTTTCCGGTCTTGCGTGACTTTCTCATCCTGTTCACGACCGAGTGACCGTCTCACAGTTAAAGCACCGCTACGTGTTTTTAAAATGTACCCCAGTGAGGGGTGACCTCTGTCCCCACAGAGCGGAAGCGTGACCCGGAGCAGCTGAGGCTGCTGTCCCGAAGCTGCAGGGCGCACGGTGGCGCGAGGGTGGCTCCAGTGGGGGACCTGCCTTCGTCGCATTCCTCCCGGACAGCACACCTGGTGGCGCCTGAAGACTCCTTTCAGGGACCAGCGGTGAGAGGCCATGGCCGCCCCGCCGTGTCTGTGCCTCGAGGGCTTTCCCGCGCCCGCTGCCCGGGGCGCCTCCGTTCCTGGCACCAAGTCCCGTCTCCAGATCCTCGGGAGACTTCTCTCCCGGCCTGGCCTCCGTCCCCTCGTCCTCCCGTGCCCCTGGGCGGCAACCTTCCCGTCCAGAGTCTGGCGTGTTCTCTTGCCCCCCTGGCTGTCCCGGTTCCGGTCCTCCTGGGCTTCGGGCTTCCCCGTCTTCATGGGCCTCAGTCTTCTAACTGCTTTTCAACCCAGCTTCTGCCCCAAAGGCCTCTCCTGGGATCTCCGCTCCCTCCTCGCCAGCCTGTACGTGTCCGCTCCCCGGCCTTGACCTGTGCGTCTAGCCCCTGGACGCGGCCCTTGGATTCCCCCTGCCCTTCTAACGGCCTGTGACTCACTTTCACTTCAGTGTCTTACTGTAGCCCCAGCCAACAGGTCCCAGGTGTTTGTTTCCCTCCATAAACCTCTCGGCCTGTCTTGTTGTTCTTCTGTAACATGACTCCTGTTCATCCAACATTCAATCTTAAAGAGGCCCACCAGGTACAGCGATTTGCCCTTAAGTATTTGATACATTCTTACTAATTTACCTCTGCTATGAATTAAATTAGATTTCAGTTCTCTCCATTTCAAAATCTTAACAACTTAAGAACTTTAAAGAAATCCGAATCTATTCAGTATAGGCAAAAATACCTCTGGTTCAAAACACTTCCTTCTTTTTACATTTCCTACTGCACTGCAAGAGGTCTTGTGTGTTTGCTATTTTAATTCTAGCGGGCAGTGTATTTTAATCAGGCTATTTATGACACTGGTAACTGTGAGAAAGTTATCTGGCCACCTTTAGGACTGACTAGTTAATGAAACATGTGAGAAAAGTTCCTGCTCAGTGAGTATCTGGAAATCACAGTTTTTCCAGTTTGGTAAACCCAAGAACGCCCTTTTTTCTTGGTTATTTCCATTGGTCCAAGCTACTGCCTAAACTCGTCTTCAAACGCATCTCTTTTTAAAAATTAATTTATTTTTGGCTGCATTGGGTCTTCGTTGCTGTGCGTGGGCTTTTTTAGTTGCGGTGAGTGGGGGCTACTCTTCATTGCCGTGCGCGGGCCTCTCACTGCGGTGGCCTCTCTCGTCTTGGAGCACCGGCTCTAGGTGCGCGGGCTCTAGAGCACAGGCTCAGTAGCTGTGGCGCACGGGCTTAGCTGCTCCACGGCACGTGGGATCTTCCTGAACCAGGGCTCAAACCCGTGTCCCCTGCATTGGCAGGCAGATTCCTAACCACTGCACTACCAGGGAAGCCCCTAAACGCATCTCTTTATTTGCATATCCCTAATTAAAGCTGATCTTGAAAGGATTTGCGTTCAATACAAAATGACTTGTAAAGTGCCAGGGCATTTTACTGCTAGGTCTTCATCTTTGAGAAGCACAAAGTGCATCTAAAATATTAAGCAAAGAGAGGAAGCTATGATCTTGATCTTAATTTCCCTCTGGAATTTGTAAAAAGCTTTACATATTTTCAACATATAAAATTTAGACATTTCAAGTAACAAGTTTTGTTCTAGAATGAAGAAGATTTAAGATGAGCTTTACATGTGCTGTTTGGCTGTGAGCTCTTTGACTTTTCAAATGATGGTCATAAGACACCTCCCCCTAACACACATATACACACACATGTGTGCGCATATTAAGTTTTGGTTCCCAGTAATTAGAGACTGCATACTCTGACGGTTTAAACGTTTTTAAGTAAGCAGAGATGCCTCTTTGGTTTAACTTCATCAGTATATCACTGAGTCAGTACTGAAAATTTCCTTCTTTTCATGATTTTGCTGTAAGTGGTAGAGCTGAATTAATGTATTCTTCATAGAAAAAGTAACTTTTGATTAGAAGCTGTGCATACTCTGGCGATTTAGTCTTTGTAACTATGTAATATTTTTAGCCTTCTCTGCTGAAAGGAAATGAATCAAATATTAGGGCAGTGAGAACCAGCATTTTAATTTCTTCTCTACAATGCTTGAAATGCTCAGTACTAAGTAAATTCCAGATTAGTCCAAAGACTGAAAAGAAATACACAAAATGCTAAAGCAGTTTTTGTGGCAGAGTGGTGGATTTCTTTTTCCTTTTCAAAGTGTTTGTATTGTACTTATATTTTAGAATGGAAGAAATAAATATAAGTGTTAAATTTATTTGAGCCTCCTACGATGAGTATAATAATCGCGATGGTTGTGGGCAGCTTGGCTGTAGCCCAGAAAGAAAGTGAGCCCATTCGAAAACTTAGATGTTTCTGTCGCTTTACATACTCAGAGAAAATCAAGACAGATTGGTAGAAAAGCCTCGAAAGCTTTTTCCTTGGATGGCACCCAGGCTTGCTCCTCATCTGTTACGCCTTCACGTTAATAAACCACCTGCATCTCCATCTGGGCCTGTGCCAGCCTGTGCTCAGCACTGCCGGCCCTCCCAGCCCTGGTGCCCACACGGCCCCACCCCCCGCCGTGGCAGTGACTCCCTCTGCCCAGACACCCCCCTGCATCGGCGCCCCCTGCAGCCTTCCCTGGTCAAGGGCGCCTGCCTCCCGACGCCTCGACCACCCTGGGTGTCGGCCTCGTCCCTCACCGCTCCCTGGCCCTTCCGCTGCCCGTCCGTCACCCCCTTTTCGAAGCTTAAGCTTCGTGACAGCAAGAATTTCCAGTTACCGGGTCCCCAAGTCTTGGAATGGTACCTGGCATGTGGTAGGTGTGTAATAGATACGAGTTAACCTCACAGCCCTGCAGTGAAGTAGGTAACACCCCCGTCTTGCAGAGGAGAAAACAGAATGTACGAGTCCAGTGACGTACTGAGACGCGGCTGACTGTGAAGTGGCAAAGCTGAGGCTGGAACGCAGGCTGGTCTGTGTCTGGAGCCTTCACACAATCCTGTTGCCTCCCTCGTAATGCGGAGGTTCTCCCGGTGGCCGCCCGGTCCCCATTCACTGAAAACCCTGGAGAAACGAGGTCCACTTGCCGGCCTCACGTGCGCGGTGAGGATTCTAGGGAGGGACCGGAGCTGCAGCTCCACCAGGAGGCATTTACCAAACAGCCAAGGAAACTGGCAGGCGAGTGCCCAGGAGCTGCCGGGAAGGTGGCCCAAGTGAAATCCCGTGGGTGAGTTCCAGAAGAAGGAAGTGAAACAATAGGGGCGTCACAGCCGAGCTTCACACAATCAAGTTGGTTCCCGAATCATGACCGAACTGTAACCTTAAATAGTTTTCGTTAAATGTATAATCCAAGCTTGGCAGATTATATCAAGTTGAGACAATGAGATAAGCTATCAGAGGTGACAGCTCCAAAAGGAGAGTTTCAAGTCAGGAGGCTAGCTGTGACATTAAGACTTAAAAAAAAAAAGTTGCTAATTTTCTTATGAGGGAATAGTTCACTATTTGCATCATAACCTTAAATCAGTAGTATTCCTCCTCTGCAAGAATCCTCCAAACGACAGGGAAACATTTTAAAGCAGAACCCAACTCCCAGGCCCCCTGAAGCCTGTCTGCACGGGTGTGTTCTGCTGCCCTCTGCTGCTCACGGGTGGTACAGCCGTGACGGTTCATTCCCAGGGCCACCCCAAGGCATCGCCAGAAAGACTTAGGAGTTGTCCTCCCCTAAAGCAAGCCACCTACTCCAGACACTGCAACCCACCGGCCTGGGCATCCTGTGCTCCACCTCCGCCCCAAACCAAACGTGGGACTAAAGTGAAAACTGCTTTTGCTAAGACATCAGTGAAGTGACTTGGATTCAGCTGAGTGATCACATCACCTGGAGAGCTGGCCAAACACACACAGCACGTGCTCTCTGGAGCCTTGTCTCCCAAGAGAAACTTGGTCTCAGACAAAGCCACTGCCCGTCTGCTCTGCCTGCATCGCGTCCACACACACACACGTGTTTACTTTGGATGCACTCGTGAAATACTTTCTCTCATTGGACATGAGTATGATGGTTAACAGCCCTTGTTTGAATCCAGGCTCACCCACTTAGCAATCTTACACAAGTCACCTAATTGGTCCCACCTGTTTCTTCTTCTCTAAAATGGGGATAATCGTAACTGAAATTATTAGTTATTAACATTCGATGAATGTAAAGCCCTCACTATACGCCAAGTGTTTGGTTGGATTTGTTAAAGATACTGCGTGTGAAAAGAAAGCTGGTCCCAGGGCCTGGCCCAGAGTAACCTAATTTTCACTACTAGGAATGTATTTTTTCCTCATTCCATAAACAATGTTCATTTGTCAGCCAACTGAAAACCATCATTATCAACTTTTTTTCCCCAGAACTGTGAAATTCTGTTTAAAAGGTGTGGTCCTGATATTTTTCCTGTACTTAATAGAGCCTCATATGATATAAGAGCCGGAAAGAATCCACAGAGTCATCTAGGCCAGCTTTCTGGCCACCTGGCCTATCCCATCTCTGGACAGCTCAGCCAGTAGACGGTCCTTGCTAGGGCCCAGATCAACTTCCCTAGGGTCCGTGTGCTGGTTCTGCTCTCCAGATCATCTTTAAGAAGTCTGCTTTCTCTCCCTTACAACTGTCGCGCGCGCGCGCGCGCGCGCGTGTGTGTGTGTGTGTTCACTCCTTCGTCAAAAATCTTTTATCCAGGCTCAAGTAAAAAGTAATAGTAACTACCTCATTTTTTCCTAAGGAAACAGTGCCTTTATTAAAATGATGGGAATTGTCTGCCCAGTTAAATCTTTACCTAAATTAAAGGGTCCAAAGTGATTGCTTGAGATAAAGGAGGAAAATAATTGCCATTCCTTCTGCCTCCAAACGAATCACTTCAACAAGTATTTCTTGCTCTTAGGCGGCATTCACCAACCTTGCTGCCCGTAAGATTGGGGGTGGCGGAGGGGAGGTTTTGCTTAGGGCGCCGTGGCCAGAGCTGCCGATTTCCACTCCGGGCTGGCGCCCAGGAATCTGCATTTTAATGCCCGCCATCGGTGCTCCCACAACTGCACTGCAAAACAGTCGCCAGGAGAGTCTGGGTCTCGCCTGACGGTCCTGCTGGCTGCAGAGCAGTGAGCCAGCCTGCCCTGCTTGCCCTCGGGAAGCCCTGGACTAGCTTGTGGCAGGACAGCACACAAGCCACAGCCAGTGGTGTCAGCCTGGACCTGAGTGGCCCCCCGTCCTTGTACAGAAATGGGGCTGCTTCACTGCCCCCCGCCGTTGTCTCCTCTCGTGTTGGATGCCTGAGGCCAACTGAAAATGGTGGTGGGACACGGCCCTGCCCCGGCCCTGGTCCCCAGTGGGTGGGCTCCCCGCGGTCGGTGAGCAGGGGACACACGTGGCGCCCACGTGGTGGCCGTGCCTGCAGTGCCACCGCTGGACCAGTCCCCGCAGCCCCGGCCACGAGGCACCACCGGGACCCTCGGCGATGGCCCGGTCCCTCCCACGGCCTGCAGGAGCCAGACCAAAACCTCTGTTGCACGTCTCCGTGCGACCTCTGAACCCAAGCCCGCACAGCCCCCGCTGAGCTGCTCGGTCCGTCTCCGCCCCCAGCCTCGCACGCCCGCCCTCTGCCTACACGGGGGCGCCGGTGCCTTGCCCTCACCTGCCCGTCCACACCGAGTCTGGGAGCAGCCTTTAATTTTCATACAGTTTGGAACTTGGAGAGAAGCTGCGAAACACTGCAAAGGAATTCCGCACACCCTCCGCCTTCACCCACATCCTCAACTGCTGGCTTTCGCTACAGACACACCTGCACGAGACCCGCACGGTCCCTGACCCCTCCCGGGAACAGGCACGCTCTCTTGACCAGGGGATGAGCCACACTGCTGCAGTGACTGCCAAGCCACAGGCCACGGCCAGCGCTCAGCACCTGGCCCAGCACCGCCCCGGGCCCCTCCTCCTGCTTCGGGAGCCCGTCCGGGTTCACGCGTTCCGTGCACTTGTCACGTGTCCGTGGTCCCCTTGGGTCTGGATGATTCCTTGGCCTTTCGGGACACGGGCGCCTTGAGGGAGTGCGGGCCGGTAGCTCCGCGTGTCCCCGGCCGGGCCTTGTGTGCTGCATCCTCGTGACTGGGCTCAAGTTAAGCCCTTTCGGCAGAAGCCACGCGGCAGGGCGCCCGGCCCTTCCGGTCTGTCCCTGGGACGTGGGTGCGGACCGCGGGCAAAGGTGGGGCCCTGCGTACCTTCCCGGCGCCTCCTCCTCAAGGGAAGCTTCCCCACGTCCGGCACCGGGGCTAGGTCGGCGGCCTGGCCCATCACGCTCCGGGCACAGAGGCTCCCAGTCCAGACCTGGCACAGAGCGGGTGCTCCACAAACGTCCGCTGAGTGAATGGAAGAGTGAGTGAGACTCTCCGGGAGCCGCTCTAGCTACAGAGCAGAGCCTCCAGATCTCTGCGGACGGGCCTGGGTGCGTTTCTGCTTTACGCCTGGAGCATGGCTACGCTTTGGGCTTCGTTTCATGCCGGATTCTCACTCAGAGCATGAAAGTCTGACTAAATCCCAATAAAGATTTCTTCTGGGAGTCGCAGAATAGACTAATTTTAGAAAGTGGAACCCAATCCGAGACTTTTCCATTTGTTTCTTCATGGGGGGCGGGGAGGGAGGATGGGATTCTCTGGGGCTTTTGTCTTGAGAGGCATCTGGACCCCAAAGAGCAGCACGCAGTGTCCTTCCGCCCCGGCCTCCCCGCGCCCCCGACCCCGCACGGAGGCCGCCCAGGAGCTGACCGTCTCCCTTTGTTGTTTCAGACGCAGGAGGGGGGAGGCGCACTGATGTCACCGGCCCTCCTGCAGCGCTGCCACCCCTCGCCAAGCGGGCAGGGCGCCGCCACCGAGGCTGCTTGCTGCAGAAAGACGCCGGCCTCCCTCCTGCACCGTCCTGCACCCTCGGCGGGATCTGCGGAGGAGCCACCGCCAGGCTGGCGGCGTGGCGGGGCTCAGCGGCCTCCGTGGAGCAGCTGCTGTGCGGTGTCGTCCTCTGCCCGCGGGAGGATGGGCCACCGTCCCCACCAGCGAGGACGCGTGAACCCGGGGACCCACGCCGCCGGGTCCTCCATCTGGCCTGTACTTCCCCATCACGCGGACGGTGACCCGGGCAGGGTGCCAGCCCGTGACGTGGTGGCTGGAACACACACCTTAGCGGCTGCCAGTGTCGACTTAGGGGATGTTCAGAGACGAGCCGGGCAGGGAGGGCTTGGTGCCGAGATGAGTGATGCTTCGTGTGGGCGCGCGTCCAGGTGACGGGGCCCTTCCCCCAAGCGGAGGCCCGCGCCTGTGTGTTGGGCTCACGACAGGCTCTTATGCCGACGTGAATTGAGTTGAACTGCACTGAATCGAATTGGATGGAAATAAATTCAACTGAAAGCCTACCGACAAGCATCCACCTGTTGCTGAGTGCCAGGCCCCGGGGGTCAGGGATGCACAGGACCGTCCCCCGGTCTGGGAGGGGGCACGAGAGGCGGCGGACTGCGGGGGGAGATGTTCTGAGCTGAGCCTGCAGGTGCGGAGCAGGGGGGACATGCAGAGACACACTCGCGCAGAGGAAGCGCATCTCAGGGGTGGCCCGTGAACCCCACGTGTGGAACCACCTGGAACATCCCCCAGACCTACATCAGAGCCTCGGGGAGCTGGCCCAGGAATCTGCATTTTCAAACCAACTACAGGCGGATTCAAAGTTTGAGACTCGCTGAGGGGAGGGGGTGACAGGGGCCAGGCGGTGCTTTTCGGGGGTGGGTGAGTCGGGGCCATTCCCGAGCCGAGACACTGCAGAGCACGTCGGCCCCCTGAGGGGCTGCCGACTCTCTCCCACCCCACGCCTCCGCCCTGGAGTCTAGGTGTTTGCTTTGCTGATAAGCTCCCAGGTGGGTGAGGCTGCAGCTGGGACACGGGTTTGGAAGATTCCAGCCAGAGCGAAGGAAGCCCCGCGGCTCTTCTCAGGCTCTGGGGAGCAGTCGTGATCTTTGGGGCACTCGGATCTGACCAGAGGCACCTTCCTTCTCTCCACACCCATCCTAGGCTTCAGGCCCAGCAGCGCGGTGCTTAATACAATCACGGAATGCCTGGTGCTCCCAGATCTGAAAATGAGGCACCCGAGCCGCGCTGCCCAGGGTTCCCAGCCGGGCAGGCTGGAGGTCTGAGATCCAGGCGCTGGTGGGTTGGTTCCTCCCGAGGCCTCCCCCTCCTTGGCGCGTAGATGGGCATCTTCTCCCCGTATCCTCACACGGACCGTGCACACACATCCCTGGTGTCTGGGTCCAAACTTCCCCTTCTTATAAGACCAGTCAGATCGGATTAGGGTCACCCTAACTGAATCACCCTTTGAAAGGCCCCTCTCCAAATACGGTCACATTCCGAGGTGCTGGGGGTTGAATCTGGGGGGACACAATTCAGCCCATAACAGGCAGTATTTCCTTAGCTATGACCTTGATAATGTACATGGTTAAGGGCTTTGATCGTCTAAGTACCATCTCTCAAGTTGAAGCTGCCCTTACTTTCCTCGTGGTCCAGTTAGCTCTATCTTCAGATAAACATGTAACATTTGCAGAAACTTTTAGATTTCTAAGCAGCGTTTTGCTGAGCCTCTATCTCTAGTATCAACACAAAATTAAACCCTGGGTCCAGAGCTTCCCAGCCGACGCCAACCTTGCAGTGTGACATAATGCAGAGGGCCTTGCCCAGCAACCCTGGGACTCCAAAGGCAAACCAGGACCCTCATCAGCAAGCGTCCCTCACCCACGCACTGGGCCTCTGGCGTCTCCCGCCTCCCTCGATGGCCCCTCGTGGACCGCAGAGGAGCCCAGGCCCCGCCAGGCCAGCGCTCGGGTGGGGAGCCACCGTCAGAGGGAGGGACGCGGCGCAGGCTTGGCAGCGGCAGTGCCAGCTGCAATGCACCCTCCCCGACTCAGGGTCCCCGCTGCCTTTCAGAAAATGGAAGGTCTCCAAACGAATAGATGATAGATGACAATTTTGTGTAACGTAGAAGCACGCACAGAGGTCACGTCAGGGAGACTATGAATCCTTTCCTCTATAATCAGAAGGAGAAGGAAGGCTTTTCTGTCCCCAGTTCCGTGTGACTACGGCTGCCACCCTCCCGGTCATGGCACCCTTGAAGGGGCCTCCCTCTCCCCACATGTCCCTGGAACAGAAGCTGAGGGTCTAGTCGGTGAAGGCCTCCGGTCTCAGGGAGGCCCGGGGACTATTATTTTAGGCGGCTTCTATGTACTTGAGGCTCTGTACGTACTTGATGTTCTGGGAAATGGGCACTAACACCCATTCTGGAGATAAAGACATCAAATCCAGAGAAGCCGAGTCACCGTGGGGCTGGGATTTGAACCCAGGTCTGTCTGGCTCTGAATCCCATCAGCTGTTCCTGTGTCGCCCTCAGGACACCCTAGGCTGGGCAGGTCCAGCCTTCAGCACAGTAGGAAGCTCCGGGGAGCTTTAAAAACCCTCCGCGTGGAGCCCCACCCCGAGAGACCGTTTAATGGGCCTCAGGTGAGGCCCCATCGCCGGATGGAACAGTCCCCAGGTGACCGTAATGAGCCGCCCAGGGAGAAGCCCCGCCTGCCACGCGCAGCACCTGCGAAGGTCGGAGCCACAGCATACGCCCCCTGCCCCCCGCCAGCGGGTGGACTCATTCACTGAGAACTCGCATGTCCACGTGGCCCGGGCAGAAACCCCAGTCCTGACGCTGACCTGCTTGACGGATGAGACCCAAAACTGTGTCCCAGACCACATGGCCCGCAGGGCCTGCCCACCCGGGCTCTGTCCGCATCTGCAAAACGCACACCCCGAGTCGCTGCAACGTGCAGGCGCCGGGCTGAGGTTTGGAGGGGACACAGGATAACTGCCCCACGCGTCCTCCAGTCTAGCTGAGGAGACACAGCTCAGCTAAACAAAAGAAACGGGGAAAAAGGACAAATACATTTCACCATATGAAAAGAACCAAGCAAGTGCCTAACTGGGGGTGGTGCCCCATCGGGTGTGTGGGCCCGAGCGACGGGAGGCACAGGGAGGAAGAGACAGGTGTTTGCTATCGAGAGACGGCTGATTGTGAGCCCTGCCTGATCGCACACACGTGTGCACACACACACCCGGGCTTCAGCGCAAAGTAGGTTAACCTTTCTGCAGGGGCAGAGAGAGTGCCGTTTCCTGCTGCTACAGGGGGCTCTGCAGGCACAGGGAGCGTGGTTTCTTTGCCCCAGGGGTAACCCCATAAAGCTGCTTGGAACCCCCTTTCTTCTCTCTCTCCCCCTCCCCATCCCCGATGACCTCAGTGATCCCCAGAGCTTCAGCTCCTACACAACTCAAATCCGGCTGCAGCGCTCACCCGTCCCCTGAGCTGCAGACGCCCCACCTGGATGCCTGCCCACTGGACGCCCGCAGTGGGCCCCGCAAACTCCCCCTCCTCCTGGCGACAGCCCCACCCCCAAGTCCTCCTCTGCGGAACTTTCCATCCGGGCAGCTCAGGGACAGCCGACTGGCCCTCTGCTCCAAGACTGGCATGTGAGCCAGAGGTGGGCATGAGGCTCCGGCCAGAACGGGTCACTCCCGGGTTCCTGGTGAGAAGGAGCAGCGGAGTGGCTGAGCTGGGGAACAGGAGGGTGGGCGGCCGGGGAGGCAGAGCGCGGAGAAGGCGGCTCGAGCACCGGCCCTGCGGTGCCTGCACCCGCCCGAGCGCCAGGCGCCCTCCCGGCCTCCCGGTGCAGCCACTAACACTGTCCCATGTCTGCATAAGCCGGTCCGAGCTGGCTTCTGTCCTTCTGCCATCAAAGGCTCCTCGAACAAGATGAGCCCACGGCCTCCAGGCCCAGCGACCAGCTCCTGGCCGGCCCCCCGGCTGCCCTGGTGGCAGCGCCGCCCGCGTCACCCAGTCCGCCGCCCCGACCCGCACCCCGGCGCCTCGTCCCCCCGCGGCGCCCGCGCCCCGCTGCACCCCGCCGCCCCCCTCCATCCCCCTCCAACCCCCTCACCTGGTCCCGGACGACTTCAGCCATTTCCTCCCTGGGCCTCCCGGCTCCGCTCCGCCCAGCGCTCCGCCGTGGGATGTTTCTGGAACCAGCTCTGATCCGACAATCGACCTTCATCGACCCCCTCCTGCCGCCAGGACCGAGCTCTCGACCACAGCTCTAATCCCCGGGCTCACGTGCGCTTCTCGCTGTCCCCGCCAGCGCCCCGGCCCGGGCCACTCAACGGCGTCGTCCCTTCCGAGGGCGACTGGCCTGCGCCTCCGCCCCCCAGACCCCGGGTCAGCGGAGTCTGCGCCTCCTTCACCCTGGGTTTCCTACATGGCTCCGCAGGCCCCGGACGCCCGCAGGTGATGCCTGAGCGAAGGAAGGAGGGACCCACCCACCACGTGCCTCCCGGGCCCTCCCCGCCCCGCACGCACGCCCCTCCCCGCACGCCCCTCCCCGCACGCCCCTCCCCGCACGCCCCTCCCCGCACGCCCCTCCCCGCACGCCCCTCCCCGCACGCCCCTCCCCGCACGCCCCTCCCCGCACGCCCCTCCCCGCACGCCCCTCCCCGCACGCCCCTCCCCGCACGCCCCTCCCCGCACGCCCCGCCTCCAGCCTCCCTCCGGGGCTGGAGATCAGCGTGATATCTTTGGGAAGCTCACCTCCTGGAAGCCAATCCGCCCGCCTTTCTGGCTCCTTTCTTTCTCCCCCAATTAAACAAAAGCTTAAAAAACCCCAGCGGTATGGGGGGGATGACAAGGTGGAGCACCAAGGACTTGGGGGAGTGAAACTAGGCTGTCGCCTACTGTGATGGCGGATCCACGTCGTGGACGTTTGTCCAAACCCACAGGACGTCCGCCACCGAGAGTGAGCCCTCGTGCCAACCGCGGACTCCGGGGAACAGGGACAGAGACCGTGCAGGCTCATCCGTTGAGTAGACGCCCCCCGCCCCATGGGGCCGGTGGGGACAGAGAGTAAAACCTTCCTCTCCGTTTTGCTGTGAACCTAAAACTAGCCTTAAAGGGGGGGAAAAAAAGACAATACATAACAGGAAAAACTGGCTCGGGTGCAATTCAGTCTCAGTAAAGATGAGGTGCTTCCCTCCTTTCCTGTTCCCGCCACGCCTCCACCCACCTCTGCCCACAGCCCGCTGCCTCTGCCTCCACGCTCCTCTCCCACTGAGGCTGATGGGCCCCTTGTCCCTTCACTCAGGGTCACCATGTGGGCACCTTTAGCCCCACCTTCTCCGGCAGGATCCAAACCCTGGAGAGTCAGCACTTAACCTCAGGGAGAGCAGGGCTGGGCCCTGGTGCTGGTGAGCGGGGAGGAAAAGCAGGTGGGAATGATCCGGAAGATTCCACGGCAGGACAGCGGGCAGCCCCCGGCCACTGCGACTGTGCAGAGCCCGGGGAGAAATAAGCGGGCGCTTGAGGCTGGGGGACAGCTGCCAGCGACCCGCGGCCAGTCGGCTGACACACAGCCCTGGGTTCTGGGCCCCTGAGGAGGCGTGGGGGGTGCTTAGGCAGGTGTTGCTTTAGGGCAGCGGGACTAGGCAGCACTGGGGATGCCTCTAGCCATCTCCCGCCGTCCCGGTGGCTGCCGGCTCCCCACGGTCCCCCGGAGACCGCGGCCCCTTGGTCCTGGGGGAGGCCTGGTCGGGACGCGGGGTGTGTATTCGGTCCGCACAGGGGCTGCGGTGAGGCCCCGGGCGCCAGGGTGCACCTGCCCCCCGCCAGGGTCCCCATGCCCGAGGGAGCCGATCTTAAACAGCAAACAAGAAACACCATGGGGGTGGGGAGGAGAGAGAGAGAGGGAAGGAGAAAGGCTCTTCCTGCCTTTCGAACAAGGGCCCCCCCGTCTTCGTTTTGATCCGGGTCCCGCAATTGCCGGCCAGCTCTGGCGAAGGACAAGCAGGTATCAAAAGACGGGGGCCCAGAGGTCCAGGAGGGAGGCGCCTGCTCCCAGAACTCAGGGCTGCGGTCGGGCCCATGCAGCACTCACGCGCAGCTTTGCTTCCTGGGCCAGGGCCTGGTCCCGGGGTGCGGTGGGGTCCCTGTGCTGCTACAGGTGGGTGGGTAGCTACACGGGCTGGAGAAGAGGGCAGGCGGGGTGTTGGAAGGAAGGTCCTGGCGCATTTCCTAGATTTCAGAGTTATTCCAGCCCAGACGACGGCCTGGGTGTTCCTGACGGCACAGCTGACGGGCAGGAGCCTGGAACTGCCTGTCATTTCTGGGACAATGGTTTTCGAACTTTCCTGGGCTTCAGAATTCTCTGGGAATTCCCTCCTGAGAAAAATTCCTGAATCAGTAGGTCCGGAATTTTTAACGAGCAACCCAGGAACTCTCTTTAGTGGGTGTGGGTTGTCCACACCGAGGAGCTGAAGGGCCTCCCGTCTTGGAGGTTCGGCCCCGGCAGACGCCTTGTGGAGCAGAGATGAGCCAGCCCTGCAGAGCCCTGCCACCTACAGAATCCTGCCCCTAAGTTCTGGTGTCACTTGCTTCGCAGCAAAGAAGCTAGAACAGTCAGGAATGCACTGAGTAACCTTGGGAACACATGGGCAGCACCCACATCGCATCTGCTTCCACGTCTGAGAAGCAGGTGCTCCCAGTTTTCTGTAACTGCTGTTTCAGTGGACACCACACAGCATCACAGACCCCCACGGCACCCACCTTCCGCTTTAACATTTTTCTGGTGGGCAGTTTCATCCTCACAAGGCCACCCATTAGCCAGCTGACCCGGGCAAGTCATTTCACCCTCGTCTCTGCTCCAAGGCAATAAGGATTTCTTTTCCTTCCCAGTTCACTGGACGTGGGTGAAGATGAGAGACAAAACCCACGGGAAAACAAGTTGCAACGTGCAACGTGCTATATAAACACGTCCGAGAGTGAGGAAGGAATGGAAGTCGGGCCCAACTAAAACAGCAGTATTCAAAAAATAAAAACAGCGTTGAGAGGCAAGATGACTGCTTTCACTTTTTTCTCCATATTTTCCTGCAGCTCCCAAAGTTTCCAAACTTTTACTTAAAAGAGCCGCCCCCGTCCCTGGACGAAGGCAGGCTGGGGAGCTGCTGCAGCCTCGCTGGCCTCCCTGACTCTTGCGGGCGAGGTGGAGGCTGCCAGCAGCCAGGCAGGTGCCTCCCTCCCTCCTTGGGCTGTGGCTTCCTTCCCCGAAAAGCAAAACGGGAAAGGAGTGCCCGCTGGTTTCTTATTTAGGACACCGACTTGGCAGCCGAGAATTGGAGGGGCCTGTTTTGTCATTGTTAAAGAGTAACCTTCAATTTCAAGTTTAAAATAAACCCGGTCCTCTCCCCGGGTCCCAGCCCCCACCGGGAGCTGGTGGTGGAAAAGGGGCCCAGGCGGCCTGGCGCCCAGGCAAGGAGCTGGCGGCGGGGCCGTGCGCTGGAGGGCCCTTCTCGCTCCTCGGCCGCTTCAAGGAGCTTTTGGAATCTGAGAGTCGGGCACCAATGCAGAAACTCAAGCAAGATTTCTGGGTGGCTTGTGTTCAGGCTGTGGCTGGAGCAGCGCCTGGTGGGAGGAGACGCCAGAAGGGCCCAGAATCCACACAGTCCAACACCCAGCCTGGGCTTCGCCTCCCTCCCGCTGAGATGGGGACCAGACCCGCCCACCCTCCCACGCAGGTGTCGACTCAGCAGGTCTGGGAGAGTGACTTCCTTAGTGCTGGATGTCCTGAGACCTGTCAGGTCACTGTGCCTGGCCCCTCGTGGCTCCTCTTCCCTTGGACTTGCCTTGATTCCGTATCTTCCTGGTCTAGTCCGTTTGTCTCCCACTGTTACAACCTTCGTTCCACAGGGAAAGGAGTCTTCTGTCTTTTTCCTCACTGTGTTCTCCATGCTGAGGACAGTGCCAGGTGCACAGCAGCGGCCCAGGCTACACCTTGTTGAATAAAGGCACTGTCGGGGTAACTGGATCCTGGGAAAAAACAAGCAAAACACCCCCAAAGCTCCATCCAGTTCAAGGCCTTATCCATGTTTTGACAGCTGCAAAAGTAAAACTGATTTTTAAACATAAACTCCTTTCATTTCCCCGTCTTCTAGTAGGGATGGTAAATCACGAAGGGGGTTTCTAACGGGAGCAAGCCGGAGGGGAAGCAGGGCCTCGGGGGAGATGGCCCTTGGTTCTCTGGGGTCACCTGTGCTTGACTGGGATTCTTTGAAGAGACAACAGAAGAGAAAACCCAAGCCCACGTGTTTACCTGATAAACGCATGACTCTTGGACTTCCCTGGCAGTCCAGCGGTTAAGACGTCGCCTTCCACTGCAGGGGGTGCGGGTTCGATCCCTGGTTGGGGAGCTAAGATCCCACATGCCTCGTGGCCAAAAAATCCAAAACCTAAAACAGAAGCGATATTGTAACAAATTCAATAAAGACTTTAAAAATGGTCCACATCCAAAAAAATCTTAAAAAACAACAAAAACGGAAGACCGGCCCCCCACCCCACCGCCCACCATTCTTGATGCTAAGGCTCCTCATGTAACGCGCCATCAGAGCCAAAATATAAACTCTGCCAGAAACGCCCACTCTGCATGTGCCCACGGCCTCCCTCTTCCAGGACAGCTGCCTGGGCAAGCGGATGCCAGCCAGCCCGAGCGTCCTCCCCGTCTGCCCGGGGTCAGCAGCCCAGGGCGGAGGTGGGTGCCTGGGGGTGACGTGGCCTGGGAGGAAGGGCCCGCAGCTCGTTCCCCAGGGGGAGGGGGCCCCGGTTGGCTCACAACGGGAGGCGACAGGGTAGATGAACTTCATCTCCTCTTCCTAAGTAACAGGCTTATTACTCTTCTGATAAATTCCATCTTTCACCTCCTATGTGCTCTTCCAGCATCACCCAGACCCCCAGGGCTTGCAGCAACACACGCAGACATCGGTGGGCGGAGGGGCATTTCCCTGGGGTCTGCACCCTGCGTCTTCGGCACCCTGTTCCACAGGGGCCGCCCCTTTGCCTTTCACACTGACCATGCGCAGTCCCAGTTCCCTGCCAGGAACGACCCCACCCACGGGGCAGGGGAGGGGCTGTTAAGTGTGGCTCCTGTGAGCTGCTTGTTTATGTTACAACCATTCCTGAGTTATTTGGTTGTTTACTAACACCGGTCAGGACCCCTCACTGGACCTCACCAAAGCCAGTCTGTCTCCTGGGGCTGGTGTGTGTATGGGGGGCCCGGAGGCCTTAAGGGCCAGAGCAGTCAACTCTTGTCCTGCTGGGCCCTGGCGCTCAGAACTGTAACAGGGTCAACTCGCTGGAAGCATTTTCTGCAATCAGCTCCCCTGAACCCAGGTTCCTCCAGGGCTGCTCCGAGATCCACTCCCAGCTTAGAGGATTCGGGACTCTGTCCTTTTGCTGCTCTACAATGGCAGATCCCCCACACGTGGGTTCTGACCTGCTCTGTCCCCCCGCCCTGGGGTCACCGTCCTTTCCAGGCCACTCCCCTGTCCAGACCAACTCAGGACTCCCCTGAGTTACAGCAGTTCTCCACCCAGGGACAACTCAATCCCGTGGAACCAGGTTGGAGGAGGAGGGAAGACAAAGTGGATCCCGGGAGCGGCTGGCCAGAAACACAGCCCCTGGCGTCAGCGGTCGTGAGCAAGGACCGAGCTGCTGCCGCCGCGGCCCGGGAAGAGACCACCCTGGGCGAGCCAAGATGAGGGCACGAGGCAGCTTTTGAGAGATGCCACCCGGGCGAAGGCTCTCATGGCTGCCACGGGTGCCAAGCTGGCGGCGAGCAGGCCTGAGGTTCCCCCCGATGGCCACGGACACCGATGACCCGTCCCCAGCAGGCTGCGGCCTGGGGGTGGGACAAGCTGACAGGATCACAGCAAATCAGAGGACGGGCCATGTGACCGGCAACCTGCCGTTTTTAAAATATAACATTTATTGCTTAGATGGTTTGATACAGAACAGCTTTTCTTCTCATTTTGAATTTGGAAGTACTAGACAACTGAATACAGAGAGGAGCGAGAAGTACCAAAACCAAATGTGATTCTCTGTTCCTGTGGCATAAACCAGTTTTGTACATAACACGTAGCAGCAGTTTTTAAGTTCCCTTTAGAAAAATATGAATTCTACACACTTATTATTGTTTCCTGTTTAATGCATGGGCTGAAATCACTAGGATCAACTTCCTTCTGGAGGAAAGAGAGGAACAGAGGGTGGAAAGAACGGTGAAACTTCCTGAAACCGGAGTCCGGCTGTCACGTAGCTTCCCCAGGGCTGGTGGAAAAAACAGCCCTTTGGGTTTTTTGTTTTGTTTTCACAGCCGGGAGTTTCATGTAGTGATTGAATCTCAGCATCGTGTCCATAAATCAAAGAGAAAAACAAAAGAGAGAAACTTGCACCTCAAAAAACTTTTCAGAAGATCCATATATATATATTTTTTTGTAAAAGCCCTGAGAGAAGGAGAAAGAGAATCAAACAAATGTATAGAAACAAATTAGCTGGACATGCAAACTAAGCTATGATTCACCCAGAGTTTAAACAAATCACAAATTTCACAGTTTAATATTGGGGGAGGGGACAGGACATCAAACAAATGATACATCTCTCAGCCTCACTAGTAAAATGTGGCAAGACCTCATCGACTACGAGGGTGCAGACAAGGCTAAATAAAGCTTTCAGTCGACGGCAACCACTGCGGGCGGCGGCCCCGGCTGGGCTGCGGCCTGGTGCCTGCTCCGTCTCGCCCCAGCGCAGAGTTAAGTCGTGGCCGCTCCCCACAACGTTCCGAGTTTTAGTGTGGAGAGCTGCGAAGAAAAACAAAACACAAGCAACCCCAAGTAATAGCAACAACAAAAATAACAACAACAATCGTCATCAGAAATCAAGGGATGAATGAACTGGTTTTAACTAAGCACACCACGCTTGGTAGGAAGTGATACAGGGTGGGGGAATCATTGGTTCTGATTCGTGCTCACGTAGAGTGAAGAAAACCTTTTGAAACTGGTTCACACATCCCTAATACAGTTAAAAGTCATATATACCTCAACCTTTTTCCTTTCACATGCAAAGAGATCACTTTTTCATCATGTCAAGAACACATATAGCTTCCTTTGAGGCCCGGTGGTTGGCTTTTGGCTACCAGGAGTTGGTGAGGAAGTGGAGAGGAAGGGGGTCCCTGCGGTGGACGCAGGAGTAAGGACACAGGAGCCCTGGGGGCCAGAAAGGGCGAGGGTGCCGGGAGGGGTGGCACGGGAGGCCTGAGGCACTGAGGCTGGGGCGTCCCGGGCGCCTGGCGGGAGGACAGGATGCTGAGCGCAGCCCAACTACAGTAGGATCTGTTTCTTTTCACTGCTGGCAGCTACAGTAAGGGGGTCTATTGCCTGCATACGATGCTCACGCAAGAAAATCCCGCCTCTGTGCACCCAGGGGTTCAGGCGATTCAGAAACTAGACACAACATGTTTATCTTCGAGCACCAACCCCAAATCACAGGAAGGTAAACATACACCTATTTCTCCTCTTCAGTCTCGCATGTGCAGTTTTATTACCAGTAGTAGTATTTCATCGCTCCGCGAAGGACAGGGCCACAGGCGGGTGAGGCCCGGGCTGGGCTTGGCAGGAAGACCGCGAGTGACAGGTCCTGCTGCCCGGCTTTCCCGGAAGCCCAGGCGTGCACCTCGCCTCCTCTCCCCTCCCCGGCTGCCCCTCGGCCCCGCGGGCGGGCGGGAGGACCACACGGCCCCTGCTGGGTTCTGCAGTCACGGAAGAAAGGCTTGTCTAAGTACAGTAGAAGAGCCACTGCCCGGAGAGCCAAGGACAGCTGCGGGCAGACGCTCACGCGGGGACCTGGGGGCGGCCCAGGTCTCCCAGGACAAATATTGCCCATTTGTTTCTGCTGACTGCAGAGACCAGCAAACTGATGAACTACAAATAATAATAATAATAATAATAATATTATTAATACATATACCGAAAGGGGGGGGAAATCAGATACATGACACCTATGCATGTTTTCCATCAGTTCAGTTGCCAGGGGAACTCTTCTCTGTCTTGAAACTTGAACAGTAATGGCATATCTAACGCTGAGAGAGTGGAAACATGTACGAGGTCGAAGCTAGAATCTTTCCTGGTTTTGGCTTGAACCAAACTGGAAACCTTCATCAACCACATCCTGCAATATATCGAGGACCAAATTACAGCTCCACCATGTAGCAAACAGAAAAAAAAAAAAAAAAAAGTCTAGTTGAGAAATGAGCATCTTATCCACATTTCCTCTGGGAATTTACATGAAATTCACATCACTTTCTTCCAGTTATTGGCCATGGGTATCCAAGGGCATGTTTTTTTTTTTTTTTTTCCTTCTGTTTCCAGCTCACAGAACAAACGTTACTATCACAGAATTGCAAAAACAAGTTAACACACACCAAAACAGAAGGTAACGTTAATGCTTAAAAGAAAAGGTCCTCTCCAAATAATTCATTAAAATATTTGCTTTGTTTTTTAAGAAGTCATTTTGGGAAAACACAACACCCAAGACGACACCAAAGGGCTGGTAAGTAGTTAAGGCACTCGAGTCGCACGTGCTGCATCTCCGCATGGGTCTGTAAGGCTATGGCACTGAGCGAGGCGCCGGCCTCTCTCCCCACCCCCTCCCCCTCCCTCCCCCACCCCGAGAGCTGAAGGGCACTGAGGAAACCTCGGGAAATATAGACTCAGGACATTTTGCTCTGCTGGCTTTCGTCTGTGTGCTGGGGGGCAGGACGGGCTGTCATTCCAGGCCCAGGAGCGAGGCGCTGTCGGCAGCGGCCAGGAGGGGGTGGGCGGGCCTCCTGCCGGGCAGCTCCAGCAGGTCCTGCACGAGGGCTGCCGGGCTCTCCCGCTCAGGGTCATCCGGGGACGCCTGCTCCTTGGGGCTGCCTGCGGCAGCGGCCCTGGGAGCACTCCTGCCGGCCTCAGCCTGGCCGGCACCCGCCGTCCGGGCCGCCGCCCTCTCCTCCCTGCGGCTGGCGTCCTTGGGGGCCAGGCTCTCCTTCCGGCTGCGGGTGACGGCCACGTGGTTGCTGGCGAGCAGGGCCGAGTCCGCCTCGCTCTCCGACACGGGGTTGGTGCCGCTGTGGGTGGACTCGCTCTCGCTGTCCTCCTCGCCTCGTTCCTCCTTGTCGCTGTCCTTCCCATGCTGCTTGGGGTGCCGGGCTTTCTGGTGGACCCGCTGGTGGCGAACCAGGCTGTGCTTCAAGGTGAAGGTTCGCTCGCAGGTCTGGCATTTGTACGGCCTCTCTCCTGGGGGATGAAGAGAGATTCACGGCTGTCAGCGAGGCCACCGGCACCCACCTGCCTGCTCCGCACGAGAGCAGGCGAAGGCCCGAGGGGGCGGGCCTCCCTCCCGTTCACAGGAAACCTAATCTGTCTGAACTGGCAAAACGGGGAGGGAGGAGAGCGGAGGCCCACACAGCCCTGTCTCCTCGTCCTTCAGCCCAGGCTTCACACATCTGATCCAGGAACCAGAGTCCCAGAAGCGGAACCTCAGGGACAACCAGACCGGCCTGGAAGAACCCAGCAGCGGCGTCCTTCCCAGGGTCGGGCACCATCGCCAGGGACCCTGCAGGGTGGCAGCTCCCAAGTCGAAGCTGCAGATATGCTGTGCTCTGACTCAGAGCAGCTGGGGCCTCCTCTCTCGCCTGCAAACACGGAGCTGAGAGCACCACCTGCCAGTACCCCAAGAATCGCCCTCTGCTGGGAGCCAAGCTCCGGTGCCCTCAAGTCCCAGCACAGGGCCGTGGGTGTGTGTGGGGGGCACGTGTGAACCTTGGCCGCTGGGAGGAGAGGGAAGCTGAAACCAAGACACAGAGGAGCTTTTCTGTTTGGTGGGGGAAGAATCGCTTGTATCTTCTGGCTTCATGAGGACATCCAGGCGGCCTTTCTACCAAAACAACAGGCGCTGCCTTGGGGTTTGCAGCCTCAAGCCCAGAGGCGGTGGGCTCCAGGAGGAGCAAGGACGTGCCCAGGCAGCAGCCAGGTGACCGCCCCACTCGGCCCATCAGCCCCGCTGCTGCAGAGCCAAGAACAGACAAGGTTCTCGCTGCACGGCCGACCTAGCACCTGCTGGCTGACGACGAATCCCGGGTGCCTCCCCACACAGGCCCCGGGCCGCGAGCCCCACGGAGCCCCGCCGCACCGCCTGCTCCGCCGGCCACACCCCCAGCCCCCCCCCCGCCGGGCCAAACCCACATTCTTCTAGATGCTTCTACCAGACAGGGCAGCCATCATCCCCATTCTAGAGACAGGACGACGGAGGCTCAGAGGGCTAAGAGGCCGATCAAAACGCGCTGGCGAACACCACTCGGCCGTCCACTGCACCAGCCCGTGCCCTCCGAGTGCTAAGAGCTGGACAAGCCCTTAGAATTGCTAGCTCACCCGGGCTCTCTCCCCGCTCGGCAAGGGCGCCCTGCTGCCCACGGCGGCTGGAGGACGGGAACCTGGCCGGCTCGCCGCCCCCTCGGCCCCCGCCCCCCCGCAGCCTCCGCCAGCAGCCCTCCCCCTCGGCCCCGCCCCCTCACCTGTGTGTGACCTCATGTGCCGGGTCAGGTCCTGCAGGGACCAGAACCGCTTGCTGCACACACTGCACACCTTCTTCCTCTTGTCTGCCTTGCTGGCCACGCTCCTGGGGGAGTCTGTCTTTGGCTTCTTGTCGTCCTCACTCTTCTCCGAGGGCTTCTTCTCGGCCAGGCCCTCCCCATCCCCATCCGAGGGGCCCTCGGCCTCCTCGCTCTGCTTCTCCGCGGGGGCTTCGGACACGGCCTCCGCCTGGTCGGGGGGCTCGGCGGGCCTCTGCGGCAGCTCGGGGGCCGTGGGCGGTGGCGCTTCCGGCTCCCGAGGGGCCGCGCTCCTGTCCTTGGGCTCCTCGAGGCCGTGGGCCTTGCGGTGGCGGTTGAGGGTCCCGAGGAACTTGAAACTCTTGCCGCAGACATGGCAGGTGTGGCGGGCGTGCCTGTGGTCCTGCGCCGCCGGGTCCCCGCCGCCGCCCGCGCCGGCCTCGCCCTCGGCCAGCTTGAAGCCCATCAGCTTGCTAGCGAGGTTGAGGTCCAGGCTCTTGTTGCTGACCGTGTCCTCCTCGGGGCTGTCTGCGTCCTCGTCCCACTCCTCCTCCGCGCGCTCCTCCTCGGGCTCCACGTCCTCCTCGGCGCCCCTCTCCTCCCCGGCCATCGGCGTGGCTGCCGCCGGCTCCGCCTCCTCCGCCACAGACTCGTCCGGGACCGGGCTGGGCTCGGCTGCTCCTTCCGGAGTCGGCAGCTCCCTCTCCCGGGAGGTGAGGTCCAGCACTTCGCCGCCCGCCGATGCCTCAGTGTCCGACTGGCTGTCTGCGGAGCAAGCACGGGGCAGGCTGAGACCCGGGCCACCAGACACGCCCCTTCCGAGGGCTCGCTCGTGACCCACCCCCAGGGGGCCTGTCTCCCAACCCCCGCCAGGACTTCTCTCACCCAAATCCCCCTCACCCCTTATGTCCCTCAAGGGCCAAGACGAATCTGGGGTTAATTTTTAAAAGGCAGAAGGAGCAGCCGCACCCAGGCTGGGGTCACAGGGTAGCTGCGCCTGCAGCTCCCGGCCTCCCTTCCCTCCCCCCCCGCACCATGCCGAGCCAGCCCCCTCCACGGGCACACACACGGATGCTCGGGGCCCCCAGGGGCAGCCAGACAGAGCGACGGCGAGAGAGGACAGCTGGCACATTCCAGAGACTCGCAGCACGAGGGAGGTTGAGGAAGCTGAGCCGTAGAAGTTATTTTCCAGTGCAAAGAGGTTGTGTACACATGCAGCCTACACAGGCCCGCCCCCCCAAACACGGTATCTGGGAGCGCCTCACAGGAAGTGGCCCAAAGCGAGTATTCTGTGTATGTGGTACATACACATGCTCCCGCCTGATGGGTGGTTTCCAGTAGAGGTCCCAGGCAACAGGAGACGCATGCACATCTGTATGCACACCTGCAGGCCCCCCTGGCAGCTGTCAGGACCCCATGTAGGGAGTGGAAACATTTCCTGTCTCTCAAGTGGTTCCTACCTGTCCAGTCTCCACAGCAAAACCAGATGTGGTCAGGCCACCAGTTTCTATCAGCCTTCTTAAGGGCTGGCCTGGTGGTAACAGTATCAACACCAAAGAGATGACGGTATTTATCAAAAGCACCATCTCCTCTCTATTCTGGTTGAACAAAGTCTTAGCCAGTATTTTATTATGTGCTCTGATAGTGAAGCTAAAGCTTGCTGAACCCGACTATTAACTACAGATGCAACAGCCAATGGACTACTGTGACATCAGGCTGATAAAATTCGTTATTTCATGGCACATATGTGACATGCACCTCCCTCATCACGCCAGGTCTCCGATCACAAGTTCACACATCTAACCTGAAGTCTCACCTGATGAGAGCAGACCACCGCCACACCGACCCAGGCCCGTGGCTCTGAGTCACAGGCTCCACGACTCGCCACCAACGCAGCCCTGGGCTGGGGGCGAAGGAGCTGCACCAGCCCTGCCACGGTTACACTGCCTGGGGCTCTCGGCTCACCTATAGCAGTCTACACGGCTCTCCCACTTTCCTTCTCTTCACTGGTTTTATTCTGACTACTTTTTGGCAACCACTATTTGAGTATCTTAAAAGGTTTCAGAAGGAAACAAGTAATTGTGGGGTGCATATAAAATTTTTGAATGAAATTCTGACAATTTAAATGATTTCTGACAATTATCCAAAAGATGAAAGGTGATGACCCCTGAGACATGCACACCAACATCAAGGCCATATTCCAGGGGAAAAACCAGATGCTCGTTTTCTTGAATCACGCAAACGGAGAGCACCTATTAAATGGCTTTTGGTATAAACTCCACAATAAAAAAAATACAGAATGCTTGGTTTCCTATTTGTTGGTTCCGTGGGTAGTTACACTAAAAGCAAAAAGAAAAAAAAAAGACAAAACACCCCCCACAAAACGGCGAGGGGAGGGTTGATCTCTGGTTACTCCCTATTTGTCCCAGTATACTCTAGGCGGTTTCACTTAATTATTAATTTTTTTCCACCAAAGAGCATGGATTATTTAAAATTTCAACTGTAGTAGGATATATTTAAGATGATAAACTTCGGGGGGAAAATTCACAGTGAATTCTGAAATCAAACCCAAGTAAAAATACTATGATAATACACTAAGATCAGATCGTTCTGACTCCTGGGCCCTCCCTAAGTGTGGATAATGGAGAGCTCACCCTAAAGGCAATGGGAGGCCAACTCGCTTCCTCTGAGGAGTGGAGAGGGCTTGCTGCGTTCTACCCAACGTCCACTAGGGGGCGTGTTTTAGCAGGGCAGCTGGTGCCCTTCAAGTTCCCAGCAGCACCAAGGGCTCTTCTCAGCAATTCTTGGGAACAACGCACTTAGCCCCCTCTGTCTCGTGAACACCCGCCTTACAGCGCCAGGTCCTATCTTGACCTCGTCCTCCGCAGCTGCTCACCCTTCCGAGTGCAGGTGGCGGAGCTGATGACTTTTGTAAGCAATGCGGCTTTAAAAATGTGTTGATTTGGGGACTTCCCTGGCGGTCCAGTGGTCTGCTCTTCCACTGCAGGGGGCCTGGGTTCGATCCCTGGCCGGGGAACTAAGATCCTGCAAGCTGTGAAGTGCAGCCAAAAAAAGAAACGAAAAGAAAAGAAAAGTAAAGTAAAAAAGGGAGGGAGGGAGGGGGAGGGAGGGGGAAGAAAACTGTGTTGATTTTCTGTCCCTGTCAGCCAGTCCCCCATTTGTGATGCTCATCTAAGAAAACTGCTAGAGGAAGCAGACAGAATCTGAAGGCACTAGTAGATAAGAAGCCCAAAGCTCCTCCGATGCAACGCGCAGTGTCGCAACAGTTAAGTATCTACTGCTTCCTAGAAATTTCGCGTCACCCAACTGAGGTGACAATGTACTGACCTCAACGCCTAGGGGCACAGCCTCCCCTTTGTCTAGACCAGCACTCCCCGTGGTGCAGTCCATGCCCGTATGTCGCCTTCAGGGCCGGCAAGGGGGCCACCACTGAGGGACAGTCTTCAAGTGTCCACGTTGGGGAATTAATTCCCTAGTGGTCCAGTGGTTGGGACTCGGCGCTTTGACTGCTGTGGGCCCGGGTTCAATCCCTGGTTGGGGAAGTGAGATCCCAAAAGCCGTGAGGCGAGGCCAAAAAAAAAAGTCCATGTTTACACTGATTTGAAAAGTCACATGCAGGTGCCCACAGATAGGAAGGCTCCTACAGGCGTTGTCTGAGCAAGAACCAGGAGCATCCCCTGAGGGCAAAGTGGGCCAGGACACCTCTGCCCACAAGAAAGTGAATCACAGTTTCAGCCTAGCTTTGACCTATCAATATGTCCCTTTCAGCTAAAACTGCCCCCATCGGAGCATCTTCAGCATGCCTTTGGGGGAAAATCTAGGGCGCATTTTTGTGAGACCTTATGCGATCGAAAAAGTCAGACCTACGTTGCAAAACATGTGCTGGGATTTTAAGAAAATGCAACCTAGGCATATAAACCTAGAAATCCCTCAAGAACTGCCTTGGTCATTTCCTGCCTTTGTGTTTTTACGGTCTTTCTCCAAAGCCTCACTTTTAACTTCATGGGAAGGAGCCGGAAAGAAACCTTCACTCCATCCATCATGCTTACCTGGTTTAAAAAAATTCCCCTTGAAAGCACTGAAATCCACCGCCCTGACCCTCCTTCTCCCCATCTTACCTCTCAGCCCTCTTTCTCACCATGGATTGTGACCACACTTAAACCAAACCTTTATTTTTCTCTTTGCTGGTTTCACATTACAACTCTCACTGAACTTTCTTTTTCCAGAGGCTTTGTCCCTTAAAGGAAACCTACACAACCTCCAGGCAGGGTCAGGGCAAGGAGGGTGCTGATGGGACTTGGACAAACAAAACTCATAACTGCAATTTAAAAAGTAAATCCACCCACCATGAAGATGTGGGCTGCACCGAAGCTAAGATGTAAGTTCTGTTCAGCTTTGCGCCTGCAGGAGCCCTGGTTTTGGTGTTCCTTGATCATACAGATCAAGATGCCGAACCCAAAGTATGCATCCAGCACGTGGCTGTTACACTTTAAGACTTGTCTGCCAGCGTGGGAAACCAAGGGCTCCCCGCGGCCACCTCGACTGTCAGCTGCTTTCCCTCCTTTGGGACCGTGATGGGCTGTGAGGAAATGGGCTGGGTAGACGTGATGAGGCAGCTGACACTCAAACACTGAGAGGGGTCATCCCAGTGAACGTGTGCTCTGCCAGCCTCGCTGCCAGTTTCCTGGGGTTGAACAGCAGACCACCCAGCAACCTCGGGCTCGAGGGCACCCAAGTCACGGCAAGATTCCGCGGGACCTGTACGTTTCTCTTCTCCAAGATCCTGGCAAGTCACGTGGACCTGGACGCTGGAGGGGGGGTGGCAGACTGGCCTACGCTTTTATACCCCGAGAGGGTCTGGGTACACCACAACCGAGGGCCTGGCCGTTCAAGGGCTTGTTTCACTGGGCTCTGTGGGAGGTGTGGGGCAAGAGCACAGGGCTCCGCACCAGCTCCTCTTCCTGCAGAGGCTGCCCGTTCACGGCACCCCTCTCCCCCGTAACTGCGCCAAGGACAAGGGGGCCGCGGCTGGGGTTGAAGCCCGACCCTCCAGTCCACACTCACAGACAACACAGCCCCCAACCCACCCAAGTCTGAGGGGGAGAAGCCCGGACACAGTCACAACCCTAGAAAAGCACAGTTGGGGGGAATCTCCTCGGATTCAGAAAAGGGGGAAACGTCAAGCTTTCAAGACTTGCCAGACTGAACCCATACCTGCAATAGTTATTCAGCACTGGCCAACCAGCCCTGTGTCTGAGTAACCTGCAGCAGCCGATTTTCTGTTTTATTTGTTTTGGGGGGTGAGGGACACCAAACCCCAGCAGTTGGAGATAATGGAATATATTGAATAGAGGACACGAGTAAATACAGAAGCTGTAAGGGAAAAAAAGGTGGCAGGAGACGCACGGGGCAGCTGTTAATTGCTCTATAGGGGCCGGAGGAAGGAAGCACATATCAGCACATGAGAAGAATACCCGGATTCGGGTCAAGCAGAGATGTGATTAAAGAAAGGACATGCAAAGTGCTTTTTCAAACAAGACAAAGTTTTTTTTACTGGGAAAAGAGTTATTTAAAAGAAAAACACCCCACCCAGCCCGGCCCCTCCCTGTTGAGGGTGGAGCATCACTAGTTCCTGCAACACCCTGACATCCGAGTGGGCCCATCCCTGCTCTGTAGGATGCAGCAGACGCTGGGGTTTGAGAAAACAACACCCGAGTAGTTTCACATCCCTTTTAGATGTGTTCCTATGCAGAGCTGGACTGTGCACCCTCCTGCACAGCCCAGCTCCACAGGGCAAAGGGCAGGAACAGGCATCTGGGGTGGGCGGGTGGGGAACAGATCTTCTCTAGCAGCTCAGAGAAGCAGCCTGGGGGCGCTTCCGTGGCCCCCATACCCGTCCTGCTGCTGGGATGCCAGCAGGATGCCTCAGGGTCCTGCAGAGAAGGGGAGGCCCCCAGCCGCAGCGCGGAGGCCCGGGCGCGGCTAACGGGCTCCTGCGGCGCCCTCCTCTCCATCACTTGGAGGCACTACCTGTGCTATCATGGGCTCCAACATCACTCTCTTTTGACTGGGGGATAAGCCCGTTTCTTCTCAGGGAACAGGCGGTAACTCCGTGTTTGCGCAACTGGTGGCGTTCACAGTTAGATTTGGTGGAAAAGAAGGCACCGCATTTTTGACAGGGGAAGGGTTTCTGACCTGAAGCGGGAAAAAAAATACATGTTTATCTGGCTTTCTACTGCAACGAAAAAGAAAAATCGCTTTCCATTCATTCTCCTGGGATCGTTGGCATTTGTCCAACCCCCCCCCACCAAACCCCTTTCTTTTAAGAAAATAAACAAAATACATTAAAAAAAAAACAACAAAACACTGAGAACAGCAGCAACTCAAATGATCACCTTCCCTTATCCTGAGTGGGATGAAAGATTTGTCTTCAAAATACTAAAAGTTAACAATGAAACCAAGATACATATCTGAAGTAAAACAGTATTACAGTTACAAATCTTACATAATAACCACAACAGCAAAGGTGAGTGAAGGGATCTGAGCACAGCAGGAGAACACCGATGTCCATCACAGAGAGAAGACGCCTGCGACAGTCTCCAGCCTGGCAAGTACCGTGCACGTGGGGAACCGAAGGGGATGGAGGGCAACGCCCGGGCCTCCTGGAGGGATCCTGAACCCTCTGGATGTCTCTGGGGTCCGGCCCTCCCATCTGGACTGCAAGTGCTGAGTTCTGACTTCCCGGGATGCCTCCTGTCTGACCTCTGCCCAAGGTCACTGTGGTTCTAGCTGGCAAGACAGGGGAGGTCGGCTTGGCGCACGAAGGTTCTCTGTCCCCCTTGCTCTAAGCTCTTGCTGGTGGTGCGAGTCTAGTCAAAGCCGCGTGCTCCACTCAGCAGCCCGCGTGTGACGCTGAGTCACTGAGCGGCCCCTAACCCCACCAGCCCCACAAGTGGGCCACCTGCCTGTTCCTCCACGGCCATTATCTGCTCTGACCGGGCTCCTCTCCCCTCCTTCCATTTCGATTCCTTTTGCAGGCTCCTCAGCACCCGGTCCGGTGTCTGCATAGACGGACGAGGGGGCGAAGCCAGGGCAGACCACGAGGACAAAGAGAAGGCAAGAGGAGGGACCAGGGGAGGGAGTGGGCGGGCACCAGGACGGAGGAGGCGTGGTTATCGGCTACTGCATCACTGGATTCTTCTGTTTTCCCCCCCGCCCCGAGTGCCACATTCTAAGGTCCCGGTTTCTGATTTTACAGGGAAAAGGTTTCGTGCACCAACAAACAGGACTCATAGAGCTGCAGCCAGCACGGCTGTCTCATAACCCCAGGGCTGCCATGATCACACACACATCAAGACATGACAGGCAAGTCAATCAGCGCGGTTCCCTGGAAACACTAAGGGGGGTGGGGTGGGGCTGGGCTTCAGCCTTCCATTCAGGTTTAGACGAGCATTAACGGACCCCAGAACCAGCGCAGGCGCACAAGTCCAGGCACCCAGGGAATGAGCAGCGTGGGCCTGGAGCCCAGAGTTCTCAGGACAAGGACTGGCACTGCCAGCCGCACAACTCTGGGGCGCCATTCGCACAGAGCACACCGTGTGTGACCCCGAATCCCCACACTCCAAGTATGAGCATCAGCAGTAACCAAAGAAAGGGGACATCCACTTCCACCTGAGCCATGGTTCCAGATCACTGGCAGAGGTTTTTAAGAACACAGATGCCTAGAACCATCAAACACCACGGAATTAGAAGCCTGGGAAGGTGGAATCAGACACTCAGAAACCGGGCCCGTGCACCTCTAAGGCGTTCCACTTGGGCCCGAGAGGATGAAGTGGAGAACCCGACTGCTTCACAAAGCTTGTAGGTGTTTTGTGCTAAATTTATAAAAATGCTCACATTAAAAAAAAAAAAAAAATCACGCTTTTTGCGTGAAGACTAGTTGTAAAGTATTTTAATGTTTTTTTGTGCACCCTTCTCGCTTTTCACTACAAGTTGAACATAATGTTTAATAATTATTCAGGCTGTGTTAAGTAAGAAGAAACTACTTTTCCTTTAACATTTTATTGTCAAAAGGCAACATCACAGCTTCCCTGAGTCAGGCCAGTTTGAAAAACAAGAGAACCAGGCTCGAGAAGAAAACAAGTCAGAAGCTGTGACTATGACCTGTGATCTGGTTCTTGATTTCAAATAAAGCAGTTAGTTTCTTGCTTGTTCCCCTTACATGATTTACTCTGTAATTTTCACACTGGTAAATGCTTCACTTTTACAGCTGGTTTGAATAGCCAGGCTGATGTCCCATGATGATGAGGAGTCATGCTAAGGTTAAATGTAGAAAACGATTCAATGACCTGAAAGTAATGTATCCAGTTAGGAAGATTCCCGAAGTGACAACTAACAGCAGTCTTTAAAAGCATAAGCCGCACATTTTACATAGCAGTGTGCCCTCCAGACTGCATGGACAGGGGAAAACAAGAGCGCTTTGACTATTTTATGATCATACAGGTTTCAGAAAAACCTTGCTGGCTCGTAATCTATGTGGAAAGTATCCAGTGATTTTATTCATCTGGTCGCAGCCACAGAAGACTGTCCCGCAGTGGTGTTTCTAAGCGCACCTGTGAGCACGAGGAACCACCCCTGCACCGAAGGCCCATGACGTCCTTCCACCACACCCCGCGGTGCCAGCCCGCAGCGTTCACTCCCACAGGACAGTCAAGAAACGAAGAAAGAAACTCTTCAGGAGACGCCGCCGTCTGCAGGCACCGGGCAGGAAGGAATAAGGGCCGAACGACCAGAGCAAGTCCAACGGCCGCACACCCTCAGACGCCTCTCAGTAACCACCCCCCGCCCCCGCCCGGGGCACAGGCCTCCCTCTGTCTGCCTGTCTGTCTGTCTTTCAGGATTTGGCAGACGCAGGGCCGGCCAGGTAAACGCTTTCAGAGCTGCCCCTTAAGAAAGCTGGAAGCAGCCAAACACGGCTGGTGTCAGAAACGCTTCCACACTGAGGTGCGTACATCTCACGGGTCTCAGCTCCGCCGCTGGTTGCCTGTGAACAGCGGGTGGGAGAGGTGGGTGGGGAGGGCCCCAGGCTGGCAAAAAAGGGCAGCAAAGCCAACCATGAGAGAGTGAGCAAGGCAGGGGGCCAGGGGTGTCAGAGCGGGAGGGCACCTCAGCATCACAGGTGCCGACCCGTCCATTCCACGAGGAGGAAGATGAGGAAGGGGCTGGAATGGACTGTTTTCTGGCACTCTCGCCTCTACTTGTGGCCTCAAAAAAGCACACGGGACGCTCACGAGGGGGAAAGGCAGGAAGAGTGAGCCATCCTCTCCTAAAGAGGCTGAGAAGGGAAGGAGCCAGGACGGTCCTCCTCAACAGGAGGCTGGGGGCTAGCAGAGGAGGGCAAGGAGGAAACTCGGCTGTATGTGGAGATCACGCCAGGATCTCACGCAGTACGCCAGCAGACACCAGCTTCCTCCTAAGACGCGATTCCTAGAACCTGAGCCACGCAGAGAAAGGGCTGAAACCACGTGCCCCTTGCCTGAGCAACAGTGAACCCCTGGCTGGACACTTAACACCTGGGCTACTTAATGCTGCCCATTTAGGGGGCGGGGTGCACTGGAAACATGTCTGTGAGACGATGTATAGATGCTAGAATTCTTTGCATTCGCTGAGAGGTTGGGAAGGCCAACTCTCAAGATGCACAGTTTGCTTCAATCCAGTTTAAAACTGGACACCACTCAAAAGCTTCTGGCTGGAATGCAGCTAGCGTTTAACACTACCACCCCGGCCCCCCTAGCCTCTTCCCTGTGTAACAAGGTTTTACAGGGTCATTTCAGAGTCCATGTTTAGTTTCTGTTACATGTGAGCCTCAGTCTAATTTCAGCATTACGGAGGGAGCACCTCATAGGAAGCCAAGAGCCGGGCACTTGGAGATCCCACAGCAGAGCCGTCTACCAGGAAAAGCTCAGTATGCAGGAAGGGTGGGCAGGTCACATGATTTTTCAGGCTCCGTCCAGCTCCAGCACTGTACCAGACGTAGCCGAGGGCTGTATAAAATTACTAAATGGAGCTAATGCTGAGATTGTTGCTGGAAGCTGAGGCTGTGAAAGAGCAAAGGAAGTTAACTGAGCCCCACGGGCGCCAGCGTTCGACCAGGTCTAAGCGTGTGGTTAGCACTGTCCCACGGTCACAAAGTCTCTGGTCAACAGCTCGTGGTCCACAGCCGTGTTCCACCTTGTCTCAAAACACTTCCCAATCTTCTGCGTTGGCACGTGTCAGGATACAGGGGGGCAGAAGAGGCACGCCCCCTGCATCCTCAGATGGAACCTGACCCTGGCTCCCACCCCCAGCGCTACTGCACGTCCCCCGAATGCCCGCAGGCAAATTACTCAAGCCCCCCTAAACCTCAACTGCGTCATGGCAAGATGGGGACGACATGGCCCTCGTGGCCCGGTCACCAATACTAGCTCTGGAAGGGTTCTCTACCCGCCCGACTGCGCCCCTCAAGAGAAAAAGCCTGCGACCCCCCGGCAAGGACACAGGATGTGAGGGACGGGGTGGCAGCAGACGCGGCCGTCAGGGGACAGTGACTGTGGGGGGAGAAGCGGCAGAACATGTTCACACCTACACCTGCCCCCGCCCCCCCGCCCCGTCTCAGACTAACTCCCATCTCTCTGCTCCGTTCCGACGCCACCAAATTTTAAACCAACGAGGACGCTTCGGCGTTCAAAAGGAGCTTCTATCAGGCACCTGCAAAGACGCGGCACGGCCCTTGAGAGGAAGTACGGGCGGCTCAGTCTTCTCAGAGACCGCTGGCTGCAGGGAAGAGAACAGGGCGCGGAGAACCAGTGGTACCCGCCAAGCACAGGGCTCCCGGCTGGAGCAGCGGTGGGGAGGCGGTGCTGGCAGCACACCCAGACCATCTGCTTGCTCAAAAGCGGTAACGGGAATACTCACTTCTCCAGACTGTGCAGGAGACAGACAGGTGCCACCCAAAAAGGGCGGCAAGAGGGACTGCTGTGCGGGGCACCTTCTCTCTAAGAAGCATCTTCTTTCTGAACTGCTTTCTTCCTTAGAACTGTTCCCTTACTTTGTCAGGCTTAAATGATTTCAAACGGAGAGAAAATGACAGCCTGAAAATGCAGCACAGACTCTACGATTCTGGTTCTCTAGGTTCTCTGGCTCTCTAGGAATTCTGGTTCCTGTTAAATGAGTCCTCCGTGGACGGACACTCCTACTAACTGATGCCTGGGTTTGAGGCCCCACCACGCCGGAAAGAGATGCCGTGACCACGTGGCAGCCAGCCTCAGACAGACCCTGCAGTGCACCACCCCTCCCCTCCCCTGCCCTGCCCGTCTCCTCTGCACTCGCATTGCCCAGGACAGCTCTGCCATCCCCTCCCGATGTCCCAACTTTTTAGGAGAAACAGCCTTCTACGGAGGATCCACCCTGCGTGAAGCCTTTCCACCTGGATACAGAGCGTGGCTCCCACCCAGCCCCCGCCACCTTCCCCTCTCCACACCGTCATGAGCCTCTGCGCTACCTGGGGTTGCCAGAGTTAGCAACTAAAAATACAGGACGGGGCTTCCCTGGTGGTGCAGTGGTTGAGAGTCCGCCTGCCGATGCAGGGGACACGGGTTCGTGCCCCGGTCCGGGAAGATCCCACATGCCGCAGAGCGGCTGGGCCCATGAGCCATGGCCGCTGAGCCTGCGCATCCGGAGCCTGTGCTCCGCAACGGGAGAGGCCACAACAGTGAGAGGCCCGCGTACCGCAATAAATAAATAAGTAAATAAATAAAAATACAGGACACCCAGTTAAATCTGAATTTCAGATACACAACAAATAAGTTTTTAGTATATCCCAAACAGCGCACGGAAGATATTCATACTAAAAATTATTTGTTGCTTATTTGAAATTCAAAATTTAACTAGCATCCTGTATTTTATCGGGCAAGGCTGTACCATACCATTCTTTATTCTGTTTTAGGTCCTATCAATTAACATTTGGGTGGTGATCTCCAAAAGGTTAAGGATCTCACCCAATCTGTCCTTAGTTCAAAGATGTAAATTTTGAATATGCAGCTTGAATATTCAGTAACTCATAATTAAGATGACCTTAAGATGACACTAAGTTGTAGGGTCAACTGACTACTAAGTCCCTGGTATAAAATTATTTAAAGTGTATTTCTTATCCCAAACTTCTCTTTAAAAGTCAATGCACGAAAACATTTGAAAAATACTTTGGGGATATCTTTTTGGCAACTTAAGTCTGTTACTTAGAATAATTATATTTGCGTGTTTCTCTCTGCAACAGCCAACGACTTTAGTATAGATACAAAATTTTTTAAATTCTAAAGCTGCTCTGTCACTGACGCTCACGATGGACAGGGGAAGAGGTAATCGCCTTAGTGAACTGGAAGGTAACTGCAGAATTTGCACTATTTCCCTTTATGAATACACAGCAGTCAAAAGAACTTCACAGAATGTCTGCAATTTTAAAAGCTGCCTTGAATGCAAATTCTTCTGCCAAAGTCCCGGTTCCCCTAGCTGCCTCCTGTGCATAACCAAGTAGATGATAATGCCTCAACCAAGCAGATAATGCCTCGACCACGTGAGGGATGCGATGGCCCAAGACCATCTCACCTAAAAACACCCTGCCTGACCCTTCCCTTCACCAGCAGCCCTCGGAGGCCCAGCCAACGGAAACAGGCCGTTCTGGTTATACGAGCACACAGGGAAAAACTCTCGGCCCCATCAGGCAAGCCCCTGCTTCTGAGACTGAGGAGGAAGAGAAGCTAGGAATGGGGAGGCGGGAAGAGGGCCCCTCCTTCGACCCCGCCCGTGGCTGCCCCTCAGCGGCTGGGCCACAGCCTGCCCGGCCCTCTTACCAGTGTGCGTGAGCAGGTGCCTCTGCAGGGAGCTGGCCCAGGGGAAGACCCGGGGGCAGTGGGGGCAGGTGATCTTCTGCAGGCAGCTGGCGTAGGAGCTGCGCTTTGCCCTCGGCAGCCTGTCCTCCGGGGGGCTGCGCTGCTCGTCGTCGCTGGGCCCGCTGTGGTCTGCGGCCACCTCGTCCTGCGCGTCGTCCTCTGCGCTCTGCAGGAACGGGCTGAACTTGTTGGTGTCCGTCGTGGCCAGCATCTTCTCGATGCTGGCGAACTCCCCGCTGGAGTCCAGGTCCACCCCGCCGCTGGTGCGCAGCCGGCTCCGCGTCCCCCTTTTCCGGCCCCTCTTCTTTGACACGCCAGCTGGTCCCTGCTCCGTGGGCGAGGCTGCCTCTGGGCTGGTGGCAGCAGGGGGGGAGTCACTGGATCTTTTCCTGCCGGCGACATCGGTGGTGGCTTCGGAGACGGCGCCCCCTACAACGTCTGCAGCTGCAGCGCTACTGCCAGTGCTCGTGGGCCCCGGGTCAGCCACCTTGGTTTTCAGCAAGGTGGGGGCCGAGGACACGGATGAGATGATCTGGGCAATGGAGGCCAGCGGGGGCAGCTCTTCTGTCACGGGGGGCTTTGGCAAAAGCAGGGGGGGCTTGGGGCGCAGCGGCCGCAGCAAGGCTGGGCTGCTTATGAGGGTGGAGTTGCCCAAGAGTGGGGAGCTGCTGACCAGGGCTGAGGAGTAGACGGGCACGGCGAGTTGAACGGAGCCCTGCAGGGGCGGAGCCGGGGCTTCCAGAGTGCTGGCGGCAGAGGCCGCCGCTACGGGGGCCACGGGCTTCTCCAGGACCCCGCTGGGGCCCAGGGTCACCGGCAGGCTGGGGCAGGCTGGTGGACAGGGAGAGGCCTGCTCGTTGCTCGCGGGTTCCTGCTCAGGCTTCTTGGCTTCCCCGGGAGCGGCCGCGTCCTCGTCTCCTCTCCTGAAGCTCTTGGGGATGGACAGGTCGATGGGCTCCATGGAGCAGTCGTACGGGGCCGAGGCGGAAGGGTTCAGGAAGGAGGCCGAGTTCTCCTGCTTCACTTGGACCAGGGCCAGGCCCTTCTGGGAGAAGTCCAGGGGCTCGTTGAAGTCCCCCGCGAAGTTGCTGGCGGGCTCCACTTTGACCGCGACGTGCGGGGGCAGCGGCTGGGCGGGGGCCCCGTGACGGAAGCCGTTCTGGGGCTCCAGGAAGGCGGCCAGGGGCTTGCGCTCGACCAGGGCGGCGCCGCCCTCCTCCACCCTGCCCGGGGCCTCGGTGGGCGCGTCGGCGGGGCCCAGGCCGTCGGCCGCCAGGACGTAGCTCTCGATGTCGCGCTCGGGCACGTGCAGGTGCTGCTTGAGGACGTGGTGGATGCAGTTGCGCTTGGCCGAGAAGGCGGCGCTGCACTCCTTGCACTCGAAGGGCTTGCGGGCCTTGGGGCAGCCGCCCAGGCCGCGGCCGCAGTGCGTGCGCATGTGGATGCGGAGGGCGCGGTAGTGCTTGAGGTCCTCGCCGCACAGCCGGCACACCGTGTCTGGGGAGCAGAAGGCGTCCACCATCTCGGCCGCGCTGCTGGTCACGTACTCGATGTTCTTCTCGATGTCCTTGCGTGTGGCCTTGAGGTGCTTCTTGCGCAGGTGCCGCTCGCAGTTGGCCTTGACCGTGAAGGGGTAATGGCAGATCTTGCAGATGTAGGGCCGCTCGCCGCTATGCGTGCGCAGGTGGCGGATGAGCGCGGCCTTGTCGGCGGCGATGTAGTCGCAGATGTTGCACTGATAGGGCGAGATGCCCAGGTGCGAGCGCACGTGCGCGCGCAGCACCCCCGAGAAGGCGAACACCTGGTTGCAGAAGCGGCAGGGGTACAGCACCTTGCGCATGGCCGGCGTCTTCTTGCCGCCGGGGGCCGTCATGATGGCCTTGAGGTCCCCCTCCGTGATCTCCTGCTTGACCTTGGCCTCCACGCTCAGGGGCAGGAGGGCCTCGAGGATGCTGTCCTGCTCCAGCCGCGTCTTCATCTCGGCCTGGCCCGGCAGCTCGAGGCGCGGCTGCTGCAGGAAGAGCTGTGCGGCTGTGTTTGGCTGCGCCCCCGACTGGGACTGCGGCAGGTGGGCGTCGGAGGCCGCCTCCACGGAGCCCCTGAGGAGCTTCAGCGGCGGCGGGGGCAGGCTGGGGCTGATGCAGCCCGGGGAGGCCTGCTGCGCGTTGACGAGGGGTGGAGGCGTGGAGGTGGCCACCACCGTCCGCGGTGTGACCAGGGGCTTTGGCTTCAAAGGGGGCATGTGTTTGAAAATGGCCTGTAGAGGGGCAGCGGGGGCCTTGGACAGAGGCGGAAGACTGATCTGAGGGGGGGCCGAGGCTGCCATCTTCAGGATCTGCTGGATGTCTGCCAGCTCGATGGCAGACTCCCCAGAGATGGGCTTGACCACAATACTGCTGTCAGGCTGGATGATGAAGCCCTTCTGGAAGGGCTGCAGGGACAGATGCTTCATGCTCTCCTTGGTGGCCGGGAGGACGGTAAGAGACCCGCCCAGGGAAGCAGCTTCGAAAGGAGACAGACTCAGCAAGTTGGTGCAGCCAGGGTCCTGAGGTAGCTGACACTTGAGTGCCTGGAGCTGTATTGCTTGGTTGTCATCCGGCAGTGGCTCCTCGGCCAGTGCAGGCCTGGCGTCTTCGATGTGCTGCAGGCCCAGCATGGCCAGGAAGACCTTCTGTTCGGGGGCGTCACCAGGCAGGGCCCTGGCCTGCAGCTGTTCCCGTCCTTGGTCGGCAGTTACATGGGTCTGCTTGTGCAGGGTGAGCGAGGAGAGCATGGGGAAGGCCTTGTCACACGTGTCGCAGACGAAGCGGTGCTGCTCACTGATGCACCTGCGCAGGTTTGTTTCACACCAGGCCTGCATGGAAGCCGGGCGGGCGAAAGCAGGGGAACAGAGAGGAGCATTTAGAAATGATCACCAAGCGGCACAGCTGCCCCGGCACCCGGCCCTTCTCCACGGCACATAGGGTGCCCACCTTCCCCTGCTCACCAACTCCCGGGCTGAGCAAGGAAACCAGCTAAGCATCTTACGAATTCTATCTGCTCGATGAATGACGCCAATCCCCAGGATGTCTCGGCAGAGCAGCCCTGAAGTACGGTTAAGTAATAACACCACAGAGGTAGCATTAATCCTCTCTTTCAAAATGGGGGCCTTGCAAGCCTAACTGATGGCAACTACCACCATCAGTGAAGAACTGGCTTCCGCTGTGACTGCGGGGGAGGAGGCTGCCTGGGAAGGGGCACCATGGGGGAGGGGGCTACATGAGTGTACACACGTGGGTGCGTACACACATGGACATGTGCGTATGCACGTGCACACATGGACGTGTGCACATGGTCATGTACCCGTGGAATAAGTCACTGAGCCTGGGGCTTCTGTGATGGAAGAATTTCACTGTTGATATCTTCTACCTCAATTTTTTTTAAATTTGGAAAAAAAATGGGTTCCAAAGTAGTTTTAGCAGGTGTTTTATAAGCAGAGCACAAATACAGCTCAGGCTAACACTGACCCAAAATATTTGAATAGAAGCTACAACACTAGAAATATTTAGCTGTGATGTCGATATTAAAGAAATATTTTAAAAATACAAATTCAATTCACCTAGGGCTGTGTGGGGTCGTGAACAATTCACAACTTTAAACCCAAATGCCCCCAAATGGGAAAAGTACCGATGAGCTACACTCATACGCCAGTTCACATGAAATTCAGCACACAAAATAAAAGGCTGCCAACCCTCGTCAACTCAACAACTCAATGAAATGGGAAGGGCCAAGCTGAATGTCAAGAGAAAGGTACTATTAAACAGAAAAAAACCAAGTGACAGCATTTTAAGGAAAGGAAGCCCCAGGTGAGGAAATTCAGTCCAGCTGTGTGGACCATGGAGGTGGCTGCCAGTCATGGGCCAGTCGGAATACCTGAGAAATGCGAGGAAACTTCCTACAGGAGAAGTCGGTGAAGCCTAAGTCGTGGAAGCCGGCAGGGATGGAGGGGTTGTTCTGGATGAAGGGCCTTCCCACTGCGTCCCTGGGAAGCTGCTTGTGGACCAGTGCGTTGTGGCGCAGCAGCCCTCGGTGTGTGCGGAAGGTGACGCAGCAAATGTCACATCTGCGGGAAGAAGACACAGGATGTAAGGAGGCGGCCATGCTGGGGCGTCCACCTGTCCGTTAGCCGTATTGTGTTTTCTGTTGCTTCATTTCAATGGAGCAAAGTAAAAGGATGTGACATCAAGAAGCCAGCCACCTCATGGTGAGCAAGAAAAGACTCTCCCTTAAAAAAAAAATTTATGTCCTACCAGCCTCTGGATACCCAGTCTTTGCAGGCGGCACAAGTGTGAACAGAGCAGAGAGGTGGGAACCTGAGGCTACTTGCTCTTACCTGCGTTCCACGATGTGGAGGGAACACTGCCCTCCCCCAGCTCCATGGATTCTGATTATCAAAACGTTTAGAAGCCAAAAAGCACAGATTTCCACAGCAGCTGGAGCAGTCACATCAGCATCCCCGATATGTGACTGGGATAAAATGATAATCAAATCCTCCAACTGAATTGGTAGCACGTGACAGCGATTATGTATTCAATTCTGCTATTACTACCATCTATCTAAGAAATAACCAGAGCTCCCGAATGCTGAGCCCACGCTAAGTGCGAGGGCACCCCACAGGGGTAGCGCACGACCCGGCAGGTGGGTGGGCATTCTCGTCTTCATCTTCCAGAGGAAAATACCGAGGCTCGAAAATGTTCAGCAACGTGTGGAGGTCACACAGCCAGGAAGAAGCAAAGACAAAATGTGAGCTCTGTTCATACTCCCACCCTCACCTACCATGAAGCCATCTCCCTATCCTAGAAAGACTCTTACAAATGCGGTCCACGGAAAGATGAAAGACTATCACGCTTCACTTCAGAGATGACTGCATACACCTGACCCGTCCTGGGCCACATGGACGTGTAACAAACACCACTTTCTAACAGTGGCTCCGTTTTCTCCATGTTTCACGCCAGTGCCGCCTTCTAGGTCTTCACTGAGAGCCATCTTAAAAACCAACAATCAGGGGCTTCCCTGGTGGTACAGTGGTTGAGAGTCTGCCTGCCGATGCAGGGGACACGGGTTTGTGCCCTGGTCCGGGAAGATCCCACATGTCGCGGAGGGGCTGGGCCCGTGAGCCATGGCTGCTGAGCCTGCGCGTCCAGAGCCTGTGCTCCGCAACGGGAGAGGCCACAACAATGAGAGGCCTGCGTACCGCAAAAAAAAAAACAAAACCCAACAATCATTAGGACATCACCCACATCCTTTAGACCTGCACTGAATACAGCGGCCATGAAAGCCCTATTTAAATGAATTAAAATGTCCTTAGTCACAGGAGCCCCGTCTCACGGGCTCAGCCGCGTCAGGCAGTGCAGGCCTGGCGCATTCTCAGGATCGCAGGAAATCCCACTGGACAGCGCCTCTTTCCAACTACTTTACACATACACGCCTCTTTCCAACTACTTTACACATACAAACACATCTGCCCCTCACAAAAGCTCTACGGCAGGTTTATCCCTGTCTCACAGAGAAGGAATCTGGGGCACAGAGGGGTACAGCGACCTGACTGAGCTTACACTGCACACACCTTAATGGAAACTTTTTTTGCTTTGAAATTCTTCTCTAGAAATCAAAGAGATAACGGCATCACCCATGAAGCAGCTGGGCTTCACGTGTAGCGCTGAAAGACCAGTGCCAAGTATGTGCAGCCCCGCTCCCTGGCCGTGGCTGGCATAGCGGCGTGCTCCTGTGTCCCCACCTCCTTGACACCCTGCCTCCCCCTGCTGACGCGCCCGCATCTTGCCGCCACCGAGATTCCTGTCATCATTCAATTAAATTTAGCATGCTGGGTTCCCACAAGCCACTCAAAACACAAACCCCTTTTGAGGGACTTCTGTTTAAGCTCACAGACTGTGATAAAGGCTCTGGGCAGGGATGGCCGCAGAGAACCCAGACGCCTATAGGTTTGGAAAGTTCTCACGCCGTGGGCCTGTACAGCGCACCTTCCGTCTCTCCCCGGTCCTGCTTCCCGCAATCCCTTGCACTGTTCAGATTTTCTCTCCCTGCACCTCTTCCTCTTCCCCTCTGTCCTGTCTGGGCCACAAGCAGGTGAAGTTCGGGGAACTGTCTGGAAGCTGGTCTGTGCCTTCCCTGAAAGGTGAGGCTGAGAGGAGGTTAAGAAAGAAAGGACAAGTGCAAAGGCAGCAGGGAGCTGCCACCCAGTGGGCCCTCAGGCATTTCCCACCTGACGTCCATGATGACTCACTCTTCTCGAGTTAACAACTAGCACTGACGACATATATTTTGTGCAGAATATTTGCAAAGTGTTTATAATTAATTTTTACCAGCGTTGGGACATTGCAACAAATACTTAAGCTCAATTCATCCTAGCAACCCAGCCAGTGTGTGATCACCCCATCACAATGGAAGCGGAGGCCTGGTTCTCGCTCGCCCTCAGAAGACAGCGGGGCTCACTCCGCCTGGCAGAGAAAGGGTCGTTCATCAAAGTTGGGTAAAGGGGTGGGGTGGGGGGGCCCCCTCATTAAAAAAAAAATCACGCACATTTAATATTTTACTCAACCTAAAACATATTCAGTTGATCCTCATTATCTGCGGAGTCTGTGTTTGTGAATTTGCCTACTTGCCAAAATTTATTTGTAAACCCAAGTCAATACTCGCGGTGTGCTCTTGGACAGGCAACGCAACAGAGAACAGAGCGGGAAGAATCCGAGTTGCCTGACGCACGCGTTCCCTGCTGGGGCTGGACAAGGAGACGCTCTGCCCTCTCGCTTCAGCTCCTACGGTAAACAAGTGTCCTTTTCGCTGTCTCTTTAGTGCTGCCACATTTCTAGCATTTTAGTGCTTCTTCTTGATGAGTCTGCTCTTTAAAATGGTCCCCAAGGGCTTCCCTGGTGGTGCAGTGGTTAAGAATCCGTCTGCCAATGCAGGGGACACGGGTTCGATCCCTGGGTCGGGAAGATCCCACATGCGGCGGAGCATCTAAGCCCGTGCACCACAACTACTGAGCCTACGCTCTAGAGCCCGTGAGCCACAACTACTGAAGCCCACGCGCCTAGAGCCCGTGCTCCACAACAAGAGAAGCCACCGCAGTGAGAAGCCTGCGCGCATCGCAACGAAGAGTAGCCCCCACTCCCCGCCACTAGAGAAAAGCCCACGTAGCAACGAAGACCCAACGCAGCCAAAAATAAATAAATAAAATAAATAAATTTTAAAAATAAAATAAAATGGTCCCCAAGCGTAATGCTGAAGTGCCACCCAGTGTCGCCAAGAGCAAGAAGGTTGTGACGTGCTTTGCGGAGAAAATACGCGTGTTAGGTGAGCTCCGTTCAGGCGTGAGCTAGAGTGCTGTCGGCTGAGTTCAATGTTGATGAGTCAACAGTATATACTACATAGAGTGTCTTTAAACAGAAACACACTTAATAAAACAATGTTATGTATCAATTAGTTCATGAAAATGTGACCAGAGGCTTGCAGGAAACTAACCCTGTGTTTCCTCTAGGAACAATGGTTCAGCGCCCACTGACTCTCTGTCTGTGGGGACTTCACGGAACGTACCTACTGTGTAACAAGACTCCATTGCACATTCAACTCGCCCGTCTTTTCTGGGGGCCAAGGACTTAGGTTTGAGTCTAGCTCCACTGAGTGAAGATCCATGTCGTCATCACTGTGTGACTCACACTCATAACACAGCATCTTTGATTTCTGATTTTAGATGCTTTCAGGTAGAGCAAGAACTTAGATTTTTGCAAACCAAACTAAAGCAGCATCCTAGGTTCTTATGATTGTTTCTTCAACTGTTCACAGCTGTCTTGCCCACCTTAAATTTGACAGCAAAACAAACAAACAAACAACAGCAACAACAAAAACCCATCCAATCTGGGTTATGTGCAAGTATGCCCAACTTAGTTTTCACAGACTATTCTTTAAAAAAAAAAACAACCAATATTTCGCTGGCTTACAGAAAATTTAATTAAATTACAGCAAATAATTACAAGTATTACTGACATAAACAGGTTGGGGAGAAATAATACTGACCCTCAGCAGCCTGCATGTCAACCGCAGAAGGTGAGCAGGTGGGCCTGAGCAGTGGGCTGCACGCTTCTTGAGCTTTTAACCTTGAGCTTCTAACTTTAGAGTTAAAACGTTTTTGAGCATTTATCCCGTATCGGCTTGCTGTTGGATAAATGTGTGTGTTATGTATCTTTATGTATTTATATGCACACATATATAATCTACCAGGTACATTATAAAATATAAAAATAGAAAATTTTAAAGGATGAGTGAAGAAAAGTCCCATTATTTTGCCTTTGTGCCCCAGAGATCTTTCTGAACACCCTCCTCTTTTGAGACTATGGCATCAGTGCAGAGTCTACTGGCCATGAGTATTCCACGTGAGGGCATCACACGTGGGTTGTACAAGGGAAGGGAGAGTGTCTCGGAAGGTGGCGATAAGGATTACTGCCTTTCTGTCGTAGCCATGAATTTTCAGTAACGCTGAGTTTGCACCAGTTATCTAGACATATCGACCACCTCCTTCATTCTCTTATTCACCTTCAAACCCTTCCCATTGCTGGTATCTGGTACCAAGTTTGCGCTCCATACACACGTGGCAGAATTACCTGGCACCAACCGCAGGCTGTGTCCTCCGAGCACGGCAGCTGTGGAGCAGTGGGGGGAAGGGTGCAGGGACCAGGGAGTCCCAGCTGGGAATGGGGAGCCAGAGTGTGTGACCTTGGACAACTTGTTTCATCTGTATTTCAGCTGCCTGCTGTGTAAAATTTCCCAAACGTGCCTGAGATAAGAATCCCCTCATGACCTTGTTCAAAACCAGATGCCTGGGGCCACTGCAGATGGACTGGAATCAGAATAACGAGAGGAGGAACCCAGGAATCTGTCTGTGTGCAAGCACACCAGGTGCCTCTTACATCAGACAAGTGTGGAAAATAAATTAGTGAGAATCAAGCAAGAGGATCTCGAATTTATGAACAAATAAAGCTACAAGGCTGGGCGAGCTCACTCCCTTCCTGCTATGAGGCTCCGTTTTCTTTCTCATCTGTATGTGGGGACCTTTAGAGTTACTGTGAATAACAGGTAACCAGACAGACGCTCGGAGAACTGCAAGGTGCTAGACCAAATTTAACCATTATTTTTATGGCGCTAGGTACAAAAAGAAATCAGGAATAACCCACTTCCTGGCAATTACAGCAAACACAAAAATGCAGAAAAAATGGAATTTTAATTTCCAAAGGATGTATTCTCTCCTTTCGCTCTCGAGAACTCCACAGAACAGCAGAACTTCTCCACTGCTGCCGTTTAATCTGGAGACTCACTGGGAGAGACGTGTGTTCCTTCTAGGGCTGCCTCTGCCCTGCACCCCCTGCTTCCTCGTCGCCCCCGTTCCCTTCTGGAGCCGCAGCCTGCGCGCACACGCACTCAAGAGCTTCCCAATGCCCTGAAACGAGCCCTCCATCCACCACATCACACCTCTGTTTCCACAGGGTTTCAATCAAGGCGCTCCTATTTCACTTCTGAAAGGATATAGACTATCATCTTACAAACAAACTTCTTGAAAAGTGGCAGAGAAAATAAAAATCTGCCTGGAAATCAGAAGCACATCAAGAGGCTGGTTAAAAAGAAGGAAAGAACCCTCATGGGAAAAAACACTGCCCCCCGTCTCACACTTGGACCTCTACCTGTGGACAGACGTTAAATGAAACCGTCGTGGAAAACCGTCACCTAGAGACGTTTAGATTGCCTTTGTCAGGCAGAGACACTCGGTTCCTCCTGAGGCCCAGTGGAGGTCACTGCAAATCTGCAGGTGATGCTGCTGGCTGCTGAGCTGGGGCTATCTGCTAACCTCGCTTCGGTCTGTCACCGTCATTAAGGCCACAGCCACTCTGCCCCTCGACCCCGGTGTGGGGGATCTTTCAACCCTGCCAGGAACTCGTGAACAGCACACTGTAAAATATTTAGACGGAGTGGAACTGTACTTAGAGTCACAGCAGAGTGACTGGAGGATGATTTCATTTTGCAAGTGATCTGACGACGTGCCAGGGGGAAATTTTACGGATCCGAGAGGCTGCTTTCGGATTTTCTGGCAATGGAGATGGCCTTAAGTTGCAAACTGAGGGTAACTTTTCCAAACGGCCTTAAGTTGCAAACTGAGGGTAACTTTTCCAAATGGAAGCTAACTTTCGCTGTCAGTAAGATAAATGCATTTAATGGGGGAAAGTGTATCTAGCTGTGGGGTTTAAAGAAACTAATAAGATTCCACCCACTCTTCTAAGAACGAAACTTTCTTTTTTTCTCTTTAAATCACATACTCAAATAGATTACCGTAAAGAAAACAAAAAGTCATCATTTGAAAAAACTCTAAAGGACATTTTAAGTAAAGGTGAGCTTACTTACGAAATGCAGGGATAAATGCCAATATGGACATCCTGCCTGCCCTTGGCTTACGGAAGGAGGATCACCTACATGTGAGCCCCAAACTGTTCTGCTCACAGAAACGGTGTTTCTGTACCCAAGGCAGTTCACCAGAGCCCACTTCACCCAGAAAACACTTGAATCCCAGCACGTGTTAGCAAGTGCTTCTATGAGAAAGGAAGCACGTTTAGTTCGGAGTGCTGGGAGAGCGTTCTGCTCTCCTAACTGCAGGGTTCCACCTCCCTCAGGGCGGCCCTATTCCCGGGGCAGGGGCTCCAGCACTTCAGTTTGCTCGGGGTGGGTGGTAAGGGAAGAGCTGAGGTGTGGGGCCGTGCAGGGTTGGAACTTCTGGAAGCGGAGGGGAAAAGCAGCTGTCTGCAGCTTATCTGCTCTGCCTGCTGTGGCAGCACCTGCAGTGTCACTGAGAGGGCTTGGGGAGGTGTTTAGCAGAGACAGGAGGGGCTGGGCGGGGGGTCCCAGGGGAAGGAAATGCCCCCCAGCAGCAGGCAGGGAAGTGAGCCAAGTTTCCACTGCGGCCCCCGGTATACAGAGGAACAGATGGCAGGACTGGGGGCTGCCCATGCTGGGGCTGGAGGGAGGCGCTGTGAGCCCAGAGCACCTTCACCGTGTGCTTGCTCCCGTCCCTTCCCCTTCAGGAATCAAACAAACTCACACAGTCTCTCAGCACACGGGCCCTGGCCTTGACGTTGGCCTCGCCGGGGAGAGCACACTGCGAACGCGGTCAGAGAAGGCTGACTTCCCTGAGAGTGGCAAACCGCACTGATCTTGAAGCTACCCTGCCAGCCACAGCTCAGGCCAGGGATGGGCCAGGCAGCTCCGGGAGGTCCAGGAAGTACCCTCCTTTGTTAGCTGGGGCTTTGTCCTTTCAGTTCTCAGAGGGCTTCAATGCAAATGAATGATGTTCTTGTTCATGCCCAGATCCACGACTAGTCTCAAAAAAACAAACGTCGGGATCTTACAGTCACTGAATCGAGGACTGACACGTACCTCGGCACACCCAGTGGGGCAGGGCACCACGGAAGCCGTTCTTTACAACACGTGCCCTTCCTTCTTATTTACTTTTTAGAAGACAACTGCAGAATTCTGGGCTGGGGTAGGAATGTGCTATGATACACGTGCTACAATGGCGTGGGCACTGTGCAGGAAGTCGGGGTACAGGAAGAAGCTGTCAACAGAGCAGCTCACAGTAGGGCTGACCGTGACTTAGCAGGACTAACTCTCACAATTAAAGGCATCAGCCATGAAACAAGGAACGTGTAACCACTAACCAGAGTGGGTTTCCCAACTAACCTTCCTGAAGGATCTACAATGGCGGGGAGCTCGCGCACACACACACACAGAAGACTGAGTCAAACCAAGGTAAATGTGGAGGCAAAATCACCAGCAACACCATCTACAGAAATGGAAAACAAGGCCACCAAAAAGCTTAAAAAAATTTTTTTTTAAGCCTTGTGGCTAAGCAATTCTGGGAATAACTCCTCCCAGGGTTTGCTACAGTAATACTGTATCATCTGGTGACCCCTTACTTCCACATTGTTCTATCATGTCTCCCAGTTAAGGGACAGACAGACGACCCCCACTGCCACAAGAAAGGGTTAAAAAAATTTTTTTTCACTATGCTAAACATATTTTTGAAAGACCGCTTTGGCAAATTTCAAACATCAGGAAACACATTTCTTTAGAATCTCAGGTTTCCCCAACAATCTAAGGGAAATGATGTGCGGTTCTATAATTTAAAGGTATCGGGACCTTTCAAGCTTCTAATCATTTGGGTTTCTGCACAGCTGGATCACAGCATTTGGGAGGCAGGACTCAAACCAAATGTAAACAGCCGTTCAGTTACCCGGTCTTTACAAAAGCAAAATGAGATAAAAGTGGCTATTTACAACGATAAAGACTAAAGGCCAAACTGCTTTCATGTTCTCTGTCAAGCAAATGGTACCTGGAGAAGCCCCGCAACGTGCTTCCTTCTCTATTTTACTGGAATGGGATTCCCAGAGAGCAACACGAACCCATAATTCTAAGTGTTGCAAGGGTTAAAATATTAAAAACACATGTTCTAAATAATAGTATCAGAAGTAAATGTTCATTGATTGTTTGTTACAGTCTGGGGACTGTGGATGCTCCCTTCATCCTCACACAGCCCCTAAGTCCATTTTCCAGATGGGGAAACTGAGCCCAAGGTCACGGAGACGCCAGGCCCCGGTCAGGCTGCAGCCGGCACCCTCACCACCCCTCTGCTGCAGCTGCTGCGCTGTGTGTTCAGAGGATGGTTCCTGCAGGTGTCCCAGCTCCTTCTACAACCCGTGTCACACCCTTAATGCCTGGGCCCTGGACAGTGGCTCAACTGGGAGTCTTCCGAACACTCCCCGAGCAGCAGCAGGCCCGGCCCTGTCATCAGAACCTGGGAAATACCTTGCTGAGAAAGTGGCAGTCACCCTGGTTGCTTCCTTGAGATACTGAATTTCTTGCTCATTACAGTGTTTTATCAAGGGACTGACATTCCTTTTTAAAGGGATTTCAGGCTTCATTTTCTCTGTTCTGTCTATGGAGGCAAGAGGGGCGAGTGCAAACAGCTTCTCTTCAGAGCCCCGCCCGGTTCAGACACTCCTCTCCCCGGGTGCCCACCCTCTCTGCCCTCCCCGGCTTCCCAGCCGCAGAGCTGACAGCCAACAGCTGCACTAATCTCTCCCAGTTGCTGGGAGCAACGGTGACGGCCTGTGAGAGGGCCCTGGCCAGGGGCAGCCTGCCCTCCCCACGCCCAGGAATCCGCCGGGCTGCACACTGCGTCCCGACGCCCTGCTAGGTCTGTTCGACCGAAGCAACGCAGCGGGAAGCCGGGCAGGTCCAGGGACTGCTCAACGGGCGGCTGGGGTGAGCCCAGAAGCCGGCGGCAGTGCCCACTCCACACGGCTGAGAGGCCCCTGGGCAGGGTGGGGAGGGGCCGCCCAGACAGAGGCCTCCAGCTTCCGGCCAGTCAGGGGGCGGATCTTCTCCTCCCTCAGCCCCCAGCATCGTTTTAAATCTGCCCTCCACCTGGCTGAGCCTCAGACCCCTGGGGCTCTTATACGAGATGCTGAAGAGTATTTTGTTATACCCTCTCCCTATTTTTAGGATGACATTTAACTAACAAGTGTGGGACCAGCGCCATGTCAGTCAGTCTCAGGGTCTCCCTGCAGGTGACGGGAGTGTCGAGGGGGGATGGGGTGCAGGGCGGGCAGTCGAACGTTCCCTGGAACACTTGAGAATCCAGAAGAAGGCGGTCCTGGTGACTCTCCCCACCTCTGGCAGCCCGCCCTCCATGCCTGTGGGCACCTGCCCTCCTCTCCGTGCCGCCCCGTGCCCGCAGAGCCCACTCAGGTCCCCACCTTCCAACTCCCCATGTAGATTTAAGGGCATTACCATAAGATTTTCCTCACAGACAACTAGGATGGGTAACTGGGCTGGACTGAGGAGGGCCTGCCCCAGCCAAGGGCCCCAGCATCCAATGTAAAATGCCGTGGGAAGCTTTCCACCAGCCTATCCGGCTCCCTGGCTCCCTCTGCTTGGACAAGAGGCTGCTGGCCTGTCTGGCCCTGAACTGACCCACTTCACTCCATTATAATTGCTCTTACTCTTTTGCTGACAGCCCTCGAGGGGCCCTGTCTCCACTGTCACCGCTTTTTTCTTAAGTCTGGTCAAGGGCCTGGCACACAACAAGCACTCATTCATTTGCCGGATACATTTTAGCTGAACTAATTTAAAAATTATTTATTACCCCATCTCCTTTAATCAAGAAGACACATAAGATTATACAATAACTTTTGCCAAATTTCGCCCCCAGCTGCAGCCACAGTGCCACCGTGACTACCCAGAGGTCCCCCCAGCCCAGCCCAGCCCCCAGTAGCCAGAGACTAGTCATTCAGACACAAAATGGGGGGGGCGGGGTCTGAGACAAAGCCCTCCCAGCTACAGGTGGGCTTGTCCTAGGCTCGCACCTACACATGGGCTGCTGGGGGCTTGGAATGTGCCTCTTCCAATTGAAATGGGCTGCGATCATGCCCCACACACCAGATGGCAAAGACTGTATGAGAATGAGAATGTAAATCACATCACTGATGATTTCTGTACTGACATTATATTTTGGATATATTAGTAGACCAGCAAAGCATGATCAATTTCAGCAAAGCATGATCAATTTCTCTATTTCTTCTTCCTTTTTCAGAATGTGGCTTCTAGAAAACTTAAGGTGGCCCTTGTGGCTCTCCTCCTGTTTGCACTGGTGGGTGCTGACCTGGACTTCCCTCCCAGCTAACTTTACTCAGGGCAGCGGACAGCCTGTTACTCTGTTCTATTCTTATAACCAGGCACGATATTCAACACCCAGCCACCCTCACACAGGGATGTCCTCTCTGCATCCACCTGCTCACTGAACACTCTGTCACCTCCAGTCCCAAGTGCCAGCTCCCAAAAAGCCTCTGCTTCTCCTGTCTGGGGGGCTGTACGGAAGGGCCAAGTCACCGCGGGTCTGGTCACGCCAGGGCGAAAACGAACCCGACAGTCGGAGCCAGAATCACTACAGTGGTCTGTGTCTTCCTTTTGCTCTACGCTTACACTTCGTTAACTTGAAACACAAGGCACTGCAGGAGAAAGGCCTCGGCGTTTACATGAGTTTGGATTTCCAATGCTTTTTATTAAGGAACAACGGGCACCTTGCCAGCTTTGGGGGTGGGCGGTAAGGGCAGGAGAGGGAGAGAAAGAAGCCAACAGCTGTTTCGAGTTATAAACTTTCTGTCTAAACTGGTAGCATCCCACTGTGGTTCTGCTGCCTTTGGGGTTTGCAAATAGAGTTGGTGCCTATTTTAGCTCTGGGTTAACAAGCAGTCTCTCCCACTAGCTACTGTCACAGTTCACTGCCTGGCTGGGCCCTGCCGGCTCATGCCTGTCCCCATGGCATCCTCTGATAGCAGGCCATTATGTGGAGGGCAGAGCAGAGGGGAGAGAAGGGAAATTAACTATGTTCTGTAATTAACTCCTTTGGTTCCCAGACACAAGACCCACCCACACAGCAACAGCCTCCAGACAGGGGATGGCATGCTTGCCCCCCATCATGGATGCAAGGCAACCTCTTCTCACGCCACTGCCGGGAGGGGCCGAGCCCTCCACCAGGCTCAGAACTCCTCCGGTCCACCCTCCCCAAACAAAGGATGCTGTTACCAAGTGGGCAAGGGTGGACCTGAGGTTTAACTTCACAGCCTTGGAGTCACGGCAAGTGAATTATGCACCAAATCATGTAAAACAGTGAACCAGCGTCCAAGGCGATTCCCGTCTCCATGTTCTCCAAGTAGCCAGCCCAGCCTGCCCCCAGATTAGGTGCTTGTCCAGAAGGCCCCGCTCCAGGAGCGCCCACGCCCTGGTGCCGGCCAGCACTAAAGAAGGGGACACCTGATCCTCCTCTATCACTGCTATACACTGTGCTGTGCAGGCTCCAGCTGCCCAGAAATCTCTCTTGAGAGTTAAGTGATTTTCCCTGTCGGACAGAATCATCTAGAAGAGGGTAAATGGGTAGTTCCTAAGATGGTATCTGATCACAGAATAAAACACAAAGTGAAAGAAAACCTAGGGGGGAACCCAGAGAGGAGCAGTGTGTGGACTCAGGCACCCCGCCGTGCCGGGTCAGAAGCGCCGACGGGGGTCGGAGGGTCGGGGGTCGCAGCAGCTATTCCTGCCTCTGCCCACGACTCACCACATGAGGTCTGTCTGGTAACTTCATCTCCGCTTGCTCAGGTCCTGCATCTAGAGAACTATTTCAATAGTTACCACCCACCACCAGCCCGCATCCTGGGATGCTGTGGACGTTAATGAAACCATGAAGTCAAGTTCCTGAATCTCTCAGAACGACAGGGCCTACAAAAGGAAGAGCCAAGTGCTTTTTCTTGGTAGACAGGAACAACTGTTAAGAGGCAGGTTTCAGAGTCACAGAATTTCAGGCCTGAAAGGGAACACAAGGACGATCTGGTCCAGCTCTCCTTCGAGCTTCAGATGCAGCTGGTCCAGGCCCCATGTGAGCAGAGGCAGGACAGGGACCCAGGGTCCTGACCACCAGTCCATGCCTGCCCGTCACATCCAGGAGTTTCCCAAGACGGGGCAGTCACCTAAAGACATGTTCTAGCACTTCAATTGCTCAGAGTTTAATCTCTCCATAAATTCTTTTTTCTCTCTAATGGAAAAATGTCAAGCTAATGTGATTAAGGATAATGATTATTTGACACGACTTTATGTTACTGGACAATTAGGCTTTTCCCCAAACACAAACATGTTCAGCTGCCTCAGACCTTTTCACTCCTAGGTCACAACCAAACATGTGCCCCCAAGAAGGAAATGTGGTCCATGTATTGGTGAGTCAGACAAACAGATGTCCAGATTTCTACACTCCCAAGCTGTCTTCTGAAACCCAAAGCTGCAACCACGTATGCACTGGCCTCTGCTCTGGGAACCTTCAGCTGTGCCTCTCAGGACGTGCTACTTTAAAGTCTCACAATACCAGAGGCTCCTCTACAGCACCTTAAAAATGATACAGCAGCAGTTTCAGAGAGAAAGAGGGTACCTGCTCAGCAGGAACAAAGGGCTTTCTGCCTGATAAAAACGTAGGGAAGAAAGTCGGGGAGGAAAGCCGAGCTCCCCCCACCCCAGGCCCAAATTCTGCCGGAGGTCCGCCTGGGACCACTGAGAATCAGAAAAACTATGTGGAGCCTGGACCAGCGGAACCATCACCTTTGCTGCTACTGCGACAGGCTTCATTCGGGTCCCGTGTCCTGCACAACAGAACTCTGTCTTGCCCCCAAATGCTTTCCTAGGTTTCTGTGCTACCAGCCCATTCCAGACGCCCACGAGCACCTGATCTGCCCTCCCCGTCCTTATCACACACACGGGCGCAGCTAACGACCATTTGGGCTGCAACACCTTCTGTGAAGAAAACGTGTCTGCTGCCCAAAGCCCGGTGCTAGGAGGCTACCCGTGGGCGGGGGCTCATGGGGATCGCCCAGGGGCCCCGCCAGGAGTGCAGGAAGCACCGTGGCGCTGGTGAATCCTCCTGGGGCTGCAGCCACCTGCTCTGACCCCTCTCAGCCCCACTTCCACCCCCGCAAGCACTCTGATCGGCCTCACTAATGGCCTCACAGCCCAGGCTGGAGTAACAGGAGGTAAGTTGCATCACACATCACAAGGAGGCGCCCCCAGAGCACAAGCCTGCCCCAGCCTCTCGCCTACCTTAGCGGGTTATCTGAGTGGGTCTCCATGTGGGTCTCCAGCCCGTACTTGCACACGAACTCCTTGAAACACAGTGGGCAGTGAAACACTTCATCAGCTTTCTTCTCCATGTCACCCGACTGCCTGTCCTCTACCATCTTAGGGGAAAGAAGAAACATTAAGTCACAAGGGAGGGCTCCCACGTGGTTTGTTTCAGAGAAGTCGACACTAAATCCAGAATCTGAGAGGAAAAGGACGCTTCCCTCCTAGGCATTAAGGATGCTACTGACCAACGTTTCATGTAACAAAACCTCACCAAACACCAGCACCCACCCACCCACACTCAACCCACTCATCCATTCAACAAATATTCACGGAGCACCTAGTACCTGCCAGGCACTAGGAATAAAAGAGTGAGGACAAAAGAGTCCCTAATACTTAGTAGAACCTTCCATTCTAGCTGGAGAAACAAAAAACCCCGGGAACAATGAAACAAGCTCCTCAAATCATCAGTGGGCTCAGCCAGGGGGCTCTTCCTTTCACAAAGGAAGAGCAAACAGGTACCCTTTTCTACAGAGACCTTATGAAACAGTGCAGGGAAACAGAGGTTAGAAGCTTGGGATGGGTGTCCACCAAGCCCCCAGACTGCAAAAATAAAGGCTGGAGGGATTTCTGCCAAGAGTCCCTGGGGTAGGCACATCTGTGCTGGGGGCAGAGAGGACCTTTTTAGCAGGCGCTGGGTCTTCCTTCTCTGACTCTGTATCATGACTCAGTTTCCTTTTGGAGGACAGCCGCCTGCGCTTCAGTGGGGACGGAGGGGCTGCAGCTGTAGCGCTGCTGGGGTCCTTCTCATGAATCTTCATATGTCTGGAAAGAACACACACACAGACAATGTGATTTAGCAAAAACTGACTTGGTTTATTTTAAATGTTTTATATTTTCTATTTGGGCACTGGTAGTTAAGTTTTCCTTAGTTAAGAGATACGGGGTATAATTTATACAGTGACTTCTTTTTAAAAACCTTAAAATCTCCTTGAACCCCTCGTGAAGCTCTCACAACGAAGTGCTATCCAAAAACGTGGCTCAGTGCCTTGCTGTCTGTTGGAAGATATTCATGAACTTCACTGGCACTAATGAGATAAAAACAAACTATTTGATGATCGGTTCTGCTTATTCAGACAAGCTGTACTATTTTAGGGCACATAATTCTATATAGACAAAAGAAGTCCCAGGTACCACTAGTTCGTAAACCAAGAAACCACTCTGTGGTCCCAGAACCCACCCCCGTCTACCAGTAGAATGTGTTCTCTCTCTTCTGCCTCTGGAAGCATATTGGGGGTCACATTTGAGAAGTGCGGACCGAGCACACGTCTGAAGTGCCTGAGACCTGAAAGCCTGCCCATGTTCTCCAAGGTCTTACATGGATTTGCAGATCATGAAAGTAGCTGGGACAATGGGATAAGTTACATGTTGCAACCCTGACATCTACAGGACTAGGAATACACATACAAGAAAGTATTATATTAGTATGCATATGTCTGTTCCAAAAAGAGAGTTTTATGGGTGACCTGACTTAAGTGACCTTACATTATCAAGTTCTAAAACAAACATTCTAGGAACCAGGTCCCAAGAGCTATAGGGAAAGAAAGAATGGCATTACAAAAAGATAGTCTCAATTTCCTTGCTTTGTGACATAAAAGGTTTACTTTTCCTAATGACAATCATCATCGGCATCGGCATCTCTGACCGGGGTTAAACTGTGCCAGATGTGGGAATGTAGCCACAGCTTTTTATAAATAACCCTCTGATGGGATTATCTTACTGGAGACGTTCTCAGGAATGGGAAAAGACAGCAAGTTTTCATAAACGATCCTGTCAGACTTCTAAAAAGAAGTTCTGCTCAGCTCAAGCTCACATTCTGCTGCACCTTCTGTACAGGAGACAGGCTAGGGATAAAAGGGCTGAGAAGCTCATGAACCACAAGCAGCAGCAATTCAGGCTCTCAGGCCAATGATTCAACAAGACGACTAGGTAACACCTTGCCCACTCACAACCTCTGCCCCCAGACACCCGTGAGTCCTCCTTCTATGAGTGCGTGGAGCTAAGAGCTAGGATTTCCCTGGTTCTGGCCCTACAGACATACTCTAGAAGGTGGAGGGGTCCCCACGTCAGCCCGTGACCACACTAGCCTCTGCCCGAAGAGCACCAGCCCAGTCATCCACCAGTAGGCGAGATGTGGCCTAATCTCTGAGAAATGGGATTCAGGGAAGGAGGCTCAGGCCGGCCCTCTGTTCTCTTAGGGGGAATCAGTGTGGTGAGTCAGAAAGATCTAGTGGGAGAAAATGGAAAAGAATCACAGACAACCATCATGCCCACATCCACATAATTCCTTGCTTAGATTATTAGAGGAGAATGCTTTATTATTAGTTCTTGGTCACCTAAAGCCTTGAGAAAGTTAACGGAGACAAAGAGCCTTGTTCTATGTACCACCTCTATTTTAAGGCGATTGGGAGTTAAGGAGACCATCATTTAACATCAGTGTTTGGAGAAAAAAAGAAAGGCTGGCAAGTTTCTTTCGACATTTATTGTACGGCCCATTCCAATTTTAGAAATGTAAAAAAAAATTTAGGCATCTAAGAATTGAGGAAGTATGTTAATACTATGGGATGTAAATTAGTACCAAACCCATCCCTTTCAAGAAATCACTCAAAATGAATTTTAAAAACGAATATACTGGAGGAGTTGAGGAAGATGGCGTTAGAGTAAGACGCGGAGATCACCTTCCTCCCCACAGATACACCAGAAATTTATCTACACGTGGAACAGCTCCTACAGAACACCTACTGAACGCTGACAGAAGACCTCAGACCTCCCAAAAGGCAAGAAAGTCCCCACGTACCTGGGTAGGGCAAAAGAAAAAAGAAAAAACAGAGACAAAAGCACAGGGACGGGGCCTGCACCAGTGGGAAGGAGCCGTGAAGGAGGAAAGGTTTCCACACACTAGGAGCCCCTTCGCGGGCGGAGACTGCGGGTGGCAGAGGGGGAAGCTTCGAAGCCGCGGAGGAGAGCGCAGCCACAGGGGTGCGGAGGGCAAAGCGGAGAGATAGCCGCACAGAGGATCGGTGCCGACCGCCACTCACCAGCCCGAGAGGCTTGTCTGCTCGCCCGCCGGGGAGGGCGGGGCTGGGAGCTGAGGCTCGAGCTTCGGTCGGAGCGCAGGGAGAGGACTGGGGTTGGCGGCGTGAACACAGCCTGAAGGGGGTTAGTGCACCACGGCTGGCCGGGAGGGAGTCCGGGAAAAGTCTGGACCTGCCTAAGAGGCAAGAGACATTTTCTTCCCTCTTTGTTTCCTGGTGCGTGAGGAGAGAGCATTCAGAGCGCTGCTTAAAGGAGCTCCAGAGACGGGCGCGAGCCGCGGCTAAAAGCGCGGACCCCAGAGACGGGCGTGGGATGCTGGGGCTGCTGCTGCCACCGCCGAGAAGCCTGTGTGCGAGCGCAGGTCACTCTCCACACCTCCCCTCCCAGGAGCCTGTGCAGCCCGCCACTGCCGGGGTCCCGGGATCCAGGGACAACTTCCCCCGTAGAGCGCACGGGCGCGCCTCGTGCTGGTGCAACGTCACGCCGGCCTCTGCCGCCGCACGCTCGCCCCGCCTCCACACCCCTCCCTCCCCCGGGCCTGAGTGAGCCAGAGCCCCGGAATCAGTGGCTCCTTTAACCCCGTCCTGTCTGAGCGAAGAACAGACGCCCTCCGGCGACCTACACGCAGAGGCGGGGCCAAATCCAAAGCTGAACCCCGGGAGCTGTGCGAACAAAGAAGAGAAAGGGAAATCTCTCCCAGCAGCCTCAGGAGCAGCGGATTAAAGCTCCACAATCAACGTGATGTACCCTGCATCTGTGGAATACCTGAATAGACAACGAATCATCCCAAATTGAGGAGGTGGACTTTGGGAGCAAGTATATTATTTTTCCCCCTTTCCTCTTTTTGTGAGTGTGTACGTGTATGCTTCTGTGTGAGATTTTGTCTGTATAGCTTTGCTTTCACCATTTGTCCTAGGGTTCTGTCCCTCCGTTTTTTTTTTTTTTTTTGAATACTTAAAAATTTTTTTCTTAATAATTTTTTATTTTAATAACTTTATTTTATCGTTGTTTTATCTCCTTTCTCTTTCTTTCTTTCTTTCTCTTTCTCCTCTCTCTCTCTCTCTCTTTCTCTCTTTCTTTCCAACTTCAGGACACTGGTCCACAAGAGACCTCCCAGCTCCATGTAATATCAAACGGAGAAAATCTCCCAGATATCTCCATCTCAACGACAAAACCCAGCTTCACTCAACGACCAGCAAGCGACAGTGCTGGACACCCTAAGCCAAACAACTAGCAAGACAGGAACACAACCCAACCCATTAGCAGAGAGGCTGCCTAAAATCATAATAAGGGCACAGACACCCCAAAACACACCACCAGACCTGGACCTGCCCACCAGAAAGACAAGATCCAGCCTCATCCACCAGAACACAGGCACTAGTCCCCTCCACCAGGAAGCCTACACAACCCACTGAACCAACTTTAGCCACTGGGGACAGACACCAAAAACAACGGGAACTACGAACCTGCAGCCTGCAAAAAGGAAAACCCAAACACAGTAAGATAAGCAAAATGAGAAGACAGAAAAACACACAGCAGATGAAGGAGCAAGGTAAAAACCCAACAGACCTAACAAATGAAGAGGAAATAGGCAGTCTACCTGAAAAAGAATTCAGAATAATGATAGAAAAGATAATCCAAAATCTTGGAAATAGAATAGAGAAAATGCAAGAAACATTTAACAAGGGCCTAGAAGAACTAAAGAGGAAACAAGCAACGATGAACAACACAATAAATGATATTAAAAATACTCTAGAAGGGATCAATAGCAGAATAACTGAGGCAGAAGAACAGATAAGTGACCTGGAAGATAAAATAGTGGAAATAACTGCTGCAGAGCAGAATAAATAAAAAAGAATGAAAAGAACTGAGGACAGCCTCAGAGACCGCTGGGACAACACTAAACGCACCAACATTTGAATTATAGGGGTCCCAGAGGAAGAGGAGAAAATGAAAGGGACTGAGAAAATATTTGAAGAGATTATAGTTGAAAACTTCCCTAAATGGGAAATGAAATAGTTAATCAAGTCCAGGAAGCACAGAGAGTCCCATACAGGATAAATCCAAGGAGAAACATGCCAAGACACATATTAATCAAACTATCAAAAATTAAATACAAAGAAAACATATTAAAAGCAGCAAGGGAAAAACAACAAATAACACACAAGGGAATCCCCATAAGGTTAACAGCTGATCTTTCAGCAGAAACTCTGCAAGCCAGAAGGGACTGGCAGGACATATTTAAAGTGATGAAGGAGAACAACCTACAACCAAGATTACTCTACCCAGCAAGGATCTCATTGAGATTTGATGGAGAAATTAAAACCTTTCCAGACAAGCAAAAGCTGAGAGAGTTCAGCACTACCAAACCACCTTTACAATAAATGCTAAAGGAACTTCTCTAGGCAAGAAACACAAGAGAAGGAAAAGACCTACAATAACAAACCCAAAACAATTAAGAAAATGGGAATAGGAACATACATATAGATAATTACCTTAAATGTAAATGGACTAAATGCTCCCACCAAAAGACACAGACTGGCTGAATGGATAGAAAAACAAGACCCATATATATGCTGTCTACAAGAGACCCACTTCAGACCTAGGGACACATACCGACTGAAAGTGAGGGGATGGAAAAAGATATTCCATGCAAATGGAAATCAAAAGAAAGCTGGAGTAGCAATTCTCATATCAGACAAAATAGACTTTAAAATAAAGACTATTACAAGAGACAAAGAAGGACACTACATAATGATCAAGGGATCAATCCAAGAAGAAGATATAACAATTGTAAATATTTATGCACCCAACATAGGAGCACCTCAGTACATAAGGCAAAAACTAACAGCCATAAAAAGGGAAATTGACAGTAACACAATCATAGCAGGGGACTTTAACACCCCACTTTCACCAATGGACAGATCATCCAAAATGAAAATAAATAAGGAAACATAAGCTTTAAATGATACATTAAACAAGATGGACTTGATATTTATAGGACATTTCATCCAAAAACAACAGAATACACATTTTTCTCAAGTGCTCATGGAACATTCTCCAGGATAGATCATATCCTGGGTCACAAATCAAGCCTTGGTAAATTTAAGAAAATTGAAACCGTATCAAGTATCTTTTCCGACCACAACGCTATGAGACTAGATATCAATTACAGGAAAAGATCTGTAAAAAATACAAACACATGGAGGCTAAACAATACACTACTTAATAACGAAGTGATGACTGAAGAAATCAAAGAGGAAATCAAAAAATACCTAGAAACAAATGACAATGGGGACACGACGACCCAAAGCCTATGGGATGCAGCAAAAGCAGTTCTAAGAGGGAAGATTATAGCAATACAATCCTACCTTAAGAAACAGGAAACATCTCAAATAAACAACCTAACCTTGCACCTTAAGCAATCAGAAAAAGAAGAACAAAAAACCCCCAAAGTTAGCAGAAGGAAAGAAATCATAAAGATCAGATCAGAAATAAATGAAAAAGAAATGAAGGAAACGATAGCAAAGATCAATAAAACTAAAAGCTGGTTCTTTGAGAAGATAAACAAAATTGATAAACCATTAGCCAGACTCATCAAGAAAAAAAAGGAGAAGACTCAGATCAATAGAATTAGAAATGAAAAAGGAGAAGTAACAACTGACACTGCAGAAATACAAACGATCATGAGAGATTACTATAAGCAACTATATGCCAATAAAATGGACAACCTGGAAAAAATGGACAAATTCTTAGAAATGCACAACCTGCCGAGACTGAACCAGGAAGAAATAGAAAATATGAACACACAATCACAAGCCCTGAAATTGAAACTGTGATTAAAAATCTTCCAACAAACAAAAGCCCAGGACCACATGGCTTCACAGGCGAATTCTATCAAACATTTAGAGAAGAGCTAACACCTATCCTTATCAAACTCTTCCAAAATGTAGCAGAGGGAGGAACACTCCCAAACTCATTCTACGAAGCCACCATCACCCTGATACCCAAACCAGACAAAGATGTCACAAAGAAAGAAAACTACAGGCCAATATCACTGATGAACATAGATGCAAAAATCCTCAACAAAATACTAGCAAACAGAATCCAACAGCACATTAAAAGGATCATACACCATGATCAAGTGGGGTTTATTCCAGGAATGCAAGGATTCTTCAATATACACGAATCAATCAACGTGATACACCATATTAACGAATTGAAGGATAAAAACCATATGATCATCTCAATAGATGCAGAGGAAGCTTTTGACAAAATTCAACACCCATTTATGATAAAAACCCTGCAGCAAGTAGGCATAGAGGGAAATTTCCTCAACATAATAAAGGCCATATATGACAAACCCACAGCCAACATCGTCCTCAAAGGTGAAAAACTGAAACCATTTCCACTAAGATCAGGAACAAGACAAGGTTGCCCACTCTCACCACTCTTATTCAACATAGCTTTGGAAGTTTTAGCCACAGCAATCAGTGAAGAAAAGGAAATAAAAGGAATCCAAATTGGAAAAGAAGAAGTAAAGCTGTCACTGTTTGCAGATGACATGATGCTATACATAGAGAATCCTAAAGATGCTACCAGAAAACTACTAGAGCTAATCAATGAATTTGGTAAAGTAGCAGGATACAAAATTAATGCACAGAAATCTCTGGCATTCCTATACACTAAGGATGAAAAATCTGAAAGTGAAATTAAGAAAACACTCCCATTTACCACTGCAACAAAAAGAATAAAATATCTAGGAATAAACCTACCTAAGGAGACAAAAGACCTGTATGCAGAAAATTATAGGACACTAATGAAAGAAATTAAAGATGATACAAATAGATGGAGAGGTATACCATGTTCTTGGATTGGAAGAATCAACATTGTGAAAATGACTCTACTACCCAAAGCAATCTACAGATTCAATGCAATCCCTATCAAACTACCACTGGCATTTTTCACAGAACTAGAACAAAAAATTTCACAATTTGTATGGAAACACAAAAGACCCCGAATAGCCAAAGCAATCTTGAGAATGAAAAGTGGAGCTGGAGGAATTGGGCTTCCTGACTTCAGACTATACTACAAAGCTACAGTAATCAAGACAGTATGGTACTGGCACAAAAACAGAAAGATAGATCAATGGAACAGGATAGAAAGCCCAGAGATAAACCCACGCACATATGGTCACCTTATCTTTGATAAAGGAGGCAAGAATATACAGCGTAGAAAAGACAGCCTCTTCAATAAGTGGTGCTGGGAAAACTGGACAGCTACATGTAAAAGTATGAAATTAGAACACTCCCTAACACCATACACAAAAATAAACTCAAAATGGATTAAAGACCTAAATGTAAGGCCAGACACTATCAAACTCTTAGAGGAAAACATAGGCAGAACACTCTATGACATAAATCACAGCAAGATCCTTTATGACCCACCTCCTAGAGAAATGGAAATAAAAACAAAAATTAACAAATGGGACCTAATGAAACTTCAAAGCTTTTGCACAGCAAAGGAAGCCATAAACAAGAACAAAAGACAAACCTCAGAATGGGAGGAAATATTTGCAAGTGAAGCAACTGACAAAGGATTAATCTCCAAATTTTACAAGAAGCTCATGCAGCTCAATAACAAAAAAACAAACAACCCACAGCAAAAATGGGAAGAAGACCTAAACAGACATTTCTCCAAAGGTGATATACAGATTGCCAATAAACACATGAAAGAATGCTCAACATCATTAATCATTAGAGAAATGCAAATCAAAACTACAATGAGATATCATCTCACACCGGTCATAATGGCCATCATCAAAAAAACTAGAAACAATAAATGCTGGAGAGGGTGTGGAGAAAAGGGAACACTCTTGCACTGTTGGTGGGAATGTGAATTGATACAGCCACTATGGAGAACAGTATGGCGGTTCCTTAAAAAACTACAAATAGAACTACCATATGACCCAGCAATCCCACTACTGGGCATATACCCAGAGAAAACCATAATTCAAAAAGAGTCATGTACGAAAATGTTCATTGCAGCTCTATTTACAATAGCCAGGACATGGAAGCAACCTAAGTGTCCATCAACAGATGAATGGATAAAGAAGATGTGGCACATATATACAATGAAATATTACTCAGCCATAAAAAGAAACAAAATTGAGTTATTTGTAGTGAGGTGGATGGACCTGAGTCTGTCATGCAGAGTGAAGTAAGTCAGAAAGAGAAAAACAAATATCTTATGCTAACACATATATATGGAATCTAAGAAAAAAAGAAAAAAAAAGGTCATGAAGTACCTAGGGGTAAGACGGGAATAAAGACACAGACCTACTAGAGCATGGACTTGAGGATATGGGGAGGGGGAAGGGTAAACTGTGACAAAGTGAGAGAGTGGCATGGACATATATACACCACCAAACGTAAAACAGATAAGTAGTGGGAAGCAGCCGCATAGCACAGGGAGATCAGCTCGGTGGTTTGTGACCACCTAGAGGGGTGGGCTAGGGAGGGTGGGAGGGAGGGAGATGCAAGAGGGAAGAGATATGGGAACATATGTATATGTATAACTGATACACTTTATTATGAAGCAGAAACTAACACACCATTGTAAAGCAATTATGCTCCAATAAAGATGTCAAAAAAAAAAAACAAACGAATATCCTTTTCTACAGCCAATAGGCTACTTGTGCAGATAAACATGAGGCTACGATAACCCATGAGGATACTGGAAATCAGAGACTGACAACTGTAAGCAGTTCACTAGCTCATTTCAAGCTATCAGTACATCGTTCCTATCAATATGACACTAACAGTCACAAGGTTGATGCTTTATGATCTAGCTCCTGGGATTTATGACAGAAGCTGGAGCAAGAGCACTCAGTGAGCATCTGCTGGGAACTTCACCCACATTATGATTTCCAGTTTGCAGATGAGGCCGTTGAGGTGTGGAGAGGCTGACATGCCAGGGCCTCACAGCTAGGATGGACCCAGGTGTGCCAACTCCAAGGTCTGTGCTGTTCCCCCAAATTGCCTTTAAAGGCCGAGCCTTTGCATCTCTGTTCTAGATCACGGACCACAGGCTGGACACTCAAGGCTATTCCCTGAACCCTGGACATTTCTTCTCTGAGTGACTGTGGCCCACAGTCTTGCAGTTGGTACCAAACTCTAATCTGCGTTCAACAGGAGAATGAAGGGCCCACAGGTCAGGCCTGGACGCTCCCACCTCCAGTCCCGTGTCACTGCTAACAGCAGGGGGACGAGACCGGGTCAAGGCCGTCTCTGGGGCTTGGTGGCAAGCATGAGGCTTCTGAACATACCAGCCACTCCGGCTCCCCCACTGAGCCCAGCTGGAGCCTCAGTTCAAAGCTCAAGCAATGCTCCATTCTAGGGTTAAATCGTGCTTTTTGGCAAAGACACGGGGGGTTCCCAGTCTGTCCTTCCACCTATGGGATGGCCAACTTCTGGAGGCTCGTTTAAGAACTTGATTCAGTCAATAATTGAGCTGCCAGGCGCTGGGATCTCCGGGCATTTCTGAATTTGGATGTGATCTGCAGTTAAAGACACTCCCTACCGTGACCCCTTCTCGTCTTCCCTCCAATAGCAGGAGCAGCCACAGAAGTGTCGGTTTCCTCCCCGATGCTCACAGGAAGTGGGGCAAGTCACTATGATGAGCCACTAATGGCCTCTTCCCTGCAGAGTGTGGCCAAAAACAGAGAAGAGGGTGGGCAGGGAGGAGACAATCCAATTTCTCTTTAGAAGACCTGGGTCTGTTTTTCTTTCAGGTTTTATTTCAAGGGCTATTTCACCTAATTTCCATGTACCCTAAGATTCAACAAATTACAAAGAGCCTCAGGACTGGAAGGGAGGTGAGATGCTATCCCACCACCCACGCAGCACAGAATGTCCCTCAGCAGCGTGCACTGGAGACAACGTCACTCAGTTCGGATTGAATGCTTCCAGCAACAAGGGCATCTCCATTTTCAACAAGGCCAGCTGTTAAAACCATCTTCCCCATGTCGAGTCAAAACTTCCATCCTTCCTTTAAACGTCTGTCTGTCCTCAGGGGCGACACAGAGTCAGTCCACCTTTTCTTCTGCAGGGCAGCCCTTCAGATAGTTCAAGGTGAGGTCTGCGTCTCTCCGAAGTTTCTCTTCCCAAAACTGAACAACTCGGGCTCCTTCAGCCAGCGCCCTCCAGCTCTGCGCTCCAGTCTGCTGGTCGCTACTCATCCTGGAATACTCTCCAGTTTGCGAATATCCTTCATGAAATGTTGGATCAGAAGTGAACACCAATTTGGATGTGGTCTGAGTGCAGGGCATACACAGGGCTGGGACGACCACGTCCTGAGGTTGTGTAAACGGAGCTGGGGTTCCCAGGTGTGCAGGTTTGGTTTGGTTTGGTTTTACTCTTTGGCCACACTGCACAGCATGCGGGATCTCAGTTCCCTGACCAGGGATTGAACCCCCTGAAGTGGAAGCTCAGAGTCTTAACCACTGGACCCCAGGCAAGTCCCCCACCTTGTGTGTTTTAACAGCAACGTTACACCCTCAGCTCGTGCTCAGACCCCCGTGATTCCTTTATTCAAACTGCTGTCAAGCCCTGCGTCCTCCATCCTGCGCCTAAACAGTGAACAGCTCTTCACTTTCCAGGTGGGCAAGGATGAGAAATATGCCGCATTGCTGTGGCACAGAAAGCTGGCTCTCAGCACTGTGGATGGCACTGAACACTGGTAACAACCTTTCTGCAAAGTGGCTGAGTGACAGGGATCTGAATTTTAAATACATATGCCCTTTATTCCAGTGATTCCACTTCTAGAAATTTGTCTCGAAAACTAATAAATGGACAAAAGTGCGAAGATTTATGCACAGGGGTTGATGTACCATTATACCCACAGATGGATACACCGCAAAAACTACCACCACAGGATTCTGGACTGGCTGGTCGTAACATTTCACACTGGCCACCCTGCTTTCCCTCTTGCCCTCCTGTTGGTCATTCTCTACAAAGCAGCCAGAGTGAACTTCTGAAACACGGATCAAATCAGACACTCCTCCGTGTAAATGCCTCTGATGGTCCCCGCTGAGATCTGCCTACTTCTTGGGCCTCCTTTCTTGGCACCCTACCCCGATCCAAGGTGCTTTCAGACGTAGTGCTCCCTCCGGGTCCCTCAAAGGCATCCAACCAGTCGGACCCTAGGGCTGGTGCACTTGCTGCGCGCCCTCTACCCAGGCTGCTCCGCCCCCGGCCTTCCAGGGCTGGTGCCTGCCGTCACAGAAAGTGCCCCAGCCCACTCAACATAGATGCTCTCCAGCCTTCGACCCAGTTTTACTTTCTTCACAGCACATACCAGTAACTGGAAGTACCGGGTATTTACTCGTGTTACTGTCTCCTCAGCTCAGACTGAAAAGAAGTTTCATTATAATCTTGTCTCTCCTGTTCTCTGCACTTGCCCCTGGTGGTGCACAGTGAGTGGTTAATAAATTTCGGTCAAATGGCTGGATGGATGAGTAGGCGAATGAATCAATAACTGCTGAATGGATGGATGGAGGGAGGGAATGGCTGGATGGATGAGTAGGCGAATGAATCCATAACTGCTGAATGGATGGATGGAGGGAGGGAATGGCTGGATGGATGAGTAGGCGAATGAATCAATAACTGCTGAATGGATGGATGGAGGGAGGGAATGGCTGGATGGATGAGTGGCGAATGAATCAATAACTGCTGAATGGATGGATGGAGGGAGGGAATGGCTGGATGGATGAGTAGGCGAATCAATCAATAACTGCTGAATGGATGGAGGAAGTGTATGCAGAAAACCTGTTACACCTGCAGCATCACTACCACATATGTCTTCAGGTTCCAAGATAACTTCTCACTCGCCTTACTAGGATTTAATGTGCATAAACTTGATACGAGATGATATAGAAAACAGTGTCACAGTGAAGGGACCTCGATGAGGAACACCCCAAAGATCAACACTGAGGACATGGGGTAGTTTTTTCTCTTATTGGAATTCATCTGTATTTATGCATTCAAAACTACATCTACATCCACAGTAGTAGAGAGAAGTTGATGTAAAATCAAAGTAAACATCTGTTTTCTGCACATAATCCTAGAAATCTCCTTTGGAGGCATGCCACATCGACTGCAGAAATCCTGCCACACTGCGGTCTAAGGAAGGCATTTTATCAGAACTCTTTCAGGAGTCAAGGGAAATTTTCTCTCGTTCCTAACACTGCACCCCCGGCCCCCTCCTGGGAGGTGGGGGGACCCTTCCAGTAAGGAATAATGACAAATACTGCAGATGTTTTTAAAACAAGGGGGAAAAAATCTAAATCTAAGTACTTTTTAGGAGCCCACTTTAAATTCTGGGGTGGATGTATATTTTCAGCTCAAAGTTTCCCTCCTGTAAATGTTATTATTTCACTTCTACAATGTGAAAAGATCCATTTTAGCTAGGGTGGGATGTCTGTAAGAATACTGAATATATCACAGCTAAAACAACTACACCTGTGCAAGAGCTGAATGCCAGTCTAGTAACTCAGAGCAGACAGACCAATGCCTAAAGCACATCCCTCCCTCCTCCCCCAACTTCCTCACTTCCAGTTCCAAATACAAGAATTTTCTACTGACCTTTCTTAGGTGTGATTTGGAAATGGAGGTAAACCCTTAACCATTCAAGCACTGGCTTGCTCTGAGAACGAAGCAGGAATTTAGTAGGTGAAAAAGCAACTTCAGGTGGGAAGATGGTGTAGTAGGTGGAGCGGCCATGTGACGGCAGTGAAGCCTTGGGGTGGTCTCAGAGCCTCGAGACGTTTTAGACGGTGCCACCTAATAACCTAGTAACATCTAGTAACCACGGAGACCCCACTAGTTACTTAGGATTCCGCACCTATAAAATGGGGAGAATACTGCCAGTCTTACAGAGCAGTGGTTTGCAAACTGTGGTCCTCCAACCAGAAGCACTGGCGTTTACCCAGGAGCTTGTTACAGACGTCAGTTCAGGCCTGGCTGAAGACCTGCAGACTCAGAGACTCTGGGCCAGGGCTCGGTACCCTGGGTTTCACTCCACTGATACCCATGCCTGCTCAAGCGTGACGACCACTGGATCCCAGTTACATTCTTCAACCGTTCGCACTGTTCACAGGTCAGTTAGCTATGGGACTACGATGTTGACATTTCTTGGAGATAAGCATTAAACCCCTCCCAGGTTCACTCTGCAGTTTACCTGCACAAGTTTACCAGGTATAATAAATACGTAACAAAAACGGGGAAATTTAACCTTCTTATCCTGGGGGTAAAACCCCTTGAAAAACTTTCAACAAGTTTAAAGGACCACCTAGTAGAAGGTGTCCCCATGGCAGGTCTCAAACCTTCTTCAAGCTTTCCCGTGTCTAATTTATGAGTGAAGGTCAAAGTTCAGGCAACATCTAGACACTTCTAGTCTCTGCTCACTTCTCAGCCTGAATTTCCACATAGGTTTTACTGATCTAGGGGCTGCATCCTCTGAGTGAATGGCATCATAACGAAGGTCACTCTCAGTAAACAGGACACAAACCGTACACAAAACCAGCACCCAGCATGGCTCAGGGCCCCGCCGGACTGAAGTCAACAGGTTCGCACAGGTTTTTACAGCCTCTGATTATAGACACCTCCCTGTCCATACCCCTTGCTAGCTTTGCTTTTACAACAAAGCCTTGTGATAACCAAAGAGGGAATGAACGAGATTAAGAGGCATCGGACCTCTACAACCTATTCTTTGGGCCAAAGCAAAGTAAGTCTCCAGAAAGATTTGTGTGCGTTTCCCTAACAGATGCTTAGGGGAGGAGTTTCAGGGTGCGGAGCTGAGAGTGATGCCTGTAAGTCAATCACGCCCTGTGCTGGCAGACGACGGGCTGGGGAGTGAAGACAGAGGTGGACAAGGGGCCGGCGGGGGAGCTCTTCCCCGTGTGGTGGCTCCACCTGTGAGCCCAAAGGCACCTTCTGATGATTCGGGTGTTGCTCAGGTTCAGTCATGCTTATCCAGAAGGCAGGTCACGCTGGCTGTGCCAGGGTGTGGAGGAAGGTTTGATGGTGGTGTAAGCAGCCTTGCAGACTGAAGAGACAGCACCCTCGGGAACATCCAGAAGTCAGGCCTGAGAGAGGCGCAGACCTCAGGGAGGCATCCCCCACTGTCCGCAGGCCGGCTGCGGGAAATTCCTCTGCCAGGAGCTCCTGGTGGCTGCCCTGGACAAAATGCCTGGAGGCTGCAGCCCGCCCCAGGCCTCTGCCACGTGGCTGGTGGAGGCTGCGACACAGGAGGTTCCCTCCTCCTGCCCCGGCCTCCACTCAGGGGCGCAGCATGGCACGTCGGCCTGTCCCCACAGCTCCTCTTTCCCTGACTCTAGGGAGGCACATCCCAAAGCAGAGAATCTCTCTCCTTGTGCTGGCTGCAGCCTTGCGCTGCTGCTGCCAGTGCGAGGATGGTTTGAAACTGTGGGAGAAGTTAGGGAATCTTAATTCGAGGCAGGATGTATCTGGGGTTCAGGTCCGCGTTTCTCATTAACAAATAAATGCCTCTGCACTCTCCCCCTCCAGAGCTCCCCAGCCCAGAGAGGCTCTCCAGCCCGACTCAGGGCTCCAGCTCTGGCTGGACCTGATTTCTGCTCCCCTGTCTCTGGGTTCCTTCTCCATCTTAGTCTCGTGGGAGACCTTGGTGCAAACACTTCCTCACTGACGGACAGGGCTGGGGTCACGATGCCTGAAGAACATTTCCCCTCCCGTCCTCGCTCTCCCGGCCGTCCTTCAGGCAGGAGTAAGGCCACCTTTGGCTGCTGCGTTCCTGCCCTACTTTCATGTTGACACTGGGAGCCACTGACTTCAGAACAGAATCGAGGGACACGCTCTCTTGTTATCGACCGTCTATTAGACAACAGAGGGCCCGTGCCGCTCACTCTCAAGCCCCGGCCTCCTCTCCTGACTTTCAAATCCAGTGCAGGGAGCCTGGCAGTCGGCCCACGTCAATAAATATCAACTTGTAAAAAAATTTTATTCTAGACCTTGTTCCTAACAGCCATGCCTTTGAATCCGAATACCCTGAACCCTCTTGTACTTTTCCCCCTTTGTCTGCCCTTGTTTTCCTAAAATAATCTTTCATTTGTTATAACACTCTCCATGCATTATTTGGCTCCTTCATTTATAATACCCACAAAGACACTGAGTACCTATTTCCATGCAAAATTAAAGATTCTGAAAACAAACAAACAAACCAAAGACCCCAGAGGCTGGATGAGCTGGCTGCACTCTTATGTACAGAGATCTCTCATTCACATAGAGTTGAACGAGCTGCTGGGCCCATCCTGTGTTAATCCAGAGAAAGAGAATGACCACTTTCCCCCTTGACAGCCCCTAGGTATTTCCGGGCAGCCGTCATGTTGTGCGGATTCTTCCCTTCCCTGGGCTAAACGCCTCCATTTCTTCAACCTTCCCATACAGCCCGGGGGCCGCCCCACACTCAGAGCTGGCCCTGTCCCAAGAGGGACTCGTATCTATGGTCTTGGGTGATGGAGGCCCTCCGCTGGGAGCCATCATCTCTGAGGGGGGCACCTGCTACTGCCCCCCACAAGAAGGCCCTTTGGTGGCAAACAGCTACAAAGCCAGTCAAGCCAATTCCCAGATCAACGCTTCACGGTGGAATGGAAATGCGCAAGGCACCAGAGCTTTCCGCAGAGCCCAGTTATTCACATCCTTTCTGGGCAAGGAGGAAGAGAGGACTCCCTGGTAATAAGGGGGTGCCACGGCACCGTTTGCTGCCCCCCAGCCTTTTCCAAAAGAGGAACAAGCAGTGCCCGCGCCGGGCCGTTTGAGACGGCTTGCCACGCACCACAGGGAGAAGGCAGGTGTGGGCGTGGGTGCAGGAGGTCACCACCGCTGCGGGGACACCATCCTCTACGCCTCAGGGGCCAGCAGAGACAGAGAGAAAATGAACAGGGCTCCAAAGACAAACTTCACCTGCGAAACGAACTAGATCACAGGGCCCCTGTCTGTGACTGCAGTCCCCGCTATCTAAGTGGGATAAAGGCTGGCCGGGGTGACACACAGGACCACATGATGTGCTGTGGGGGAAGGAGCCCAGGAAGGAGGGTCCAAGATGTGCTTGGACCTTGGCTAAACTCTGTGCCATTGCAGACCTCAGTCTTCTCACCTGCAAAACCGGCACAGCCTCCTGAGGGCGCTGGGTTATATAAGCTCAGAGAGTGAGACTGGAGTACAGTCGCGGCATCCCAGTGAACCCATTATGCAACCGCATCTCCGGTTTAAGGAAACACAAACTCTCTCCCCACTGAAGGCCAACAAGCTTTCCATCAACCCAGAGCCCTGAAGGAAGCAGAGGAGAAAGGCCACCAGCACACACACATGCCCCAAGGGAGAGAGTGGGTATCCAGTGCGGTAAATACACGTGCTAAGATTTTTGTGCTACTTGTTCACTTTTTTTTTGGCGGGGGGGTGGTGCGGGGTGCAGAATTTGCTGCTAACCACCTTCCTTAACAAATCAGAAAAATGTTGACAGTTTCGATGTTTGCTAGCACCAGCTTGTTCAGCCCAAACAGGTTGGACAGGTTGAATATTTAAACAAAGGCGGAAAAATGCAAGGTATAAAAAGCAGGACGTGTTGCGTGGCCTGCAGCCAGCACCCTGCAGGTTTAAGTTTGTGATCTAACCTGGCAGTCAGACTCGCCCTCTCCCGCGTTCCTCCTCGCCTTGCTACTTTCACATTATAAAACTAAATGGGACCCACACTCATGATCTGCTCAAAGTTCTCGGGCCATCAGACGAGGGGCGTGTGCAGAGGAGAAGAGGGCAGAGGCCAGCTCCCTGGGCTGCATCCCACCCCAGCAAACACACACCATGCCTCCCATGACCTGATTTCCAGTGTGCACAACTGCCAGGCTGCTCAAGTGTGGGCAAGCAAGGATGCTCCAGATTTTGATGCCATTTACCAGTTTTACCTGGTGCAACTGAGCTTTCGAAATAGTTTGACAAGATAGGTCAAAAATACCACATCACGTGCACCCAGCATTTCTTTTGCGTTTGCTTAATCTCCAAAAACAAACTAATAGACAAACACCACCTCTGCCAAAACAGAAGAAAAGCTAAGTTGTAAACCTCAGCATCCAGGTGGCCAAGTGGTAAGAAACAATTTAATTAGGAAGCAGATCGTAAGTGTGCGGAACAGTGATACAAGGAAAAACGCTTGGCTGGTGTTTACCACCTCCCTGCACTCTGACGGTCCTATGAATAAACTCTCTCCAGCATAAGTGAACTTGAACTGGTCCTTCAGAGGAAAATGCAGAATCAAAAGTGAGACACAGCACGAGGACATTTTTCTTTTTCTTTTTCTTTTTTTTAAGGACATTTTTCAATTAGCCTTTCAAAAAAGATAAAATAAAATAAGCTGTGCTGGGGTGTCCCTGGTGGTTAAGAATCTGCCTGCCGATGCAGGCGACACGGGTTCGAGCCCTGGTCCGGGAAGATCCCACATGCTGTGGAGCAACTAAGCCCATGAGCCACAACTACTGAGCCTGTGCTCTAGAGCCTGCGAGCCACAACTACTGAAGCCCGCACGCCTAGAGCCCATGCTCCGCAACAAGAGAAGCCACCGCAATGAGAAGCCCGAGCACCGCAACAAAGAGTAGTCCCTGCTCGCCACAACTAGAGAAAGCCTGCAAGCAGCAACAAAGACACAACGCAGCCAAAAATAAATAATTTAAAAAAAAAAAAGCTCTGCTGAAGGGGTTAAAGGGGTATTAGAATAGGGAAAACACAAAGTAGAAGGAAAAATATTTTGGAGGATGTCAGGCTAGCAAACACAAAGCAGGCTGCACAAGAGAGTGTCAACTGAAATGGGTCAACTTCCAGCTTTGCTATTTTCTTACACTTTGTATCTCATGTGAAGAATAAAATTCTGTGACAAATCACTCTGACCTGTTCTTTTTCTCAGAGAAGAGTGGTAGCTTTCTACTACGTGCAGGTTTCTAAAATGTAAAGTAAGAATTCTGAAAAGGACAATCAGAAGAGAAAACCTTTCTGGGACGCTCAGAGGTCTTTACACATTCAGGTCCACTTAGAAGATGATAAACATTGCAGCCCTCTAAAGATTGTTGAGGGGTTTGTGTGAATGAGATTTTAATGTCGTGTACACGGTCAGCACAACGGTATGAACTGTGCTGGGCATGTGACCCTCACATCTGGTGGGTGTTTGGTGACTGTGTGGTAGTTTCACGATAGCAGTTGGGTATCAAGGCAGTTTCGGTATATTTAGTACTCTGTACTGCAATAGTCGGACATACTTCGGGTACAGTTTAGAAAGCCTTTTCTATTACAAGGGATGAAAGGTTTTTCTTTTTAACCAGGAAAAAAGAAAGTCGTTAAAGGATAATACCCCATTCCCTGATCATTCCGCATAATATGCTTTTCACTCTCTTGAGAGTCTACGTTATTAAAAGGCTGAGAATTTTCCCCTCGAGAGTAAACATTTGTAAATCTATTCATCACAGCAAAATGTCTAAGTTACCGCTTTCCCCCAGTAGCATTATTAATTTTTCACCAAAGGAGTTTATTTGTTTGACTGTATTTAAACGTTTTTAGCCTTTCTTCACATCTCATTGGCTGGAATTGAAATTTGTATGCATTTATTTTAACTTAATAGTTGTTTAAATAAAGGCGGCCTCTCTGTCGGTCCTCTGAGAGCTCTTCCTTCCTCTCTGGCTGTGGCTCATAAAGGATGCTCCACGGAATGGGGAAGAGGGCCTCCGTTTCTTCATCGGTAATGGGGGCGATGTTTTGCTCACAGAAGTTGTTGTTAGGCGGATTAAATGCTATATGATATACACCCAAGCCTCTGGCTTACATAAGATATTAGACAAATTGTAGTTCCCTTCCTTTCTTTTCTCCCTGAGGAAAGTTTAACCCACTGTGCCGGTAAGCCCGAGTATTTACAAAACCAAGAAAACAGGCTCTGTGCCCTTCGACCATGAGGATTTCAGGCTGCGTCCTAAGTTCGTGACGGTGTGAGAGCGGGGTTTTGTGTGCCATACACTTTTTCTGAATTGTGCACAGCCTCATTATTATTTGAACACTTCTGATTTTTTTTGGATTGCTTGTTCTGTTGTGTTTTTACATTTTTTGTGTGGATTTTCACTGACACTATTAGATGAGAGTCTGTTGATTTGTCTTCCTCCCTAAGGAACAGGTACTTAGTTATAGATAAGGAAAGTGTTATTACATGATCATTTTCCCCTTCTTTTTTATAGAAATATTTCCAAGGAAACAAAATTTTCAGTCCTGGGTAGGGTGACCCACAGATTTTTATCCTAAAATAATTTCTTCGCATGTGAGCTGACCCAATCCCTTCCTTCCCTCCAGGGAACATGTCAGGAAGCAGGCAACTGTGATGAAGACTCATTTCAAGATGGGACTAGCTGAGCCTCTGTGTGCGCACCTCCACTCTTGAGAAGTAGCAGGTACAAAACTAGTGACAGGGTGCCCTCAGAAACTCGATTATTACCACGACTGATTTTCACAAGGCCCTTCCTCCTGCTGGGCTTGGAGGGTAAAGAAGTGACCCTCCCGAAACACTGTCCTACGTCTGCTCCTTCTGTCCTTCAATGCCGGCCACCTGTTCCGATACCCAAGTTCAGCTGTACATGCCAAGGGCTGGCTGTGCCTAAGCATCTGAGAGTAGTGTGCTAAATTCAGAGCCTCCGCGGTCTCATTCGTCACGGAATAGGTCACATTTCTGTGCAGCGAATGTTTTTTTCCAGCATAATAGGAACACATAAGCCTCTGCTCCTGAAGACTGTCCATTATCCAGCGGCATCCTCAGGGCCTGTGTCTCCTGGACTTAGCAATGGACAAAGACCCATTGCAGGAGGAAAGCAAAACAAGCAGATGACATTCCAGGGATGTCCCCGCCTCACCTTCTAAACACACAGCTGAAATGATAATGCATCCCTGCTCTCCGGAGGATGTGTTATCCTCCAAAGGATATATCTTTCCAAAGAATGGAGAAGTTAGGAAAGCTTGCTTTGGTCAGGGTCTCTCTCCTGTGTGTCCTCAACATGATTCCATGACTCTCTTTACAGATTAAAAGTCTAGAGTTTGTAAGATGAGGAGCAAAGTGGAAATTAATTTCTTATTTTCCAAGGCAAAGTGGAAATTAATTTCCTATTTTCCAAGGCAAAAGAAAAATACCCATTTCAGAGGTCTGATTCTCTCCAAATAAGATCCATTGCAACCCTCTCAAGGATCATCACTTCTTCATAGCTCTGCCGTCCAGCACTTTTTGGAAAGTTTTGCAAATTGCAAAGCTCAGTGCCCTTTTTCCTACACTGAGCTCTCCCAGAGGGCGTGCTCTGGCTCAGTTTCCCAAGTTTGTTTTGGAAGACAAGCACCTCTCAATCCGAATTTTCAACATGGGAGCAACTGATAAAGAGTTCTGGGAAGTTAAAAGCTGGAGCCACAGTGATGTTTCCATGATACATGTTTTTTTTTTTTTTTTTTTTTTTGCATTACGTGGGCTTCTCACTGCTGTGGCCTCTCCCGTTGCGGAGCACAGGCTCTGGACGCGCAGGCCCAGCAGCCATGGCTCACGGGCCTAGCCGCTCCGCGGCATGTGGGATCTTCCCAGACCGGGGCACGAACCCGTGTCCCCTGCATCGGCAGGCGGACTCTCAACCACTGCGCCACCAGGGAAGCCCCATGATACATGTTTTGCACTGTGATGGCAGCCTGTTATTCTGCGCAGGAACTAAGCTGTGGTTAGAAAGGTTTGGGATAAAGGATTTTCAAACCTCAAAGACATGAGAGTCCAGTCAGGGAAGTGTTAACTTGAAAAACTGTACCAGATACGGTAATAAATTGGGATGGTCTCTCCCCCAACCTTTTTCAAAATGAGCTGGAATTTGCATCACTCTAGTGTCCCTAGTTACCAAATATACAATCAGTCTTAAATATCATTTAAATGTATTTACTGGAATTAAATTATAATAAGTTATGGGCTGCATCAGAGCTACGGTGCAACTATCAACATGACAGCACATAACAATTTAATCTGCCCTCTGATTCTGTGAAGTTTATTTTTCTTTTACTAATACGATCATTCTACTGGGTTATGTGTTGATGGTCCTCTCATGAAACTAAGGTAAAGGAAACTCTATAAAAAGGCCAATTAGCCTAATAAACAAAGATAACAAACACACTTATAAAATGACTAGTGGCCAAAGGAGATACAGTGAGTTGCTTTACAAAGTGGGTGACTGCAAAGAGTACCTCATTATCAGCTAGGAATAACCTGAAACTGAAAAGGACATAGTCCTGGGGGGCCATGTTGTGAAACGTATAATGAGGCCCTCTGGGTGCTGAAGCAACAAAAATATGGGGTGGAACCAGGATCTGCCTCCTACATGCGGTGCTCAGCGATAAACCTGGGCAAGGTGAGGCTTATCCAAGGGAATGTGCACACGGAGGTGTGCAGCATGCATGCATGTGCAGATGACCTTTGGAACAGGGTGAGCAGGAGGCCAAGGGAAGGGGCATTAGGGGTCCTCAGACCAGCCTTGTGGAATCTGGCCTTGGAGAATCGGATCTAGAAATCTGCATCACAGGGACTCATGTCACGGCAGGGGTCTTACTGAATCTGCACCCCCGAAGCGGGTGTACTGAAAACCAGAGCCCAGAGCCATGTCACACGAAACTGACACAGGAAAGGAGGCCCAGGGCAGGTTAGAAACAAGGCAGAACAGGCACTCGGGGGTGGGTGCACCGGCCCGGACTTAGCATGGGCTCCAGAGCCCCGACCTGTGAGCTCCTGGCTCTACTCTGCAGACCTTGAGAAGCAGCAGCCGCCGAAGAAAAATGAGAAACAGAACTTTGGTCTTGAGCACCACACACACAGTCCACTGACTTCCTTCCAGGCGTCGGAAGTCAAGCAAAGATGCAGCTAATCACAACTTGGGTTTTCACTCTTCTTTTTTAATCCCTGCACACACATCCCAGGGCAGCTCCAGCCCCTGATTAATGTAACACAAGTATGTGCTCAGGAGAGATCACAGCTCACCGTTCGACTATCAGATTCTGGAACAGATCCACCAGGACAAATAAATCTAACTCTACTCTTTCTGGCACATTTTTGTCAGTGTTTTCACATTTTTATAATTTTTGTTTTCAAAAGTACAGATTCACCAACAAGTGAAGGTGGTAATGCCTATGACTGATTACCGAACACCAAATGTTCTTTTAACCCATTGTTTGCAATTGTCTACGGGGAAGACAAAAATAAACGCAGTGTGATAAACTCAAATGTTCTAAATAAATTTTGTGGTATTTAAATTACAGGGTTAGTATAGCAAAAGGCGAAAGAAAAGACAACCTTTCATTTATGTTCTGGCATCATATGCATAGTCAATCGCCATACCTCCCTTCAGTGGCACCACCACCATCACAACACTAGTGACCACTTATTTAAATTTATTTATAAGTAGTGATTAACTAACATGATCCTAAGTGCTTTGCATGTGTTAATTCATGAATCCCCACAATGCTCCCATTGGTACAGATATCCCTGCCTTCTACAGATGAAGTAACCAAGACACAGAGAGGTTAATTAACCTGCTAGGGTCACACAGCTAGGAGTGCGTACCTCTCAAAGATCATCACAAGGGTGCCTTCAGCTCTGAAAATACAAACCCAGGAACACCCCTCACCCAGGACATTTCTCTAGTACACGGTAAGCCTTCACAATGCTTTCACAAACACTGCATTTGAATACAAGTTCTAAGTGAGGTTTTACCATGCCATTTTGGTAAAGTATAGGAAAATCGAGAGATTTCTGAAACGTTCTGCAGAATTAGGACTAGAACTCAGCCCCCAACAATTAGTCCTCTCCTCCAAATCAAGATGACTCACAATAAAATCAGCACAAAATCCAAAATTAGCACAAACATCCCTAAGGCCTGCTTTAAAAAAATACTTATAAACAGTAATTTACAAACAACTCCAATATGCATTGTGTATAAATGAGAAATGCATCTTAGGGTAATATCAAGGGTTGGGCTATAAAAAATTCAATATAATTCACAAACAACACACTGTTAAAAAAAAATCAATAAAAAGCGATTCCATGCTCATGAAATAGAGTGTACTGTGCTAGCAGGATGGCTCAAATAGTTTGACATTGAAAATAATACTCTACAACAACATGAAATTATTCCTAAAGAGGGTAGAGCTTGAAAGAGTGCTTTTTTTCTAATACGCAAAGTGACACGAAAGCTGTATCAATTATTCCTCATGGCCTCTAAGCCTGACAGCCTATGTTCAAACCTCGGCACTGACTTTGATCTTAAGCAAGTTTCCTTATCTGCAAAATGGGATGATAACTGTACAAACCTTACATGTAGAGCACATAAAGATAAATGAAAATCAATGAGGAAACAGAAGACTTAAACAGTGTATAAACCAGCTGGAACTGACAGTACATCGAGAAAACACTCCACCCAACAACAGCAGAATACATGCTCTTCTCAAACAGACGTGGGATGTTCTCCAGGACAGACCATATGCTAGGCCATAAAATCAGCCTCAATAAATTAAAAAAAAATTGAAATCACAGAAAGTATGTTCTCCAACTACAATGGAATGAAATTAGACATTAATAATAGAAATAAATTTGAGAAGCTGTGAATATGTGGAAATTGAACATACTCCTAAATAACCAAAGAAGAGATCACAGGGAAATTAGAAAATACTTTGAGATGAATGAAAAAGAAGACACAACATACAAATATTTATGGGATGTGATGAAAGCAATGCTTAAAGGGAAATTTATAGCTGTAAGTGCCTCTACTAAAAAAAGTTCTCGAATAAATAGTCTAATCTTCTACCTTAAAACACCAGAAAGAGAAGAGCAAGCTAAAACCTAAAGCAAGCAGGAGGAAAAAAATCATGTTTAGAGTGGAAAATTAATGAAGTAGAGAACAGAAAAGCAACAGAGGAAAAATCAACAAAATCAAAAGTTCTTTGAAAAGACCAATAAAATCATCAAATGTTCAGCTGGATTGACTAAGGAAAAAAATTGAGAAGGCTCAAATTATTCAAATCAGGAATGAAAGGAGATATTACTATTGACCTTACAGAATAAAGAGGATTGTAAGGGGACACTATGAACAACTGTATGGCAACCAATTAGATAACTTAGACAAAATGGCTAAATTTCTAGAAAAGACAGTAACTACTGAAACTGACTCAAGAAGAAACAGAAAATGTGAACAGACCTATCACAAGTAAAGAGACTGAATTAGTAATTTAAAAACTTCTCAGAAAGAAAAGCCCAGATGGCTTCACAGATGAATTCTACCACATATATTTTATTTTTCTAATTTATTTATTTATTTATTTATTTTGCGGTACACAGGCCTCTCACTGCTGTGGCCTCTTCCGCTGCGGAGCACAGGCTCCGGACGCGCAGGCCATGGCTCGTGGACCCAGCCACTCCGCGGCACGTGGGATCCTCCCGGACCAGGGCAGGAACCCGTGTCCCCTGCATCGGCAGGCAGACCCCCAACCACTGCACCACCAGGGACGCCCTCTACCACATATTTAATTAAAAAGAATTAATACCAATTCTTCACAAACTCTTCCAAAAAACAGAGGAGGAGAGAATATTTCCAAATTCACTCTCTGAGGCTAATATTACCCTGATATAAAAACCAGCAAAGGACATCACAAGAAAACTACAGACCAATATTTCTTTGCCTATAAATAGAGGCAAAAATCTTTAACAAAACACTAGCAAACCCAATCTATCAACATATGACAAAATGACTATACACTGTGCCCAAGTGGGATTTATCTCAGGAATAAGGTTAATTTAACATCCAAAACAGAATAAAAGACAAAAACAACTTGACCATCTTGATAGATGTAGAAGAAGCCTTTGACAAAATCTAACACCTTTTCATGATAAAAACACCAAGCAAACTAGGAACAGAAAGGAAGTTCTTCAAACTGATAAAGGGCATTTATGAAAAACCTACAACTAACAGCATATTTAATGGGAAAAGACTGAATCTTTCCTCCATAAGATCAGAAATAAGACAAGGATGTCCATTCTTTTCACTTCTATGGAACATCACACTGGAGGGTCTAGCCCGGGCTAGCAGGCAAGAAAAATAAATAAAAGGTTTCAAAGGAAAAAGGAAAACTCTCTCTACTTGCAGATGACATGATCTTAGATATAGAAAATCCTAAGGAATCCACCAAATAACTATTAGAATGAATAAACAAGATCAGAAGGGTTGCAGGAAACAAAACCAATATAAAATTTGAATTGTTATTTTTATACATTAGCAACTGACAGTCAAAGAACAAAATTAGAAAACAATTCCATTTACAATACCACTAAAAAGAATAAAACACTTTGGAAAAAATTTAAAATAAATATAAATATATTTATTTATAAATAAATATAAAACTTGCACTCTTAAAAATGATAAAACATAGGGGAAAGAAGTCTATTAAGACTTAAATAAATGGACAATATCCCATGCTCAAAGATTTAATATTGTTAGATGGCGATGCCCCCAAACTGACCTACACATTTTGCAATCCCTATAATCTTCCCAGCTGCTTTTTTCTGCAGAAATTGATAAGCTGACACTAAAATTCACACAGAAATGCAAGCAACCCAGAATAGTCAAAACAATCTAGGAAAAGATCTAAGTTTGAAGAGTCACACCTCCCAATTTCAAAACTTACCAAAAGCTACAGTAATCAATACAGTGTTAGGCCTCAGGATAGACATACCTATCAATGGAACAGAATTGAGAGTACAGAAATAAATCCTTACATTTATGGTTAACTGAAATTTGATAAAGCTGGTAAGATAATTCAATGAGGAAAGAAAAGTTTTTAAATAGTTCAAAAGACTGAACTTGGATTCCTTCCTTATACTATACACAAATATCAACTTAAAATGAATTGTAGACTTAAATGTGAAAACTAAAATTATGAACGCATGGGGATTTCATTTCACACCTACTAGGGTGGCTATGATGAAAAAGACAAGTGTTGGCAAGGATGTGTAAAGCTGCAACCGTCACACACTGCTGGTGGGAGGGTAAAATGATGGAGCTGCTCTGGAAAACAGCTTTGCTGTTCCTCAAAATGTTAAAACATGGAGTTACTACACGACTCAGCAATTCCCCTCCTAAGTATCTACCCAAGAGAAGTGGAAACACATGTCCACACAAAACTTGTACAACAATGTTCACAACAGCATTATACAGAATAGCCAAAAAGTGAAAACGACTAAAATGTCTACCAATTGATGAAGAGGTGAATAAAATGTGGTATGTCCATACAATGGACTGTTATATGACAATAAAAAATAATAAAATACTGATAGATGCTACAACATAGATGAACCTTGAAAACATTAATGCTAAGTGGAAGAAGCTGGTCACAAAAGACCGCATGCTATATTGAAAAGCCCAGAACAGGTGAATCAACAGAGGATAAGTAGATGAGTGTTCTCCTAGGCCTGGAGGGTGGGTAGTAATGAGGAGTGACTGATAATGGGTATGGGGTTTCTTTTTGGGGTAATGAAAATGATCTACAATTGGGTAGGAGAAAGTGGGGAAACCCCCCAGAAGGGAACAGCCTATACCTCTAGGACCGGATTTTGAGGGGTCAAATACACAAGCAACAGAGGACTTTTTTTTTTTTTTTTTTTTTTTTGCAGGTGGGATAAAAGGAGAAGGCAAAACAAAACGAATGGCAAACAGAAGGCAAAATGATACTAACAGGCTGATGTGGAGGTAAAAAAGTAAAAAGCTAAAATGTAAAATATGTTAAAAAACGATGACGGTGTTCACTTCCTCCTTTGTACCCAAAAACACTCCTAGGAGGAGATGAGGGGCAAAGGGGATTGGAACTTACATGGAAAAAAAAAAAACACTTAATCAAAATTCTTTAAAATAGTGATACCTTTCATAATGTCATACTCTACCCTACTTCTAGGAGTTCAGACTGAGAAATCCATAGGATTCAAATTATTGCAGCATTACTCAGAAATGCAAATAAAAATAATAAATAGCACTGGTTGAGTGCCTGCCATGGGCTAAACTCATTATCTCCAAATCCTCATTAAAAATCTCATTTTGGGCTTCCCTGGTGGCGCAGTGGTTGAGAGTCCGCCTGCCGATGCTGGGGACGCAGGTTCGTGCCCCGGTCCGGGAGGATCCCACATGCCACGGAGCGGCTGGGCCCGTGAGCCATGGCTGCTGAGCCTGCGCGTCTGGAGCCTGTGTTCCACAACGGGAGAGGCCACAACAGTGAGAGGCCCGCGTACCGCAAAAAAAAAAAAAAAAAGGAAATCTCATTTTAAAGAGAAGGAAAGTGAGGTACCAAGGTTATGCAACTTGCTCAAGGATGGAAAATTTACAAGTAGCAGAGCTGAGATTTGAAATCAGGAGCCTAATTCCAAAAATCCAGAAATGTACCACTATACCAGTATGTCCCAAGTACACCATCAGTGGATCATAAAATGATTTCAGTTGGAATAAACTGGACCATCTCGTTTGAGTATCTATATATGATAAAATATCAATTTCACAACTATATAAAGTCTTCTTTTGAATAAATATGTAAAAAACAATGTTAGTCAACTCTTTAAAAGAAATCAACATAACGCTTAAAAGGGAATATGGAAAAATAACAACAGCCTGATTTTTTGAGAAGGTGAAATTCTGAGTCCCTTTGAAACGTTTTCCTGGATTTCCAATGTTCCTAAATGTGTGTGTAAAAAAAAGAAAGCATTAAAAAAAGTCGTTCTAACCCTTAAAATTAAGTAATCCTTCTGTAAAGTGCATTTTCCATTGGTTCCTCCCACATTTTAATATACCCACAACTGAGCTCCCTCCCACTTCTGAGGGAGCATCTTTCTCCCTCAGGAAGTAGATTCCTGACATTTATCAGATTTTCTTTCTCATTTTATCCTATCTTATCCTGAAGCTCTAGGACCAGCCCACTTAACTATTTATTCAACTGCTCCAGAAATTTTTCGCCCTGCAGGGTATCTGGTAGGCATATGCAAATAGTTTTAAAAAGGCAAGGGCTATTCTGCTAATCCTCTAGGGTTCCTCTGTGTCTGATAAGCTGCCCACCTCTGGCACCTAAGCAAAGAAACTCCAATTGGCAAAGGGTCACCCTGAAGATTCCCCCATCGGCCAAGGACCTAGCCCAGGTACTTCTGTTTCCTTGAGCAGACACCTCTGACACACTGGAGACTGTACACGGCAGGCAAACAAAACCACCTCTGGCTTTTCCATACAGTGAACAGAACTCTTTGTGCCTTTAGGTAAGATGGATGGAAGGCCACTTTGCTTTCTGTCAACCTCCAGGCTCTAGCCAGCAGGCAGAGGCTGCCCTCACTCACCTGTGCATGTTCCCGTTGGTGGTAAAAGACTGGCCACACACAGCGCACTTGTAAGGCCTCTCCCCAGAGTGCACCAGCATGTGGCGGTCCAGGGAGCTGGCTGAGCTCAGCGACTTCCCGCAAATGCTGCATGAATGGTCGGCCCCTCCAGTGTCTGTGTTGTGCTGCAGAAAGCAATGATCGCAGTGGTCACTTAGGAAGACGGGTCAAAACGAGGTGATTATGAAATGCACATTCAGAGCTTTATTAAAAAAAAACTAACACTTCTCAGCAACTTTTTTTCTTTTTCATTTAAAATATCGTCCCGAACATCAAAATCTATTGAGACCATAGGCAAATAAATATTGTGTTCTATCAAACCCAAGTTACTAAATGAGGCTACTATGCAGTACCATGTTATGATCTGAATATTGTCAGCCCTTCACTGTTCTAGATTCAATACTTGTCAGGAACCAGCCACAGCAGGCAAGGGAGAAGGATAAATCTTACTGTCAAGAAGAAAAGCCAAAAGAGATCCCAAATCAAGGAAATTCCCTGCTACATGATGTAAGTTTATAGCAATATATAGAATTAGGGTCTACATCTATAATCTCACTGCACTGTGAGGAGATTTGGTTCACAATGACAAGTCACAGATGATGAAAAGTCTTCTGTTGTATGTGGTTAGTTAATTAGATGTTTGCTAAATTCCAAAAAGATATTCTGTATTGACCTGGGACTCTGTCACAATAACACAGACACACAAAAATTATTTCATAACTGCCCCTCAAAATTAAGAATACTAAATCTAAATTAAACAGCCACAATTCATCCGTTAAGATAAAATCCCATCCCCTCTCTTAACAAAGAAAATACAAAAGCAGCAGCAAACCTGGCGAATGTGCATAGTTAACTGGTGCTGTGTAGTGCAAATCTTCTCACACAGGGGACAGTTATAGGAAGACTTCTCCTCTTTTGTTTCCTGAAAAGAGAATAAAAGGGAGAATCCATCTCAGCTCACAGTGAACTAATGCCTCTCATCTGTGTTATAAACATCTGTGTCTGACGAGCTGTAGCAACAGAGCAGCTGAGAGCATAGGCCCTGGAGCCTGGCTGGGTATGAGCTTGGGAGAGTGGCCGTCCCGTCTGCCCTCAGTTTCCTCATCTGTAAAATGGGGAAAATAATAGCATCTACTGCATCACACGGTGATGAGGATTAAATCAATCAGCACACAGAAGACACCAGAACAGTGCCCCGTACAGGCTAAGTGCTCAATGAATACTAGTGTTCTTGTTAGACACCATTTAGTTTATCATCAGCGATGGCGAAAAATTAAGCATCAGGTCACAGCTGAGCTAGAAAAGGGATGTATTTCTCCTCAATTCTGACCCAGGCTCCAGTCACTAGTTTCTACCTGGTCTTGAGTCCACCAAGACACACAAGAGAGAACGGAGTTCTCACATCAAAAGCCCACTCTCCCGAGGGTGGAAGGCCCCAGTACCCACCAGTGTGCCCATCGGACATCAACGGGATCCTTTTACTCACTGCGAGCACCTGCTTACCACTGCTTATAAATAATAAAAAAGAGTGAGAGAGGGTGCAGTCGCTGGGAGGTGACGGGAGGGAGGGCTGGACCCTCGGGCATCTTTCAATAGACCTCTTTTTACTTGTACTCATTTGAATACATTTCTGTTCCCTGAAATAATACCGATTATTGAACACTTACTATGTGCTAAACTCTGCACATACAGAATAGTGTTTTTTCACACAACCGTGAGAAACAGCCGCTGTTATGGATCCCATTTTCGGGATGAGGAAACGGGTACAGAGAGGCAAGTAACCTGCTCCCAAATCAAAGAACTATTTAATCCTGGCAGCAGAGCCAGGATTAAAACTCAGGCCAGCTGCTCCACAGCCCGTGCCCTAAACCGCTAGGCTGTGTAAGTCTGACCCAGAAAGGATTAACCCCAAGGCACAGAAAGGAAACACTCTTGTGGTTGGCTCATGAGAGATGACGAAAATAAAAGTCACCCTGAAGACCATAAAAACAAATGGCACCAGACAGGGTGGAGTGAACGCGTGACGGGGTCTAGTACGCGGCTCCTACAGTGGGTTCCTCTCCCTCTTCGGAGACTAACAAGCCTCATTTTCAGCACTATACACCTGCTCCCAGTCTGGGGCCTTGGGTCTGAGAAATAGGTATGCTACACATTTTTTCACTCTCAAATTAAAAAAAAATCACAGATATGAATTCTAAGGAAGGTGATTAACCCAGAGACAATTTAAAAAACAAAACACAAAAACCCCTGCACCCTCGCCCAGTCATCATCCACTTCCACTCCTCCCCGAGGCAACGTGCGTGTCTGCGGGGAGGAGGGTGTCAGGCCTTCTCAGCCCCACTCTATGACCGTCAGAAAGGAGCTGGCCAAGAACCACCAGGCAGAAAAACCAAAACCAAAAGTAGTAACAACAAAGTGAGAGCTCTCGTATAAAAATGAGGGATGCCTCACAGCTGGGCCCAAACTCGGTCTTTGGGGTATTTTTGTTAAATTATTAGGTTAGTGATAATATATATTAAAAAGTGTTTTGTTTTGTTTTCTTTTTAAAAAAGAGATTCATCTGTAGGGTGGAAATATATGTTAAAAAGTCAGGCCTCCAAGTAGCCAGCCTCTTGAGGATATTTAAATTCTTTTTAAAAAAAAATCACCTTGCGTTCCCCTGAGGCAGATTCCAGACACGCTGAGTGGCCCCTGGGGCTAATGGGACTGATCCTGGGTTCACGGTTAACTGAAGCCTCACCATTCTCAGAGGCAGGCAGCGGCACGCTGCAGACCATAGCACAGGTCCAGGACATCCACAGGTCCAGGACATCCACGATGGTCTGGGAGAAGGAAGTCTCCAGACTCAGATTTAATTTTTAAAAACAAATCAAACAGAGAAGGGAGCATCGTGATGCTGGAAAAGGACCTGCTGGAGAGTGCTGAATCCAGTGGCTGTGGCTGTGCTGGTGGAAGGAGCACGCTTCCTGAGCTGACAGACAGAATTAGCAGCTAATGTGATAACTAACCATTCCATAATGAAACTATCTGGCACCCTTGTTGGCTTCCGGCTGTGGCTAATCTGCCCTGGAACTCTGCTAGCTGCTGGGCTTCTCCCCAGGGCTCCCTTCTCAGCCCTCCTGTCCGTCCCAGGTAAGGCCGATGCAGTCTGCACTCTCTCTCCCGCACTGCGCTTGGTTTTTTTTAATGCACTGTCTTTCCCTTCCTACCTCTAGCCCAGACCTCCTTTCAAAAACTCAGCCAGTGCCCTAAGGAACCCCAGAGGACACAGGAAGTGGGTGGAAAGTGGCCCAGGCACCCCTGTGGAGTCAGCTCCACTTACCATGCAGGGATGGAGGTGCCGTGGGGCCCCTCTACGGCTCTACCTACTGTCTCTGAATCACTGGGAAGGGACCAGAGCCTGGACTTGGGCCAGGTCTGCCTGTGTTGGGGTGATGCTGGGCTCTATAGAAGAGCTCGGCACCTGGCGCAGTACCTGGTTGGAAGGAGGAGGGGGGTGTATATTGTGAAATAGGGGGATGGATGGAGGGATGGACAGATAGATGGATGGATGGACAGTCACATGAGAGTGGAAATAAACCTTTTCTTCCCAGAGCTAGCACTCCTTCTCGGCTCAGGCCACAGTCAAACAGGCTGAGAATTTTCTCAGGTACCCATAGGAAGAGAGGCACGTGGAGACAAGGGAAAAAAGAGAGAAAAAGTATCAATGCCCCAACCCTAAAGCATCATTTAACTCTGCCAAGTCTTCAGCCTTGAGAAAGAGGTGGAGAAACGGACACTCCTGTGCTGCTGGAGGGATTTTAGGCAGGGACAGCTTTTCCTGGAGGGCACATCGTATCAAAAGCCGTAATTCATGTTGTACATCTACAAATTTACAGAAAACCATCACACTATGCTCAGACAATTCTGTATAAGGACAGTCACTGCGGGATTGTTCATAAAAAAAGAAAATTAACTCACAAGAGCCCAACAGGCCTACCTTCCTGCCCACCCCCAGTCCCTGGACAAACTCAGAAGACTGCCTTCTCCGGAGGGTTTGGTGGGACCCCATTAAATCAGTGAAGCCAAACGTGGAACGTTCACATCACGTGACACAGAGTGGAAAAGGGAACGGCTCACCTCACTCCTTGAGCTTCATGCACCGTCGAGCGTGCTGCTGCAGGACAGCAACACCTTCCCAAGTGCCCCGTTTGTACATTAATTAAAAGACTCATCTGATTTCCCAAGGGAGGAGACACCGCCTTTCATAACATCCCTGCCCTCCCATGTACTCTTCTCCACCCCTCCTGATCTCTGAAAATTCAAGAGGAATAAATGGCGTCTTGAGTGGAATTCTCAGGAGCCCCACTGTGTGCTCTGTCAAGGATGGAAGCTGAAGAGCAGCTCCAGCACAGCCAGGACTCATCACTACCTAATCTGGAGACACTTAAAAAAAAAAATCAAGGAGGTGGCATCAGAAACCCAATTAACCAGCCGCATGAACGAGGAAACAAATCATGCCACAGGAGAGGAATAAGTCGAGTTCTCTGCCTCGCCTGTCCTGTGGAGAAAGCTCGCGTTCAAATCAAATCACACGGCAGAGAATAAGGGTGCTTTCACCAATACCGACACCACAGCATGGGAAATTTTCTCTACGAAGGGAAACTGACATAAGCTATGAGAAGTTAGCTCTTGAAAAAGGATTATGGCCTCTGGGTATGTCCACTCAGTTCTGACCACATCCGAGTTTCTGGCTTAGGAAGCTGGGGCTCACGGGGACATCCTTCTCCCAACACTCTCATGGACGCCACAGCCGGGCACACTAACGCTTACCTGGTTCCTTCGGCCAATCCGATTTGGTCCCGGAGGCTTCGTGGGGGACCTGATGCTCTGGGGGCTCCCACCATTCTCGGCAACCTTCCCTACGCTCATTACCGCTGACATCATGGTGTTGATGGAAGACAAATCTGAACCTTCCAAGCCAACGGGCGAACTTGACGTCATTGGGACAAAGGTTTAAGCTTCTAGGAAGCCTCGGCCACAGAACTGAAAATCAGAAATTGCTGATGTGATCAATGGGAAGTTTAGGCTTCTGTCACAACCAGGTGGCAGTGGCCATGGCTGCCACCGCTGCAGTCGGGTTAAAACCCCTTCTTCAATTCAAGCTGACACTCATATGACTCCTATGACTTAAGCTTTCATCTAAACCAAGTGCTGTCATGCCAAACCGATAACCCTGCTTCCTTTCTGAGCATGTGCCACCGACGAAGCTGCCCGAGGCAGGTCTTTCTGCCTTTCCTAAGCTTTCATTAGGCAGAGTGGGAAAGGCTACAACAATTAGGAAGCCTGGGAGCTGCTATCTGGCCGGCACCCACCTAACAGCCTAACTCACTTACTGCTATGTGCATGTTCTAGACCTAACAACTAAGGATGAGAAACCCCGGCTTTCACTTAAACTCCAGGCTGCAATACCATGATTTTAATGGGGAGCCCGAACTGTTAAGACAGCTGAGAAGCCAACACTATCACCCAACACTATAACCACATTTCAAATCAGCATAAAAAAGACTGTTTCTTAAAACATGCAAGTACATAATATAGCTGTACCCCAGGAAATGGACAGAAGAAAACCCAGCCCTCACTGCCAATCACCTCCATTCTCTGCCCCAACTGATATACTGTGAGACCTTCCCCTGCTGTAGCAATCGCCCACGTGGAGGAGGAAATGAGGCTGGGTTCACTTCTTTTTTTTTTCTTCTCTGGTATCACTCGCTGACACTGGAAGGGAAGCAAAGGCAAAAAGGTTCAGTGAAGAAAAAACAGAAACCATTTGTTTACCCTAATCTCAGACCACTATATTCCCAAGACTACAGGGAATAGTGTGAGAGGAGGCAGCTAAGCCTTCTTTTTCTTCCAAAACCATGTTCTGTGGTTGTTTTTCACCCTTAACTGATGTTCCCTACAGTGCTGTCACCCTCACTCCCAACAGCCAAAACGATTCTGTGGTATTGTATTTTCTGAAGCTCATATTCATATCCCTACAGCAAACTTTCCACTCCTGTCTCCCACAAGGACTCTCAAGACTCCCACTTGACCATCTCCCGCCTCCCACTAAAACTGACCAAAGATAAGGCAGTAAAGGAGTCAGAGTCTGAAGGCTAAAGCCTCTAAAGGCTCAGAGTCTAGAAGGGATTAGGTCAGACCTTAAAGCAACTTGGTAATACAAATAGGTTGACTAAAGGGAAAACTACAGCCCACGTACACATCACACTTTACTTCTCCGGGCCTTTTCTAGTTATGCTTCTTCCACAGAAGTACTATGGCTATAGCTATGGCCAGAAGTAAGTCTCCAGGTCAACTGTTTCCCTTATTTTATTTGGGGAGATATTCTCTAGCCACGTATCCTGTTATGCTCCAGTGTGCATTAAATTCTGCAAGTCCACAGCTGCCTCAGAGATCAAGCTAATTATCTCAGGAGCAAAGTGAATACTTAGGAACAACACCAGAAAGAATGTGATGTCTTGCGGTTCCTCCTCCAACTCTAGGAGAAGCGACCTAGGATGTGACAAACGGTAACACCCAGAGCAGCTGCAAACGTGTCCAGCAGCAGAGCAGGAAAGCCTGGGGACATAACTTTATTAAGTGATGCTGCCATCAGCTGAGAAGTCCCGAGCTAAAACCTTACCCAAGAGCCAAAGAGAACCTCAGGAACAGTACTTTCCTTGTCAAGAGACAAAATGCGCCTTCCTTTTAGTAGACATTTTGAAGATATGACTCTAATACTTTTCCAAATGGTAAGTAAGAGGACTAACGACCAAACATACAACTTAAAACCACTGATCCAGCCTCACCCCTCACATCTTTCCCATTAAAAGAGGAAATCTTGGGGCTTCCCTGGTGGCACAGTGGTTGAAAGTCCGCCTGTCGATGCAGGGGACACGGGTTCGTGCCCCGGTCTGGGAAGATCCCACATGCCACGGAATGGCTGGGCCCGTGAGCCATGGCCGCTGAGCCTGCGTGTCCGGAGCCTGTGCTCCGCAATGGGGGAGGCCACAACAGTGAGAGGCCTGCGTACCGCAAAAAAAAAAAAAAAAAAAAAAAAAGAGGAAACCTTGAGCCGGCAAGCCAACTGCCGCAGCTAAGAACTGGTGCAACCAAATAAATAATAAATTAAAAATAAATAAATAAAAATACACATTAAATTTAAAAAAAAAGAGGAAACCTTGGTCCAAAATTAAAACAAACAAGAAAACAACAAACAACCCCCTCAAACCCCAAAGCTGTTGTCCTTCCATGAAGTTTCCTCCATATATGGAAGACCATTTAAACTTATTAAAAATTGTGCTTTAAAACTTCCAATTTTGACTGTCTTTGAAAGTTTATTTGGGAGATTCCTCTCTAGGAAAAAACATTCAACACGAGTACACACATACGGAAGTATACACACACCTCATTTTCTTTCTTAAAGGATTTCTGACAAAAGTATCATCAGTTCCCCAGAACTGTTGTCATCAATCAGTATATGATTAGTCCCTCGATTCAAGTAAGGGGACACCTTCATTACCAAAACCATCTCATTCTTTTAAATATATATCCCCCATAGTTTTAATGTACATCAAATTATAAAATAAATGACTAGAAATCTTTATTGTAATTACATTATGTCAGTAAAAATAAAGTTAACCTTTCCACCATTTTATAGTGGGAGTTTAGATGATCTTGCTCTTGTCCTATTACTATACTTAGAGAAGAAAAGTGTGGTAGAGTTTTTCAGACCAGGAACAGATTAGAGAAAACACCTTTTAGATAAATATAAAATTATAAGTTACAGAAAACATATTCTAATTCTTTCACTGAGTAGGGAAAGAAAATGGAGAAAAGGGAAATAGACAATATGAAAATTAACAAAAAATATATTCATCAAAAAGAGCCAAAGTGCCCGTAAGAATTTTTGTCACAATCATTATAACATCAAAGATACATCCTTGCAAACTACCTAAATGTCCTAAATATAGAAAACCCAGCAATAGTCGCAACAGTTAACCAACCTAAGGGCTGAAAGTTGCAGGGGCTTATATTCCAACTGGAAAAGGAGAAAAGTCATGCAAACTTGCTGTTTCCCATTTTGTCTGGACAGGAAGACATTTGCTAAATTTATTTCCCCTTTGGGATAAAGTGTGAAGTGTGACACTACCCACTGAGGACACCAAGATCACCTACATTCACTTCCTTTTCCTTGTTTAAATGTAAGTAAATAGTAATATTTTTTTAAAAATACAGACTTAAGAAAATGAAACTCCCAGTTACACTGTCTGACAAGAAGAACAGTCACTGGACTCGTCCCTGAAAAGCTGTTTCAGAAGCAACCCAAACCAGCCTCTCAGACCTGTTCTAAGATTTTCCTCCAGTTTGCGCTTGTGTGTTATGCGTGAGCTCTCCTTTAGGGAGGATGGAGCAGGAAGAAGGGAAGGGACCTGGTGTAAAACAATGCAGCCCATTGTTCCCGGTCAGAAAACACAAATCCACCTTAACGTTCAGGTGCATGTATACACTAATTTAACCAGAAGCCAGGAGCCAGAATTAGTCAATTCTACCTACCCCACGCCCGACCGTGGACCACACTAGAGCAGTAATCCAAACTGGCCAACCTAAACCTTCTGATACTCAATCTCAGGGGGTGAAAGACAGGTTTCACAGTTTCAGGTCCATTCACAAAGCATACTTTCTTTATAAACACTTAGAGTCCGTATAGTTTCATTCTCTCCTCTGCCCCCTGACACCATCCTACACATCAGCTCTGTCACTGCAAATTAAAAAAAATAATAAGAACCATAATAAACAAAATAAAGATAAAAATCACTGGCCCCATTCTAGTACAATCTCCTCCAGCTGCAACCAGAGAGGAGTGGGAACCCAGATGAGGCCCCCAAAGCAGACATGAAAGGAAATTGTCATCTCCATTGACATGGCCACGTGGACTGGCCTGGTGTTCCAGTTTTGAACCCAAAGAGTTCAAATCTGCGGGTGGGAAGGAAGAAGCAGGGAACGGGGGTGCCTGCAGCGTTGCTTCCCGTGAGCCAGGCCCTCGGCACGCTTTCCGAGACTTCTCATCCCACACCCCCGGCTCTTAGGTGTGGAATAACTAGCAGTTCACAGTGAGAGTTTCACCTTGGTTTTGTATCAAAACGTCAGGAGGACCCCAAGCAGAGGGTGGACTGCTCAATGGGGACATGGGGAGGGGAGGGAGGACAACATTCAAAGTTACTGTGACTCAAGGAGTGTCCATAAAGTTTAACTGACCTGTTTATCTTCGTCTTATCAAGCTGGCTCTCCTTACTGAGGAGGTGGTGCTGGCTGGGCCCAAGCGTGGGCAGGGTCACACCTCAAAGCCACCACCTCTGGAACAGATTGGAGCAACCTACAAAAACAAGAAAAGGTGACATGAAGAGGGAGTCCAGACCAGACAGGATCCTGTCTCTGTGTCATTTTCTCCACTTACACCACTGGGAGTCACAAATTAAGGACAACAGCATTTCCCATCCCCTGCCTGCACTTATAAGCAAGCTTACAGCAACTAGGTCAATTCCACCCAAGCAAGAGCAACTGGAATCGAGTGTGACGTGGACGGAAGGAACCCCCAAAGCAGGCCCCAACAACATCGAGGGCGTCATCACATGCAAATGGACGAGACCAATGGCTCCAAATGAAGCTTTGAGCATCTGAATGGCATGCTGACAGCAGATGCTGATGGACCGCCACTTTAAAAAGAAGAGAAGAAAAGACCGCACTAAGTGCTATCAGAAACAGAAGGAGAAAAGAAGAGAGTTGAAAGTAAAACATATGGAACTAAACAGCCCCTTAAGTAAAGCAGTGACTATTATGCCTTCTCCTGAGTGATGGGGAAAATATCCACAACAGTTCAAACAGGACCAAAGGTGTATCTTTTCCTTTCTGCAGGGAAGATACAGAAAACTCCTCAAGTCACACATGCCCTTCAAGAGTTTGAGAAAGTCTTCTCTGGGGTGCCAGGGGCCTCAAACCCCAGACCTGGGAGAAAGCTGTGTCTGGCCTTCTGCAAACTTAGAGAGACCTAGAACACAGCATTTCCCAGAACTACACGTCCAGAGAAGATGCAAGAAATGTTTAACAAAAACCTAGAAGAATTAAAGAACAAACACCTAGAAGAATTAAAGAACAAACAAACAGAGATGAACAATACAATAATTGAAATGAAAACTGCATTAGAAGGAATCAATAGCAGAATAACTGAGGTAGAAGAACGGATAAGTGACCTGGAAGACAGAATGGTGGAATTCACTGCCATGGAATAGAATAAAGAAAAAAGAATGAAAAGAAATGAAGACATCCTAAGAGACCTCTGGGACAACATTAAACGCAACAACATTCGCATTATACGGGTCCCAGAAAGAGAGGAGAGAGAAAAAGGACCTGAGAAAATATTTGAAGAGATTACAGTCGAAAACTTCCCTAACATGGGAAAGGAAATAGCCACCCAAGTCCAGGAAGCACAGAGAGTCCCAGGCAGGATAAACCCAAGGAGAAACATGCCAAGACACACAGTAATCAAACTGACATAAATTAAAGACAAAGAAAAATTACTGAAAGAAACAAGGGAAAAACGACAAATCACATACAAGGAAACTCCCATAAGGTTAAGAGCCGATTTCTCGGCACAAACTCTACAAGCCAGAAAGGAATGGCACAATATATTTAAAGTGATGAAAGGGAAGAACCTACAACCAAGATTACTCTCCCTGTCAAGGATCTCATTCAGATTCGATGGAGAAATCAAAAGCTTTACAAACAAGCAAAAGCTAAGAGAATTCAGCACCATCAAACCAGCTCTACAACAAATGCTAAAGGAACTTCTCTAAGTGGGAAACACAAGAGTAGAAAAGGACCTACAAAAACAAACCCATAACAATTAAGAAAATGGTAATAGGAACATACATATCGATAATTACCTTAAATGTAAATGGATTAAATGCTCCAACCGAAAGACACAGGCTCACTGAATGGATACAAAAACAAGACCCATCTATATGCTGTCTACAAGAGACCCACTTCAGACCTAGGGACACATACAGACTGAAAGTGAAGGGATGGAAAAAAGATATTCCATGCAAATGCAAATCAAAGGAAAGCTGAAGTAGCAATACTCATATCAGATAAACTAGACTTGAAAATGAAGAATGTTACAAGAGACAAGGAAGGACACTACATAATGATCAAGGGATCAATCCAAGAAGAAGATATAACAATTGTAAATATATATGCACCCAACATAGGAGCACCTCAATACATAAGGCAACTGCTGACAGCTATAAAAGAGGAAATCGACAGTAACACAATAATAGTGGGGGACTCTAACACCTCACTTACACCAATGGACAGATCATCCAGACAGAAAATTAATAAGGAAACACAAGCTTTAAATGACAAAATAAAATAGATAGATTTGATTGATATTTATAGGACATTGCATCCAAAAACAGCAGATTACACTTTCTTCTTGAGTGCACAGGGAACATTCTCCAGGATAGATCACATCTTGGGTCACAAATCAAGCCTCAGTAAATTTAAGAAAACTGAAATCATATCAAGCATCTTTTCCAACCACAATGCTATGAGATTAGAAATCAATTACGGGGAAAAAAATGTAAAAAACACAAACACATGGAGACTAAACAATACGTTACTAAATAACCAAGAGATCACTGAAGAAATCAAACAGGAAATCAAAAAATAGCTAGAGACAAATTACAGAGAAAACATGACAATCCCAAACCTATGGGATGCAGCAAAAGCAGTTCTAAGGGGGAAGTTTATAGCAATAGAAGCCTACCTTAAGAAACAAGAAAAATCTCAAATAAAGAATCAAACCTGACACCTAAAGGAACTAGAGAAAGAACAAACAAAACCCAAAGTTAGTAGAAGGAAAGGAATCATAAAGATCAGAGCAGAAATAAATCAACTAGAAACAAAGAAAACAATAGCAAAGATCAATAAAATTAAAAGCTGGTTCTTTGAGAAGATAAACCAAATTGATAAACTTTTAGACAAACTCATCAAGAAAAAGAGGGAGAGGATGCAAATCAATAAAATTAGAAATGAAAAAGGAGAACTTACAATGGACGCCACAGAAATACAAAGCATCCTAAGAGACTACTACAAGCAACCCTATTCCAATAAAATGGACAACCTGGAAGAAATGGACAAGTTCTTAGAAAGGTATAACCTTCCAAGGCTGAACCAGGAAGAAATAGAAAATATAAACAGACCAATCAGAAATAATGAAATTGAAACTGTGATTAAAAATCTTCCAACAGGGCTTTCCTGGTGGCGCAGTGGTTAAGAATCTGCCTGCCAATGCAGGGGACACGGGGTTCGAGCACTGGTCTGGAAAGATCCCACATGCCGCGGAGCAACTAAGCCTGTGCGCCACAACTACTGAGCCTGCGCTCTAGAGCTCGCGAGCCACAACTACTGAAGCCCGCGCGCCTAGAGCCCATGCCCTGCAACAAGAGAAGCCACCGCAATGAGAAGGTCACACACCCCAATGAAGAGTAGCCCCTGCTCACCGCAACTAGAGAAAGCCCACGTGCAGCAACAAAGACCCAACACAGCCAAAAATAAATCAATAAAATAAATAAATTTATATTTTAAAAAATCTTCCAACAAACAAAAGTCCAGGACCAGATGGCTTCACAGGTGAATGCTATCAAATATTTAAAGAAGAGCTAACACCCATGCTTCTCAAACTCTTCCAAAAAATTGCGGAGGAAGGAATACTCCCAAACTCATTCTATGACGCCAGCATTACCCTGATACCAAAACCAGACAAAGATACTACAAAAAAAGAAAATTACAGGCCAATATCACTGATGAATATAGATACAAAAATCCTCAACAAAATACTACCAAACAGAATCCAACAACACATTAAAAGGATCATACACCATGATCAAGTGAGATTTATCCCAGGGATGAAAGAATTCTTCAATATACGCAAATCAATCAATGTGATACACCAGATTAACAAATTGAAGAAAAAAAACCATATGATCATCTCAATAAATGCAGAAAAAGCTTTTGACAAAATTCAACACCCATTTATGATAAAAACTCTCCAGAAAGTGGGCATAGAGGGAACCTACCTCAACATAATAAAGGCCATATACGACAAACCCACAGCAAACATCATTCTCAATGGTGAAAAACTGAAAACATTTCCTCTAACATCAGGAACAAGACAAGGATGTCCACTCTCACCACTATTATTCAACATAGTTTTGGAATTCCTAGCCACAGCAATCAGAGAAGAAAAAGAAATAAAAGGAATCCAAATTGGAAAAGAAGTAAAACTGTCATGTTTGCAGATGACATGATACCATACATAGAGAATCCTAAAGATTCCACCAGAGAACTACTGGAGCTAATCAATGAATTTGGTGAAACTGCAGGATACAAAATTAATGCTCACAAATCTCCTGCATTCCTATACACTAACAACGGAAGATCAGAAAGAGAAATTAAGGAAAGAATCCCATTCACCATTGCAACAAAAAGAATAGAATACCTAGGAATAAACCTACCTAAGGAGGTAAAAGACCTGTACTCAGAAAACTATAAGACACCGATGAAAGAAATCAAAGATGACACAAACAGATGGAGAGATATACCATGTTCTTGGATTGGAAGAATCAATATTGTGAAGGTGACTATACTACCCAAAGCAATCTACAGATTCAATGCAATCCCTATCAAACTACCACTGGCATTTTTTACAGAACCAGAACAAAAAATCTTAAACTTTGTATGGAGACACAAAAGACCCTGAAGAGGGCTCCCCTGGCGGAGCAGTGGTTGAGAGTCCGCCTGCCGATGCAGGGGACACGGGCTCGTGCCCCGGTCCAGGAAGATCCCACATGCCGCGGAGCGGTTGGGCCCGTGAGCCATGGCCTGCGCGTCCGGAGCCCGTGCTCCGCAATGAGAGAGGCCACAACAGTGAGAGGCCCGCGTACCGCAAAAAAAATAAGAGACCCCGAAGAGCCAAAGCAGTCTTGAGGGAAAAAAACGGAGCTGGAGGAATCAGACTCCCTGACTTCAGACTATACTACAAAGCTACAGTAATCAAGACAATATGATACTGGCACAAAAATAGAAATATAGATCAATGGAACAGGCTAGAAAGCCCAGAGATAAACCCATGGACCTATGGTCAACTAATCTATGACAAAGGAGGCAAGGATATACAATGGAGAAAAGATAGTCTCTTCAATAAGTGCTGCTGGGAAAACTGTACAGCTACATGTAAAAGAATGAAATTAGAACATTCCCTAACACCATACACAAAAATAAACTCAAAATGGATTAGAGACCTAAATATAAGACCGGACACTACAAAACTCTTAGGGGAAAAAATAGGAAGAACACTTTTTGACATAAATCACAGCAAGATCTTTTTTGATCCACCTCCCAGAGTATTAAAAATAAAAACCCGGGCTTCCCTGGTGGCGCAGTGGTTGAGAGTCCGCCTGCCGATGCAGGGGACACGGGTTCGTGCCCCGGTCCGGGAAGATCCCACATGCCGCGGAGCGGCTCGGTCCGTGAGCCATGGCTGCTGAGCCTGCGTGTCCGGAGCCTGTGCTCCGCAACGGGAGAGGCCACAACAGTAGGAGGCCCGCATACCGCAAAAAAAAAAAAAAAAAAAAAACCCAATGGGACCTAGTGAAACTTAAAAGCTTTTGCAAAGCAAAGGAAACTACAAACAAGACGAAAAGACAACCCTCAGAATGGGAGAAAATATTTGCAAATGAATCAACAGACAAAGGATTAATCTCCAAAATATATAAACAGCTCATGCAGCTAATACTAAACAAACAAACAACCCAATCAAAAAATGGGCAGAAGACCTAAACAGACATTTCTCCAAAGAAGACACAGAGATAGCCAAGAAGCACATGAAAAGCACTGCTCAACATCACTAATTATTAGAGAAATGCAAATCAAAACTACAATGAGCTATCACCTCACACCAATGAGAATGGGCATCATAAGAAAATCTACAAACAACAAATGCTGGAGAGGGTGTGGAGAAAAGGGAACCCTCTTGCACTGTTGGTGGGAATGTAAATTGATACAGTCACTATGGAGAATGGTATGGAGCTTCCTTAAAAAACTAAAAATAGAACTACCACACGACCCAGCAATCCCACTACTGGGCATATACCCTGAGAAAACCATAATTCAAAAAGAGTCATGTACCACAATGTTCAATCCAGCTCTATAGCCAGGTCATGGAAGCAACCTAAGTGTCCATCGACAGATGAATGGATAAAGAAGATGTGGCACATATATACAATGGAATATTACTCAGCCATAAAAGGAAACGAAATTGAGTTATTTGTAGTGAGGTGGATGGACCTGGAGTCTGTCATACAGAGTGCAGTAAGTCAGAAAAAGAAAAACAAATACCATATGCTAACACATATATATGGAATCTAAAAAAAAAAAAAAAAGGTTCTGAGGAACCTAGGGGCAGGACAGGAATAAAGACACAGACGTAGAGAATGGACTTGAGGACACAGGGAGGGAGAAGGGGAAGCTGGGACGAAGTGAGAGAGTGGCATGGACATATATACACTACAAAACGTAAAATAGATAGCTAGTGGGAAGCAGCCGCATAGCACAGGGAGATCAGCTTGGTGCTTTGTGTCCACCTAGAGGGGTGGGATAGGGAGGGAGACATAAGAGGGAAGAGATGGGGATACATGTATATGTATAGCTAATTCACTTTGTTATAAAGCAGAAACACACCATTGTAAAGCAATTATACTCCAATAAAGATGTTAAAAAAAAAAAAGACACATGCACCCCAATGTTCATTGCAGCACTGTTTACAATAGCCAGGTCATGGAAGCACCCTAAATGCCCACTGACAGATGAAGGGATAAAGAAGATGTGGTACATACATACAATGGAATATTACTCAGCCATAAAAAGGAACAAAATTGGGTCATTTGTAGAGACGTGGATGGATCTAGAGGCTGTCATCCAGAGTGAAGTAAGTCAGAAAGAGAAAAACAAATATCGTATATTAACGCATATATGTGGAAACTAGAAAAAAAAATGGAACAGATGAACCGGTTTGCAGGGCAGAAATAGAGACAGATGTAGAGAACAAACGTATGGACACCAAGCGGGGAAAGTGGTGGGGGGGAGGGGTGGTGGTGGTGGGATGAGTTGGGAGATTGGGATTGACATATATACACTGATATGCATAAAACAGATAACTAATAAGAACCTGCTATATAAAAAAATAAATAAAATAAAATTCAAAAATTCAGAACTACACCTCCAGCCCATTCTGTCTCTGAAACAGCCGCCGAAGAGTGCAAAACTGGAGAGAGTAAAGTGACTGCCACACGGACAAAAACTTGTCCCTTTTGGAGTGTCTGCAGAGAAGCTGCCCGATACGTCACACGCCCACTTATCACCCTGAATCTTACTTTGTCCACACAGTTACTGAGCACCTAAGGCGGGCAAGCTCCTCCCGGACCGGGTCTGCTGGGGGTGAGAATCTCCACCAGCCCTTCCTATCAGAAGCAGCTCCTCGGTGATTTCTGACACCACAACAGCTTCTCTCTCTCCACACCTCACTGCTTCAGTTCTCCTTCCTTTTCTTTGTGCCTTTCGCTTTTGAAAAGTTCTTTGGATTTTGAACAAAGTGTCAAGAAGCAAGGAATAACTCACAGGGACAGCCCCAGAAAGGCCAGAGACACCACCACCACCCCCTGCCTTTAACTTGGAGGAACCCTTATTACTACCCCAGCAATTCCCGATGGTTCTTGTGAGCAAGACCCTCCTTGAGGATCTGATGGAAATTATGGACCCTCCCACAGATAAAAGGACATACTCTACACCCAACATTTTCCTTCAGTATCAAGGGGGGTCAGGGGCCCCAGAAACCCATCCGGGATAAGTAGGATAAGAATCCCGGTTTTACTTGATATATAACCCACCTTCCTTGAAACCGTGAATCAAGACCATTTTACTAAAATTCCCATGAGGTTTCAGAAACGCACAAAGAAAACATCCTTTCAGATCATCTCCACCCATCTAAATTTAAAGATGCCTAAGGTGAAATTATATACTGTTTAAAAAAAAAAGCAAGCAAAGTTTCCCTATATTGTTATTCATTTTTATATTAATGGCAAATATTAGGAAGAAAGTCCAGAGAAGAATAGCTCCATGGTTTTTTCCTAGAAACTGCCAAGATCTCCAAATAAGCAAAGTGAACTATAGTTCTATACATAATGAATAAAAACACAATCAGGGCTTCCCTGGTGGCGCAGTGGTTGAGAGTCCGCCTGCTGATGCAGAGGACGTGGGTTCGTGCCCCGGTCCAAGAAGATCCCACATGCCGCGGAGCGGCTGGGCCCGTGAGCCATGGCCGCTGAGCCTGCGCGTCCGGAGCCTGTGCTCCGCAACGGGAGAGGCCGCAACAGTGAGAGGCCCGCGTACAGCAAAAAAAAAAAACAACCCACAATCAGAGAGACAAGTCTCTGGAATTAAAAATTTCCAGAATATAACTAAGACTCTCATTAAAATATGGACCCACTCCCTCCTCTCACTTAAAAAAGATACTTTACAAAGTCCACCAAGTAACCTCCTCAATCCACAAGGGGAACCAAGGAGAGGAGAGGGCCAACCTGACAGACTTGACCCAGAAACTTCCATCCTCTGATCTTGGATGTAAATGATCTGAATATCAAGAATGTCTAACAAGAGTCACTACCCTGTTTGTTTGGGGTTCCACCAGGCCTGAGGGATTCACACAACTCCAAGAGTGGAAAAGTACAGGACGGTTCTTGGAAGAAAATTCAAGATACCCCTTAGCTCTATCACCACCGCCTCAAAAAAAGAGAAAAGAGAAGAGAAGAGAAATGGACCCATGAGGAGGGGCTGTACCCTGGAGACAGAACCTCCAGGAAGCTGGAGGGGTGGGTCCCGGGCTCCTGAGGGAGGCTACTGCATTTCTGGATTTGCATTCCCACACAGGCTTTGCCCAGACCTGATGGAAGCAGGATGGCCTGAAGAGGGCAGAGGTCCCTCTGTGAGGATGATGGGGAGGGCAGGCCAGCCCCAGCCCCAGAGGAGATAAGGGACAATGCTATGCAAAGCCAGAAAGAAAAGATTAAGGATCCTGTCTCCAGGTCAATGAGATAGCAAAGAAGAGATGAAAGATAAAAGGGAAGATGGTCTAGAAACAAAGCTCCCCAGCTTGTGAAAACCCGCAGGGTTCTTGAAGTGAAATCTAAAATCTGTCCTAAGGCCCCCAGGAAAAAGCTTGGATGCCTAGGATGACAGGAGAAGCTCACAAACCAGACAGTGGGGAGCTTTACAACACCGAAGCAGGACAGAGGCGGTGTGGAGCCTACACAGATGTCCACAAATACTTGGGATGGTTGATCCCCTGATTGAAACAGCCGGTTCGGGCCAACCCAGGACCGGCTAACAGAGTGTGAGTTTAGAGGAGTTCAGCTACTAAAATGTTCTGGGCTACTCGGGGGCTTAACAAGCAGCAAGGACATCTCTCTTAGGATGGGCTGACTGATGCAGGAAGTCTTGGCTAGGCTGGGGATGAAACCCAAGCAGACTAGTGTGCACCATGGCCATGCCTGCAAAGCTCGGGGCAAAACCGTCTCCTCTAACCAGGACGGCCTTGCGTGTGCTCTGAAGGCTGACAGCTGTGACGACGGCCCTGAGTTCCAGGAAGTTGATGTGTTTCTTGGCTGAGAGTTCAGTCTATGCCTTGGGTAGGGCGGCAACCCATGCACGGCCCCCTCCCCCTCGCTGGCACAGGCTTTGCTCAAAGGGAGCCTTGGAGTGTCACGTAGAGCATTCGAGCGGTACAGCGGGGCACCGCGCGCTGCTCCAGCCAGCCCTGGATCCTACCCGCAGGGGGAGCGCGGACGCACCCCTCAGCACCGGCCACGTGCAAGAGAGCAGAGTCGGGAGGTGCGGGGAGGGCAGCAACCCTGGGTCCCACGGCCGTGTGTGTGGCCCCCGGGTGGTCTTCTGGGCTCTGCCTCCACAACACGCCCGCTCTGGACAGAGGACCTGCTGACCCACGTTCACAGCGCTCCGTGCTCTGGCCTCAGTTTTCCTCTGGCCTTCTTGCCCACCGGCCCTCACACTCTCTGCTCAGTTTCTTCCCCCAGAACATACACCTGCACCCCTCCCCTGATCCCGTCCCTCGGGGGCCACTGTTCACGTGAAGCCTCCCGGATTCCCAGCAGTCGAAGGCTCCCTGTTCCAAACTCTACCTCTGCAACACTCGCACTGAAAGCCTAGAACGAAGACCAATGATGAGAGCGGCTAACACCTTCTGAACACTGTCTGCCACAAGCTAAGTGCATCATCTTACTCGACCCCTGTAACAACAACCCTGTGAGGGATAGTCCCACTGCACAGCCCCCAAGACCACGGCGGGAGAGCAAAGTGAATCCAGATTCTAAACTCTGTTCAGTTTCTGTTGGACAACATTTCCAACTCCTAGCGCGGTGCTTGAGAGAATAGACGCACTCCCTCTGTCACATTCTTGGACTTCTAACGATCTCTGAGTCACCTCTGCCCCTCCAGCGCACGGCTTCCCATTCCCGCCTGTTTCTAGGCAGGAAGAAGGTGCTCTCTGCTCCCACCTTCACCTCTGGCAGGAGGAGGACTGGACTCCTGCCCCAGACTAACAAGTTCACTGCACGGAGTCTGCGTCCACGCACGGCCCCCGCTGCGAAAAGGGATGGGGGTCCACGCTCCACACCCTGCGGTGCTCCAAGCAGGCAACTGCAAGGAAGCCACCAGGCTCCTGAAATCCCAAACACCCCAATACTGTGGGAGAGGCTGGATCCCACTGATCCACTGACAGGAGCTCGAGCTCAGAAGTGACTTGAGTCCTCCGGGGCCTTCCGCTTCCACACAAATCGATTGCAGACCTGGAGTCCACGCTTTGGGGTCCTCTCCTGGGGTGTGGAGGAGACGCGTGTGTAGGAAGTACTGGGGGGCAGGAGACGGGGAGCACAGATGGTGGAGAGTGAGTCACAGAACTGCACAGATCAAAATTAAGCAAACACCATGCGAAGGTTGGAGTCTTGCCTACAAGAAATGGAGGACAAAAAGGCCTCCGTGCCGGGGCGCCCCACAGGGTCCTGCTCAGCATCAGAAGGAAACCTTACGGTCTCATCTACTCAGTGAGGGGCTAACTGCTACTGACCCTCGCTCCAGCACGGCCACCCCAGAGTCGTCCCGTCCAGCGGCATCACAGACCTTGCTTTAGAAATGCAGTCTCAATAAATGTGAGTCAGTCATGATGCTGTACACCTTAAACCAACACAGTGCTGTACATCAATTATATCTCGATTAAACTGAGAGAAAGAAGAAATGCAGGTGCTCAGGCACCACCCAGAACTGCTGCATCAGAAACTCCCCTGGGGGCGGGCCCTGGAGTCTGTTTGTTGGCTCCCAGGGGATTAGATCCAGCTTTGAGGACCAGTGCTTTACACAGAATTCTGAAAGGAGGGTGACACAAAACCAAGGATCTCCCTGAAAAACGTTCCTTCTATGAGGATTTGGAAGAGGCCACTGGCTTATCATACTCCCAGGAGCAAAAATCAGGGCACTGGAGCAGAGACTCAGACCCCAGTTCTAACTTTAGCTTTATTTACCACAAAGAAGTTAAAAAATAAAAAAATTAAAACAATAAGGGTGGAGGGAGAGGGATAAATCTATGTGGGGCTATTTTAGCTTCCTCAGGAGCGGGCACGTGTGGGACGTGAGCTTCAGACAGGGCAGGGCCAACCTTCAGTGCACAGAAAGCAGAACCACTCAGCCTGGGCACCCCACCCCCACCCCCAGGCAGCTCTGGATCCTCAAAGCCCCCTCTCCAGCATTCACCAAACTTGTGTCACTCACAGAAAAGCTCCTTCCAGGGTGCTGAGGCATGGTCTCCAAAGTTGAGGCCTTTGGCCGGGATCTCTGGTGGCCCTGGACACCCTCACGGTCCCCCCAGGTCCCTTCCCTTCTCTGCTGCTCCTGGCAGTAAGTGTGCTGTGGGGGCGGGAAGGCAACCCCAGAGCTCCCCCAGCCTCGGAACTAGCTCACTGTCTACTGCGGTTTCTCTCTTAATGTGACCCACCGTGGAGGGAGAAAAGTGGAACGGAGACTGTTCCTACAGCCTAGAGCGGCCGCCCCTTCCTGCTCATGCTTCAGGGGCCTCAGCGGGTACCAGGAATAACACAGGCTGCTGATGCTACCTTTCAAAAGGAACGTCCAGGAACACTCTAATATTCAGTAAAGTGTGGGGGGGAGGGGTGCCATAAGGGAGAGGGAAGTCTCTCTTTTAAAAATAAAAACCACTGGGACGTTTTAATTGCTACATTACCTACAACTTCAGCAGGGAGGCGAGTGCCGACCGGGAAGGCAGGGCTCTTGCTCACCAAGCCTATCTACGTGAGTCAGAGTCAATTCACTATTTAAAATAGGAACCGCTGGAGAGGTGGGGAGATTTCCTGGTACATGCTGGACGAAACCGTCCTGCGGTCCCCACTCTCCTTCCTGCATCCCTCTGTGAGGGCTCTTGGCTTCTCTGGAGGCAGGAAACGGGGCCAGGTCCCAATTACATGCTCTCCTGCGAAGAGCTGACTCCACCCCTGCAGCTCTGCCCCCGACCCCTATCTCATCGCCCCACCGGGATCTCATCTCACTGCTGCCAGACTCGGAGCCACGGCTTCTGCAGCTGCCGCATGGCAACCATTTGTTCTCAGTGGCCTGTCTTCAGGGAGGGGCCTGGCGGCCCATGGGCGCAGCCCTGTCCCTCTGCCCAGGTGAGCCAATCTTTTCCCGGCCACCAGGATCTGGTATTTCATCACCTTCTTGCCCAACTTGGCAGAAACCTGTATGGTTCTCTACTCTGCAAGGAAGCTGGTGAGAAAGGGGGTGCGGGAGCCCTCAGGCTGAGCAGAGGGGCAGAGGACCCAGGGCACCCTCACCTCTCCCTGGGGCAGGGCAGGGCCTTCCCTAAGGCAGGAGATGTCTCACAGGAGCACCCTGCCGGGGATAAGGGTTAGGGGCCCCGCCCCACCTTTAGATCTGCTCTGCTGGCTTATCCGGAAGGGTGGGGAGAGGCCTCCACATCTTACCTTGGCTGAAGAATTTTTAAATAGAAAGGAAAGCTATTGCTACAAGAGAAAACAGGATTTTAGTCAGGGTATGTCACAAGTCTAGTGTTTATCCATTTACGTGTCTTTCAGAGTATCCCTTCTCTAATAACTACGGGGTATTATCTACTGGGGCATAAACTCTGGGCCAGAAAATGTGTTAGGTACTTTACATATATTTACTCCTCCCCCAAATCGGATCAGGTAACGATGAGGTTATCTGCTGGCTATTCCACAGCTCTGCGTGGGCAGAGCCAGGATTCTAGCCCAGATGCCACAAAAAGGAGCATGGAAAAATCATTCAGAGAGGGGCGATTAGCAAGCTAGAGGACTGGGAAACCAAGCCGGGGGAAAACAAGAAATGGCGGAAGGAACTGTAGACACCTGCAGGCCTGGCGCGTGCAAGAGAGGGCCCACTCTTCCCCCGTGTCCACCATGACGGGAACGGGGTTTGGGCAGGAGGCACAAAGAAACTGGTCTGGAGCCCCATAATCCTTTACACCAGAGCTGTGAACAACTACAGCTGCCCACAGAAGGAACGCGGCCCCGTGAGGTAATGAACTCGCTGTCTCTGGAAGTGCTCAACCCGGCCCTGCAGTGGGTGGGAGACCAAGTCCGGTCAGTCTTCTGACGTCCAGAGTCGGGACTTCTAAGAGGACAGCCCCTTTTTCGTCCTACTGTAAGATGCAGAAGGATGCACCGGGAGAATACACCACAGCAGCACAGCCTAAAGAGCACACGACGTGGAGACTTCTGTCTTGGACTGGAAACTCAGCTTGCCACCAGTGGAGCGACTTAAGTCTCTGAGTCTCAGTTCCCTCATCCGGAAAATGAAGCTAGTGATACCAGCCCTCCATACTTTACAGCACAGAAATCAATCAAAGGAACATTAACTAAAACACTTTACAAACGGCACGGCACGGCACGCCCAGTATGAGCTACTGATGCCACGCTATCCGCCGCCCGATGCTCCAGGTTAGCTGGGCCCTCAGCTGGCCCTCCCCCACAACCCCTCCATCCGCCTTCGGCATCCCCTCTTGGATTGCCCTGCCTCTTGGAGGGCAGGGCCCAGTTTGCTGATCTTAAAAAAAAATTCTGCTCCAGCCCCCAAGTTTAACAATGAAATATAAATATAATTTAGCTTATCACAAATGCAATCCCATCGACAATTAGGAGTAAAACAGCTGCTGCCAGCTCGCAGGGCTGTATGGCCAGCAGGAAATAAAACGCCTCCGGCTTCAGGTCACCGCTGAAACAAATCCTGGTCAGCCTCACATGTGCTTAATCAAGGAAGTCTGCACCGCGGGCTCCCACAGGACCCGAGGGCTCTTCCCCACCCTCTCCTGCATCTCTCCCCTCCCGGCTCTAGAACCCGAGCACAGTGCAGCTGACACCCCGCAAGCTGCCCCAGCCTCTCAGCAGCTGGACTATAGTGACTGGGTTTGCTCTGGACACTCCTCTGACGTGGGCCTCAGCGCCTGCAGTCACATTTACAGCTCGGGGAGGAAGCTGGGGTAAAGTTCAGTAGCAGTTTGCAGAGAGTTTTAGGCAATATCCTGCAACTCTTTCACAGGCCCTGAGGTCGTGGGGCTGGTCTCTTCTCTCCAATAGGCTCGGTAAAGGGTCAGGCTGCAGAAACAGGATTCTCTCCTTTTCCCTTGAGGAGGAGCTGGATGCAAGCTGAGCACCCCCAGGACAGGTGGTTACCCCAGCATCTGGGCTGCACATTCCCAGAATTCAGGGCGGGTTCAGCACGACACCCCTTATAAAAGCAAAATGACTCTGTGGAAGATAAAAGTGTTGCTGGAAATGCTTCTAGCTCGGTGGAAGGAGGAGATCACATCTTTCCTCACCCAGCGCATCGGAAAGGCAGTCAGCTGGGGTCAAAATTTCACAGTGGGTGAGCAGACATTACAAACTGTCAGCTGAGAATGACTCTGAGTTTGCTGGGCCCAACGACCACGGGCTCCAAGGGCTGCCCGCTACGCCTCCTAACGGGTGACCCTCTTCCCCTCTATTTTGCCTCTAAGAACATTATTCACCACTCTATCTACGAAGAAAAACAAATGCTCTGAGATACAAGACATTGATAAGTGTTTACCACAAGCCAACCAACCAAAAACACTAGCAAGCAAATGGTGTTTCTTAAAGCAAGCTGAGCACGAGCCCAAAGCTGCTACGGGCAGGATGGGGCGCTGGGACGGGAGGGGGGGCGCGTGCGGCCGAGGTCCCCCTCCCCGAGCTGTGAAGAGCTGCCGGGCAGAGGCACCTGGGGAGGAAGGCGGTAGTGGACCAGCCGGTCCTGGAGGAAGCCTGGGCTCTGTTTCTCCCCAACAGCCAGGAGGGTGTGGGGTGTGCCTCGCTGAACCAAGGGCCGAAGCCCGGCGGGTCTGAAACAAGTACACTGTGCCCAAAGCACGTCTGCTGTCTGCATCTGCCTGAGCTCACGCGGCGGCCCTGACCAGGCCCAGGCTCTTCAAGGTGGGGTCACGTTTTACAAGCCCCACCCTGAGAACGCGATTACCCCTTCGCCAGCCATTAAACTCACCCTAAAGTGACAAAGAACAGGAAGGAAACTCCAAAAGGGGAGATCCGCACCAGTCAGACAGATCCCCTCCCTTAGGCTCTCAGGCCTGAGCGAGAAGCCAGCCAGCGGCGGAGGGAACCTGAGAGGAGAGCACATGCCACGGAGAAATCAAGGAAACAGAGCCGGCCTCCTGCGCGCCCCACTGGCTAGGCCAGCCTGACACTTCCTCCCGGTCCCGAGGGTCACACGCCTCCACAGGGAAACCTCTGGGGCACGAAGATCTGGAAACCCAAGCTAATGCCCATTTAACTTAAGCTGACATTACGCTACCAACATTACAGACATTCCTAGTCACACGGACCGCTGTGGTTGAAAAAGACTGGCCTCTACCAATATTTCCGTGGTACACAATTGATCTTGTGCATTTGGGAAACCATGCCGTGCTTCTCCAGGAGAGTTCTCTAACACGCCTGCAACCATAAAGCTGAGGTTCTCCTGCCCACCCCCTTCACTCGACTTGAATGCCTGTGATAAAGGCCCCCTCGTGTTGTTCAAAAAGAACATCCCTGCTCTTCCCTTTTATCTTCCCTTAACAGTTTGCCATCCAGTGATAGAAGGGGCCTCGCCTCCAACAGTCCCGGCCTTTTATCTCCCGCTGACCTGACCACGCAACAACATGAAGCCAGGGGCTGGGTTTCCTGCAGCTCGCCTAGAGGGGCTGTTTGACTCGTTTAAAATATGACTGGCCTCCAAAACCTTGGAACGATGCCGAGCAACACCCACCCAGCATCCATTTCAGCTCTGGCTTTAAAAGCCTCCAGGTGCAGTGGACCAGCGCCCTCCCAACCCCACCCCCGTGCCTCCGTGTGGTAGAGGCTCACGGCTTCCAAGGAGAGCTCGCTTTCCAGGCTGACGCACATATCTACTTTCTGTCTGCAACAAACCTAAGAGCTCTCTTCATCAAAGTCCAGAAAACCCTAGAAGTTAGTTACGGTAGCTCCAGTTGAAGTCTGAGTTTATACTGCTATTATTAAAGTAATTCGGTAGCATTTAATAACATCCTTAACCACTGGAACGCAGGGAGCACACCACGTGCTTCCCTGCATAATAAGCAAGTGGCCTGGGATACACCGGACCCCTCGTCTGCAGAGTGAGGACAGGCCATGACCTCTGACGTCCTTCCCAGGCCTAACTCTCGTTTGAGACTCAGCTCTGCCGGGATGCCTGGGTGTTCTTAGGCCTGGTCTCTAAAGACCTCCACCTGCCTCATGCTACAGGCGTTCTCGTGAATATCCAGGACCAAACTCCACCTCTTAAGGAATCAAGGCAGATGTGGGGCTGTGTGCCACTTACGGGGTGGGACGACCAGAGGGCGTCGTCCACACACCAGAGCACAGAGGGCCCTGACTCCCCGCGTTCAAGGCCAGGACTTCCATTTTCTTGGCATCACATCAGCACATGTGAAGTTAATAGGTTCCGAGGATGATAAGATCAGATGTTTGAAACAGTCCCCCAGAGTTCCTTTCTGGGGTATAAGGAATCTTTCCAAAGCCAATTAACGAAAAGAAAAAACTTCCTGGCCTAAACACACGTCCCCTAACCCCTCACAATCCCAGAGGCAAGAGGGAGGGGCGGGAGAGAGGTGATGGAGTGGTGACATACGCAAGGCAGTGGAGAAAACGGGGGCGAATGAGTGACAGAAGCCAGGTTACGCATTAAACCCAAAACAATTCCTGTGCCAACACTCCAAAATGGAGCCGGTACTTCTAGGATCTTTTTTTATGAGGCGAGATACCAGAGTAAAAAAGAGTGTGCACAGCCCAGAGCGGCCACGCTGCCCCCGTGCAACACCGAGCACGCTGCCTCCTGTACGGCCCCTCTCCTGGCGCCACAGGCCTGAGCTGGGTCACTGGCCCATCTGAGAACAGGAGCCAGCTAACCGGTTCAGCCCCACCGGCCAAACGGCAAGTGCTCCACGTCCCCAACTTCCTCCCAGCCACGAAGTCAGGAACAACCTGTACAGACAAAGAAAACAGAAAGCTTGCGAAACAACGGCATCTACCGTGCTCCCTGAATATGCCCGAGGAAACTTTTTCAAAGCCCTTTAAGATGCTTCATTACAATTCTGGAAAGAAAACGCAGTCCACTGCACCCAGGCACGCACATGTTCACACAAACCCAATTTCATGCTCTGCCGGCCCCACGACGAAAATGCAGAAGTCAAAATATAACTCGAGAGAGTGGCCCTGGTTACTTAACAGATCGGAATTATAACTGACGCTTTTCCAAAACTATATGAGAGGCCAGGGACATCCTGGCAGGTTTCCAATCTGGAAACAGAATTTGCCTAAGGGGGAAAAAAATAAAAGTCTAACAGATTATACAATCTGCTACCTAGCCACAGTGAAAATGCTGTTTAGATGGGGATGTGAGGACAAAAAAAACCTCACCGTCTCTTTATTCCTTGTAGTTAACCCCTAATGCTATGCCTTAGCCAAGTCAAGAATAACCCTCTCAGGGCTTCACCACCAAGAAACTACTAATCGTGGGGATGACTTTTTTTACCCTATCAGCCAAGATTCGTTTAATGGGATCACAGTTTGGAAGACGGATATGCAAAGTAATTCCTAGTTCCGCTGGCCTTAGGTGGAGATTTTGAAAGTACCATGCAGTCGGTGCCAGTCACATATTCTGTACAACCCAAATTTACAGTCAGATGTTATTATTTGCATTCACAACATCAGGCAAATGCTGTTTTAATTATTTTAGCTTGAAGAAAGGGAAAACAAAGGGACACATTAATCCATCAAAGTTGCCAGGCCCTAAAACTTTCACAGCTTCTTCTCACTTATCATTTCGACGGCTTCAGCCACCAAACAGCTTTCATTTAAAAAAATGAGTGTCTTTAGTTTCCTGCAGTTTGAGTTCCAGGCCCATCCTTGCTGCTTTCAGTGTGCTAGAGCCAAAGCCTGGGCGAGTGCACAGAAAATGTGCGTTCTCTGCAGGGGTTAAAATGAGTTAAGAGGTTCTATACTATTTTTGTACCCTAGATGTAGGGCAAGATTTGGTATCATTGTGAAGCCCTGAAATGGGATGATGCTCATTCTCAGACATTAGTCTACTTCAAGTTCCAGATGTTAGAACCACCAAGAGCTGGAAGATAGAGCCCCCGGCCTCAAAGGCTGATACTCAGGCTGGGGAGATAGAGTAGACAGGACACAAAGAGATAAATTCCAATCCAAGGGAAAATGGATTATGAGCCACAAACTTGAAAGGCTGCAGGGCTCCCCAGAGGTAAGTCATCAAGCCTGAGGGAAGTGGGGCAAAAGCAAACCTGAGCTTGGAGGAAAGATCCGGCTTTCAGGAGACAGAGCATTCTAGTCAGAAGGAAATGCACGAGGGAAAAGCATGGAGACCCTAGAGGTACATCCGGATGGGACACCGTGGCATGAGAGCACTAGCTCCTAAATGCCTACATTTTCAGCCTTCTCCAGCAAAATGAGGACTTACTGAGATTCTCACAATGCTGAATGCATTCGTTTTTTTAGGTTAAAATGCCCCCTTTTAGGAGGAAATGATAAGTTTCCCTGGTGGTGCAGCAGTTAAGAATCCGCCTGCCAATACAGGGGACACGGGTTCGAGCCCTGGTCCGGGAAGATCCCACATGTCGCGGAGCAACTAAGCCCACGAGCCGCAACTCCTGAGCCTGTGCGCCTAGAGCCCGTACTCCGCAACAAAAGAAGCCTGCGCACCGCAACAGAGTAGCCCCTGCTCGCTACAACTAGAGAAAACCTGCACGCAGCAGCGAAGACCCAAGGCAGCCAAAAATTAAATAAATGAATAAATATTTTTTTTTAAAAAAAGAGGAAATGATAAAGACAGTAGATGGTTGGGACTGTTTTTTAACACCCTTACTTGGCAAAAGAAAAAAATGGCAATCCCCTGTGTAACTGCCAGAGCTTTGCCTTCGGTCTCTGGCCCATGCAAACAAAACCCTTGGGAGCCATCAGACTACACCAGCCCACTGTGCAAAAGGAGGAAGAGTGGAGTGGGGGAAACGGCAAAGATGGGGCTGGCAAAACGATGCTGAGGTCACGGCTCCACCTCAGAGGGGTAAACTTTATCCTGTGGCTGTGGGAACCCACTGAAGCCCCCACCACTCTTTTGGAAGAAAACCTCTGGGATGAAATAATCGTAACCATATTTTCAAAAACTCTTGGCAGCAGTTTAAAAATTTGACGATTAGAGGCACATAACCCAGATAGGAGGTTACTGCAATACAGTCTAAGGGACAGACATGAGGAGCACAGGGTCAGGAGAACATCACCGAGGGACCGACCAGGCTGCCAGGAGTGAGGGCGAAGGTCAGGGAGGCGCTGGGCTTCCTGCGCTGGCAACAGACCGGGCCACAAGGCAGTTAACTTCGATGCAGGAAAAATTCCCAGTACAGGAGAGAACAAAGAGAATACAGCAGGAAGGGACTGGTTACTGAGTAGCAGGATTAAGCAAGGAGTTCTGTTTAAAAGAAATCCAAATACTGTCCCTAGCCAGAAAGGAGCAGATGGGAAAATGGAGAAGGTTCTGGAGGAGGTGGGAAAGGAGGGCCGGGGGGCTGTTAGGCACAGGAAGATGAAACACTTGCGGTTGGACGGAATACACAACATACGCAGACATATAAATGCACGTATTCACTGTCAAATGGGCTGCTGACGTGGGGGGAAAGTGCTTAAACAGCCTTAACTTACAGGTTACAAGTCCACACAAAACTGTACCAAACACAAAACAAGACAAAACCGAAATCCATCCTGCTCTCCCTTTCAAAGAGCCTAGCCTATAAAATGAACACGTTCGATGCTGGGTAAAACATTTTATTGAATCGATACGGTCTAGAGCGGCGCTGTCCAAAGACGAAAAGAATTTCTGTGCTGTCCAGTCTGGCAGTCTCGAGCCACGAGTGACCACTGAGCACCTGACATGAGGCTAATGTGGCTAAGGGACTGAATTTAAAATTTTCATTTCAGTTAAATTTCAATAGCCACATGTGCCTAGCCAGCTGTTGTACTGGACAGTGTAGGTCTATGGTATTCTTTTTCTCCAGTAATCTTGAGTTACTAGATGGTGGTCCTTAATTCATTCGTTTGCTTCCCACGGTTTTCAAGCCCTAAAGCAGGAGTTAAGATGATCTAGTATAGTTTTAACTGGAAGGCATGGGAGGGCAGTGAGTGAGCTGACCCCAGAAGTAACTTACTTTGCTATGATTCTTTATTCTTCCCAGGGTTTATCCGAGTTTCAATGTATAAAGGGAAATAACCCAGGAAACCAACAACAGAAGAACATCTCTTAAGCTAGGCTCGCTTCTTCTAGGTGAGTCATCAGCTCCCTGCCCTGTCTACCCAAAACCTGCTCAGGCCTGGTCCCACCTCACTCGTGAAGGTCGATGTGTGAAAACATGGGAAAATGCAAGTTAGACCAAGGTTAGAAAGCAATCTAGTACATTTAGGCATTCTATGTTACAACGTGTTCATAGATAAGTCTGGCAGAGGCCACCTGAAATGAGATATGCATCATGGGACTACAGTGATCCTTTAAAAATAAAAGTATAATTTAATGTCACTGTAAACTTGATTTTTGTAATTTAAAGTTATTTTTTTTTAAAGATACAAGAAAGAAAGTAATCAAACTGCATCCTTTTTAAGCTGATCAACTGTTCCCTCCTTCCTTCTCTCCCTTCTGGCCTTATCTTTCTTTAGTCACAGCCCAGTGCCCGGCACACAGTAGGTTTTTATATACTTCATCCTATAAATCTGGGCCACCTACTAGGGGTGATATGCTCGGGTTGATAAGCCCTGCTCTACAGACAAGCACAAAACTCATACACTTGAAACTACGTATAATTTATGTGGTATCACTTCTTTTTGGGGGGGGGGAGTCCATAAATTTGATCAGATTTTCAAACCTTCCTTTTTCTTATGAAGATGAGATTAACCATGTAATTCACTTCAAATAGTGTCTGATACATGGCAATAACTCAATAAAAGTTAGTGACATCAATTCCCCCAATAAGCTCCCAATGCCTGCTATAAACAGTTATAATTTTAGGCAGAATTCGTCCTCCAGAGAGGAGGTGGGGAGAGATCATTGTGAGCCCCCCGTCTATGTCACTGGGTTTACATGGTTTTGTTCTGTTCCCATTATTCCAGAAATAACTGATGGAACCAAGTTAGTTTCTTGATGATATTAGGTTAAAACAGTGCATATTATCACGATCTCTAGGCCATAGAAGGCACTGAGGAGGTCTTCTCTAAGATCCACATAATAGGTGTAAATGTGGCCCAAGCACTAGCAATTCCTGGGAATCTCAAAGGAGTCCTAGAATAGAGGGTGGTCTTGTGGAGGATGTTTGTTTTTTAATTAACAAAAGGTAATGGGGGCATTAGTGAGCCTTTTAAATAGGAGCCAAGAATTTAAGCTGATCCCCTCTATGCATTCCTCACTTAAATCGCAATGCATAAGTAAAATACATTGGCTGTAGAAGGGAGGATTACATCAACTGTAAAATTCAGGAGTCACAGCCAGGAGAGTGGGAAGAGTGACTGTGGTGACTGAGGTTAGAAGGGGCTGGGCTGGGGGGCGGCTAGCTTGGTCCTTGTTTTCTCATGTGTCCTTTGAAGGTGAAAACTCACCAATTTTTTCTGGCCTTCAAGCTGTCAGAGAATTAAAAAAAAACTCCGTCTGAAAAAATAAACGAATGAGACCTGCAATTTCCCTTCAAAAGGTGGCCGGGGGTGGGGGAATGCCCCACCTAAGGCCCTTAAATATTTCCTGATGATTGTTACCTCAATTAGTAACTATCCATCTACTACACGACTGGGCAGGGCAGGGGATGGCGGGAGTTGGAGGAAGGGGAGAAGAGATGTTCCAGGAGCTGACCACCTAGGTGAGAAAAGAAGGAACCGTGAGAAGGTAAGAGAACTTAGTGTTGTGTATGCAGTACTAATTTTAAGTCCAGAAAAACCACTGGCATGTAAGTGGAGGGGTGTCCGAGGTGGAAGAGAGCCTGGAGGAGCTGATACCCAGGGAGGACCGCGAGAAGCCCCGGAGCCAGGCCCTGCTTGCTGAAGGTGTGCGGGGCGGCAGGAAGCTGAGAAAGCTGGGCCGGGGCAGCAGGGGATGTCGGGGCAGCAGGGGGTGTAGGCTGGGCCTGGGGCACCACCAGAGGATGATGTCAGAGTTTTAAGGAAACCTGTTTGAACAAGGTATGGGACCGCGGGGGAGGGAGACCAGACTGAAATGGGAACAAAGGGAATAGAGAGGGAAAGATAAACCTGAATGCCTTTCAAAGAACTGCTGAGACCTGGAGGGAGCTGAGCAGGAAGTGGCTCCTGCCACAGGCTCGGTTTCCTGGGGCACTAGCACAGTGATGGGAAGAAGTTTTCCACTGTTAAGGGGGTTGGGCTCAATGACTTTTGTAGACACTTGGCAAGTGAAGAAATGGAGTGGATGAGAAAGGAAGGTCTTGGTACCTTGGTGAGATACTGGGACTCATGAGTGCAGGGGGGAATCGACCCCTCCACCGAGAGGGGAGGCCTGAACTGGTTGAGTGGAGACTCGGAGATGAGAGGGTCCAGTACGGAGCATGAAGAACACCCGTTGTGAGCCACAGACCTAGGAGCATGAAGAACACCCGTTGTGAGCCACAGACCTAGGAACAAGGGCTGGTAGGAATGAGGTCCCCAGGAAAGGGGAGAATGTGGTGTCCAAACAGATGTGAAAGCACTAGCAACGGAGGGGCATAAAACCCCTCTGAGTCCCAAAGACGCGAGAGTAAAGCGAACACAAGGGGGAGCTGAAGGAAGTTCACAGTTGGATGGTCCTCATCTTGAGCACACAGTAGGCACTCAGTCTGCGGATTAGTAATCTCAGGAAAGTAGGCAGCGGGTCAGATGCTGTGAGTAGGAGGAAGAGAAAAGGGGAACTGATGGCTTCAGGAGCAGAAGACCCCAGGGAGCTGGCGGGAGGGAACGCAGGGGCTGACGGGGGGAGGGCGGGGAGAGGGGTGCTCTTAGCTTAGGTCTTTACAATCACATGACCCCAAGGCGCTGCGGAACAAGAATGGGCCCAGGGGAGGAGCCAGGAGGCCCTGTGGAACCCCCTCTTCTTACTCAGGGTAAGTCTGGCATCCTGTTTCCTACTCTGGATGGCTGGCTGAGGAGAAGGGAGGAAAACCGTGTTATTTCAAATGGTTGCATCTCTTATTCCTACTATTTGAGGCAAGCCTGGTACGTTTCTTTCAACAGATGCCCGATTCACACATGTAGCTGCTTTCCTCAGCAGTAAACAAGTGGATTCTATCTACAAACAGCAAGGACACCAGGTCTTCGAGGGGAGAGAAAACCTTTTCCAAACGCCCAACCCACCCCAAATGGCTTTCACGGTGTTTTTCTCACCAGGCTGAACTTTGCAGCTCTAAACCCATCAGATGCACCTTGATGCGGAATGCAGCCGGGAACCTGCTCAGGACCCAGGAGTTGTTCTTAAGAGGCACTCGGCCCACCCCGGGCATGGGCTGGGGCTTCCCGAGTTCTCAGGGTCAGCTGGTCCCGGCAAATCTGCACGCAGGGCCCGGTGATTCAATTAGTGTGAGTTCAGTTGCTCTTTTTTAGGTCAGTTCTTTCTTCTTTTGTTTAGATCTGACTCAAGATTTACTTCAATTATCTACACCTCTGTTAGAGCACCTAAACAAATTAAACTGTAGAAAGTGATGAAGGCAAAGGAAGGGATGAAGGGAAAGGAGAGGAAGAACCTGGATCTTTAAAAAAACACACAAATGGTCTCCTCCCTCCCCCTCCACCATCTCTGTTCTCTTAAATTACTCAAGTAGACAAGCAACTGTTTCTCACAGGAAAACGCTAGACTCCAAGTCTGAATGTGAAAACCCCGTGGTTAAGCCCTGGCTTGCAGCAAACTAAAAATTTCAGCAACCCTGGAATGAAATGTTATGTTCAGAGCTACACGAAGCATCGCAGCTGTTCCCAGCCAACATGAAAACTGAAAGGGGTGATGCTATCTTTACACTCTACCTACAGGCAAAGCTGGTACCACCCTGGGCCGGGCTGCCCAGGAGCCGGCTCAGTTCTAGGCTGCTGAGCACAAGAGACAAAGAAGGCAAAGGAACACAGGGGCCAGCAGAGTGCACCTAAGCAACAACACACAACAGAGCCACCGGGAAGAAAGAAAATGCAGTTAATCATTAAAAATTTGAAAAGGATGCAAGGAAACGGAACTGCTTGAAAAGCCGTTCTCACTGCCATTTGGAAAATCTGTTTCAATCAGGTCAAAATTCAAAAGGTTAGATCGCATCTAACTTGACCTGAATCTCCCAAGTGGAAGGAGAACCCTTTAATCAATTTTCTTGGAAGAAAAAACACATTTCTCTACTCAAACTCAGAAAGCGTCTTTAGACCACCTCATGGAATCAGGCCCCAGACGCGCATCTCAGAGAGGGCAGGTGATGGAAAATGAACGACTCCAGAAGAATCAGGAGGCACGGGGATGAGAGCAGGGCTTCGCTCACAGCTCGAAGCTGACACACAGGCTAACTGGAGGAAACGTTCTCCGGCGTGACTGGCCGCCTCACTCTGAGCACACGCTTCCCGCTAGCAACTGCATGCTGCCCCTGAGAGCCCCAGGCCGCCAGCCGCTCCGGCTCAGAGGACGGGCCGCCGCCCGGCCGTGCAGCCCCCAGGCCCGGCCAGGCTGCCGGCAGCCCGCCACACACGTAAACCACCAACGAACAGAGCTGTGGTGAGGGGCTCAGCTCGCAACGTGAACTGCCACCGACACACCACACTTCCTGCTCATGCCGCCAGACCATCTCCATTCAAGAAAAAGTGAAAACGACAGGATGGCAAACAGCAGGACGACACAGCAGCCAAGGAGTGGGCTCGGGAGCCACGTCGCCCGGGTTCAAATCCTGCCTCTTCCACTTGCCAGCTGTGGCGGCACCACCCTTAGTTACAGAACCTTTCTCTGCCTTGGTTTCCTCAGCTGCAAGGAGGAGACAACGGTCGCACCTACTTCACGCAGCTGCTGTGGGACGACACGGGAGTTATGTGTGCAAAGAGGGACGGAGAGCCCACGTGCGTATCAGCGCTTCAGCGCTGATTCACTAATTATCAGTCCAACAGGCGCTACAGATATTCTCTTCACCCAGGGCCGTGGTTCCCAAACTTCAGCAAGCAGCCCAAGAGTGCACTGTAACAGATTTCTGGCTCAGAAGGTCTAGGGCGGGGCCTAAGGATGCGTGTTTCTAACAAGTCCCCAGGTGATGCTGAGGCTGCTGGTCTGAGGCTCACACTCCGAGAACCACCGCGCTACGCCCCGGTTAACTCCTGTGTTCTATGCTTCGGGCCTAAGCCTTACCTGGTTTATTTACCGGCACAGTGAGTCTAGATGAGAGAGTAGGAGCGGCAAAGCGGTTTACTGCTCAGAGGACATCCAAGTGTCCTTCCACACTGCCGAGCACCCCTGCACCTCTGCACGCGGCGGATCGCATGACAAGTTCCGGCCAATGGGCTGTGGGCAAAGATGACACACATCACTTCCAGGCTGAAGCCTTTAAAAGCTGATGTGTGGCCTGCTGGCTCTCTCCGTACTGCGGCAACCTGGAAGCATGCGCAGTGGTGGGCAGGGGGCTATGGGACGACAGCAGCCTGGACCCTGGGTCACTGCTGGGAAGGGAGCTGCTGTAGAGAGCTGTTGGCCTGCAGCAGATTTCACATGAAAAGCAATGACATTTTGTGCGTTGAGCCACTCAGATTTTAAAGTTTGTTTGACAGCTTAGCTTAAGCCCACCAAAACACTTCCTGTCACCGCTATAAAAAGGGCCTTCGCATCAGTCTTAAGTCCAACCTACGGACACAGGTGTGAGGTATTTTACACCACAATCAGTTAGCGAGGGTTTCTACCCTATTCTCATTCACTTCAGTTCATCAAATAGATGAGTTTTTTTTTTTTAATCCTCCCATTTTGGGTCTGTTTTTCACCAGATATAAAAATTCTTCACTGCAACATGATTATGTGACAGTTGCCTATAATTTAGAAAGCTGAATATGCTAAGAAGTATTGAAAATGTGAAAAATAAATACAATGAAGGACCCGGGTCAAAAGTCCCATGAAAAAACAGTGTGCGCGCGTGCGCGCGCGCGCGCACGCACACACACACACACACACACACACACACACACACACACACACACACACACACAGAATCCCTTGACTCTAAAAGGCAGGCCAGAAGGAAAGGGTTTCCATTTTATTTACTAAATCATGTGCAAACTGATATCGTACTTTGCCCAAATAGGAGAAGGTGATCTCTTTAAGGTAAGAGCATCACCATTTAACCACCAAACTGCTCCTAAAAGAAAAAATCGTAATTTCTAGTTAACCTAGGAACATTTGCAACTTGACATGCAGGTAATGAACTGTTCACAGTATATTACATTCCAGATTATGTGGAATAAAACATGATAAAGATTCTCCTGTTATAAAAATTACCACTAACCCCACACACACGGCCCAAACAAAATGTAACCTAGAACAACTCCTCAACTTGAACTAGAAAATTCATGAAATACACAAAATGAAAAGAATTGGGAGGACTTCCCTGGTGGTGCAGTGGTTAAGAATCCACCTGCCAATGCAGGGGACACAGGTTCAAGCCCTGGTCCGGGAAGATCCCGCATGCCACGGAGCAACTGAGCCCATGCGCCACAACTACTGAGCCTGTGCGCCACAATTACTGAGGCTGTGCGTTAGAGCCCACAAGCCACAACTACTGAAGCCTGTGTGCCACAACTACTGACTGCGCACTAGAGCCCACGAGCCACAACTACTGAAGCCCGTGAGCCACAACTACTGAGCCTGCGCGCTAGAGCCCGCGAGCCACAACTACTGAAGCCCACGTGCCTAGAGCCCGTGCTCTGCAACAAGAGAAGCCACCACAGTGAGAAGCCTGCACACCGAAACGAAGAGTAGCCCCCGCTGGCCGCAACTAGAGAAAGCCTGTGCGCTGCAACAAAGACCAAACGCCGCCAAAAATAAATAAATTAATGAATGAATGAATTTTTAAAAAAGAATTGGGGAGAGAGAATTTAAAAATATGTAACAGAATCACATAGGTCCTTTTGGTCTATGGAGCAAACAGCACTTCTCAGAAGGGCCCTCTTTGTGAGAAGGACTTCAATTGAGTGGGATCTACAACGTCTCTCAAAGGTGGGGGCGTTTCTTGCTAGAATTCTCCCTAGCCCTTTCTACAGAGGGCAGGAGAACAAACCCCTTGTGAACACACACACACACACAGACACACACACATTTTAAAACTCATCTCCGAAGGAGCTCAGTGGCTCTCTGCTCCCCAATTAGCACCGGCAGAGCTAAGCTGGAGATGAAGGGCCCTGCTGCCCTGGCCTTCTCAAGTTCCTAGGCCCTTGAGCGCCTCATTCTCTGGGTGTGTCACATTCCACCTCTTGAGGTACTTCCACATGGCCAAAAAGAGAAAAAAAAAAAAAAAAGGTAAACACTCAGGTAATGCATTTGGTCACATATTATAATTCAGCTGTAAAACCAGAGTTAAACTAATTAAAAAGGCCCCAACACTAATTTCTCTAATATGCTTTATAGTTATTTGGCAACTGCTGGGTTTTACTGGTGAGTAGATTTTTTTTTTCTTTTCTTTCAGGAGACATGAAAAAGTCATTAAAAAAAAAAAGAAAACCTGAAAATTTAAACATCTCTATTTTAAAGATGCCATACTACCTTGAAGACACTGGTGAGAACAATAAAGTCTCCGTGTATACCCTAACACTGGGTTACTTCTCTACTGTTCATTAAGGAGCTAACCCTGGGGAACCTTCTCTTAGGATAACAGGAATAATGTGCAATCAGATAATAGGTGGATCCATTACTAATCACAGAGCTAAAGAAAGCTGGCAGTGCATCCTGCTAGCACCCTCCTGCAAGGCCCCTGAAAACTCCCTATTGTTCAGCCAGGTAGGGAATGTACACGTTATAGATGGCTCCTAATGTATCCACACACCAGAGTCGCTGTGTGTACATCTGCAAGAGAGACATAATAGGAACGTCCACATTTAGAAGATGAAAGCCATAGAAAAAGCAATCTCGTGTGATTTTTGCAGTCTAACTTGTTCAGTTTTTATTTCTTCCGTAATCATGTCCCTAATGAGAGAATCAAGCTATAAGTAAAGTCCTAGGAGTTTATAATCATGATGCTTTTTATACAGCCCAAAGGCCCTTTCCATTGCTTATACCCGAAGAGGTCTGTGGTGAAACAGACCACCACTGTGGTGGCGACTTCTTGCTACCCACAGTCCACGTGTCCTGGACTCACGCGAGAGCGTCACAGGATGGTTCTCTCCACCCGGCAGCCCCGCGGCCACCGTGTAGGCACAGGACTGCAGGGCACTCACTCCTGCCACCTCCTCCAACTTGCGCCAAGCAGTAAATCTCAGGCCATACAAATGTCACGTCCCCGTGGCATGCAACTTTTATGCAGACCTAAGGCTACGACCAAAACCAGTCCTTGGCTACATGACTCCCGAGCCGGCACATCCCACGCACTCTGAAGCTAGCTCTCTCTGTGGACTCCTCAGCACAGAGACGGCCCGCGCTGCTGCTCGGGGGCTGGTCTGCAGATCATATGACAGCTGGAATCCCTCGGACACAAGCAGGCATTGTCCACTTTTCCTTGAAATCTCAAAATCCTGGATAAGACCAGCAGTCAAGTAACACTTCAATCCTCCAACAACCTTAAATCAATTGACCAAATTCTTCTCTTTGGGTCTCAACCTCTCCCTTTACAAATAAAGCGATGATGTCCAATAAAAGCCATTTTCGTCAGCTTTTAAAGCAGACCCACAGCACTTACTTTAAATAAAAGGTTAGGATTACGTGATTGGGGGAAAGCATTTAAACAAACAATGAACATTATGGACGGAGCTGCTAATAACTGCCCCACAATTTCTGTGGTGCCTTCAGAGTGCTCTGGGGGCGTCAGAGCATTAATTGAACGCTCCCTTCCTTCTTCACGGCTGGCCTCCAGACCCACAGATGACTCATTGAGGCTGAGCTCCGGGCAGCCAGCAGCTGCTCAAACCCAGGCCTGGATGCTTCCCTCCCTACTCCTCCAGCCCCACCATCCCAACGTCTCAACAGGTGTCCCTGAGGCCAGCCCACTGGTGGATGCCATAAGCACATCATCTCAACCGAGCCGAGCAAGGAGCTGCAGGTCCTCACAGGCCATGACACAGAAGGAGGCCAAGCTCTTCCGCCCTCCACCATGCCCCTTCCCTCCAGCAAGCCCTCTCTGCGCTGTCCACACTCCAAAAAGCCAGCACGAGACCTGCTCCTTGCTTCCTGGGAAGTAGTAGGTTTTATTGCTTTTCCATCTGCTGTGACCGTCTAACATCCAGAGAACTAATTCTTATTTCTCATATGCAATTCATATAGATTTCCCTCCCCTGACAGAGTCACAAACATCTAACCATAAGAGAATGCTTTCCACCTTCAGCATGGCAATCAGGAGGTATATAGTTTCCATGGATACCCAGAAGACCAAATTTCAAAACTAATTACATGTTCAAAAGGAACAATTTCTCTTAGTAAAAAACAAACAAACAAAACCAAAACACAAAACCTATTTGATTCAGGAGTAGGAAAGTCTATACCAACCATTTTATTTGTTAACTATGCATTACAGCAAATCTAAGTGCACAAAAAACTTAAATTTAATACTATTAGAAGCTAGTATGTATTTAAAATACGTGTATGAGTATGATTATTAAAACTTAGGCCTAGCAATGCTCTATGCTTAAGCAGATAAAATTAAAATTTTACAGCTTGCGAATTTTAGTAGCTTGAGAACTACTAGTATGTATTAGCTACCCTAGGAAGTTTTCAACTCTGGGATTTCCATGAAAATGTCCAAAAATACTTAATGACGCCAAGGGAGATATTTGGTGTACCACCACAGAGTCCCGCAGGGTCTCCATCAGTAAAATGGAGCTACTGAGAATACAATTAACAAGAAACCTAAAAATATATAATCATCTCTGCCAGGTGAGCACATTTAATTTTTCAAGTTAGGATGAGCCCTCCTGCCAAAGCAGCCACATGGACGCTCCTCCAGGTGACACGTTCAGTTCTGGGCACAGGCAGGAATTGTGGAAGAATACACACTAAAACAAAGGCAAACTCATAAAAACAGGCCAAGTGATCTCTGAAGTCCCTTCCAGCTCTAAATCCTATGGTTCTTAGAATGAGCCTATAAGTTGGGATGAGGGGAGAAAAACACTCCTTCCTTCCATTTGTCATTTGATGGCTTAGGATTAAATTTTTTTAGTATTTAAGTTTTCTGAGGCCTCCCTTACACTCAGAACTCCTTTTCTACAGAGACTCCGTCTCCCAGGGTATCTATGACTTCTATGGTACCCACCAGATAAAGGGTCTTCTCTAGCCCCTGCTTTAAAAACTCCATGACAGGACTTCCCTGGTGGCACCGTGGTTAAGAATCCGCCTGCCAATGCAGGGGACACGGGTTCGATCTCTGGTCCAGGAAGACCCCACATACCATGGAGCAATGAGCCCATGCGCCACAACTACTGAGCCTGCACTCTAGAGCCTGTGTGCGGCAACTACTGAGCCTACGAGCCACAACTACTGAAGCCCACGCGCCTAGAGCCCGTGCTCCGCAACAAGGGAAGTCATCGCAATGAGAAGCCCGCACACCGCAACGAAGAGTAGCTCCCTGCTCGCCACAACTATAGAAAGCCCGTGCGCAGTAACGAAGACCCAATGCAGCCAAAAAAACAAAAAACAAAAAAACCTCCATGACATTCTGTGTATTATTTCAATTAAAAATATGAAAGAACAATTCACATTAGGAATACAGAGAAACGACCCTCGTACCCTCGTGATGGTATTTGGACACCATTTGAACCTGTTAATGCATCACTTTTTTTTCCTGCAAATCTGGTCAAAATAAATAATATTTTGGTATGTGTCTGGACCCACTGGAAGTTTGATTCTAATGCTTCACGTTAGCTCATAAAGCAGCTG